>NC_041392.1:381249639-381343386 GCF_002162155.2 Triticum dicoccoides | reverse complement strand
GGCGCCCGCGGTGGCGCGTGGCGGCTCCGGCCACCGGAGAAGAAAGGCGCGGGCGAGGTGAAGGAGAGGGCCGGCCCCGGGCCTTGCGGGCCGGCGGCTGGGAGGCGGCGGGGATGTGGTCCGCCCGCCACATGGCGGCGCCTGGCTGGCTGTGGTGATGCGTCCGGTCGGATCGGACGTGTCCGGCCGGCGCGGTGGATCTTTTTTTTTTTGCTAGGGTTGGACGGGGAAGAAGATCCGAAAATGGAGGGAGGCTATATATAGGCATAAGTGGAGCTAGGAGAGTCCAAATGAGGTGCGGTTTTCGGCCACGCGATCGTGATCGAACGCTCTAGGACATGGAGCAGAGTTTGGTGGGTTTTGGGCCAAATTGGAGGGGTGTTGAGCTGCATCACACACGAGGCCTTTTCGGTCCCTCGGTTAACCGTTGGAGTATCAAACGAAGTCCAAATGATACGAAACTTGACAGGCGGTCTACCGGTGGTAAACCAAGGCCGCTTGGCAAGTCTCGGTCCAATCCGGAAATGTTTAATCCCCACACACGAAAGAAAGCTTGAAATGACCACCGGAGGAGAACGAAGCGCCGGAATGCAAAATGGACAACGGGGAAAATGCTCGAATGCATGAGACGAACACGTATGCAAATGCAATGCACATGATGACATGATATGAGATGCATGAAAACGAAAACAACACACGGAGACAAAGACCCGAACCCGAGAAATAAATATAACTTAACGCCGGAAACGGCAAGAGTTGGAGTACAAATTGGGAAAGTTACATCCGGGGTGTTACAACTTATGTCTGTGGTTAGGAAACATAACCATCTTTGACTAACGAGCTAGTCAAGTAGAGGCATACTAGTGACACTCTGTTTGTCTATGTATTCACACATGTATTATGTTTCCGGTTAATACAATTCTAGTATGAATAATAAACATTTATCATGAAATAAGGAAATAAGTAATAACTTTATTATTTCTTCTATGGCATATTTCCTTCAGCTATAGTGGCCGGACATCCGGGCCAGAGGCCGGACATCTGGTGCGTGGGCAGCCACGCACGAGCTGCCCCAACAGACGGCCAACGACATCAGCGGCCGGACATCCGACCCGTGTGCCTGGACATCCGGCGCCCCGCCAACTCCTGGACATCCGGCCTCTCCCTCGAAAATCTGGCATCGATGACAGAATGCACCAGAAGTTTGGCCACTTCAGCCCGGACATCCGGCCTGAGCCTCGGACATCCGGCACCTGCGCATGCACAGCCGGGCCAGAGGCCCATGTATCCCCTCTTCACTTACCCCTTCGTGGCCTTAGACTATATATACTCCTCCACCTCCTCCTAGTTAGGGTTAGCAAAGTAGTAGCTCATTTAGAGATAGAGCTTTGCTCATCCATTGCAGATCTACTCCATGAGAGAGACCGCGACTCCTCTTCGGAGAAGATCCCCTTGGATTCAAGACCCTCTCTTGGGTGCCCCTCTTCAAGACCTCCTCATGGAGATGAACCTTACCTTGTATCTTTCCATTTGTTATTCATGTACCTTGTGGATCTTGTGTGTTTAACTATCTAGTGGACGTGTGATTGGACTTGTTCTTGAGTGTTTCCCCTTGTGTTTTCTCTCCGTTCTTCCCCGTGTTCTTTGTGTTATTCGTTGGGATCCGCTCCTTTCGTGAAAGATTGTCCATCTAGGGTTCCACCCTACATCATCTTGGTATCATGATCCACGTTGATCATGATTTCGGAGCCTTCCCTCTTTGTTTTCTAGCCTAATTTTGTTGATTTCGTCCTAAATTCGAAAATGCCCACCAAAAATAGCCCCAATTTTTTGTGATTTGTTAGTTTGATGAAGTTTTATTGATTTTGATCCATGGATTTGTTGTGTCTTGAGTAAATCTATCTTTCCCCCAACTTCCCCACTTTCCATCCACGAAATCTTTCAAACTTTGCCCCCAAAATCATCAATTTCCGCCCCCAATTTGAAAATTTCCGCCCGAAACAAGATCTGGAATCGTCGGGCAGGACATCCAGACCTCAGGCCGGACATCCGAGTCCCCGGCCGGACATCCGGCGCCTGGAACACGGAATCTGCTGTTCTCTGGACAAACAGTCCCAGAAATCCGGGCTCAACCCTGGACATCCGACCCTTGTAACTTCAGCCTTTCCCATTTCATCGTTTTGTCCATAACTAATTCATCCGGAGTCCAATTTTGACGTTCTTTAGCTTGTTGAGAAGCTCTTGACATCCCCCTCCTCACAAAAATACTTCCAACATCATTTGACACCATCAAAGTTTTGGAACTTTGGCATCTTTGCCTAGGGCTTCCACCATATCATCCGCATAACCACCACTGACTTCCGCCACCTAACCCATTTTGTTCCCCATTATATTTGTGGTTGTTTGAGTTGTGATTTGAGTCTCCTAAGGTTTTTAGGCTACTTAGGGACGGTTGCTTCATCATCAACCACCACCACCACCATAACTTCCGCGTAGGCTTGCCCACCATACACTTCTGCCACCCCAACTTAACCCAATTTTGTTAGTGTTGTGAGTTGTGTCTCCTAAGGTGTTTCGGCTACTTAGGGACCGTGCTTCCAACTCCGACACTGTGTATAGTCCACCACCTTATCCTCCACTTCCGCATTGCGTCTCAAAACCCATCATTGCATTTCCGCAATCCCACGGAGCTTCCACAACCACCACCGCTTTCCCGCTACCACCATTTCACATTTGACATTTGAGATTTTGAGTTCTCGGTTTTTCTGTTTCCTAAGGTGTTTCGGATACTTAGGGACGAGTCTCCATCATCTTGGTATCTACATTAAGAACACTGCCACTCATCATCACCGCCGACAGTAACCTCCATATCATCTTGGTATCATGGTATCCATCCATTATATATTCTTCGTGCCATTACATTGTTAACCCCTAGCCCATTTTGCGTCACTTGCCTGTCGAGACTAGTCATTTGAGTATTGCCGACAATGTTACTTGTGCACATTAGTGGTCTACACCATCCATTGCATACATACCATATCATATTGGTATCATATCATCCCTTGTGTCACAAGATTGTTCCCGTATATACCCAATTGTTATCTTGGTTTGTGCATTTCGCATTGTGGCCATATACAAAAAAAATAAGAATAAGCTTTTAAGCAAAAAAGAGAGAGCAAAGAAGCTTGTAAGCAATAGCCATAGCATCATAACACATTGCATATAAGATTGTCATATGCGATCATCTTGGATCATAGCAGTCAGATCATCTTGGATCATAGCACCGGAACATCATACATATATGGCATACTTGGGATAGAAGTCGTTGCATTTTTGTGTCCTATAGGTTGTGCACAAGTTTCGTATCCGCCTATTGAGCAATCGTGCTAGCATCTCTCTACAGTTGTGCAACAAGAGCATTTTCCGCGGATTCAACATTTTGAGCTCATTCCTTGGTTGCACGACCCCATTTATCTATCCGTGTGTGCGTTTCCGTGTGCCATTCATTGCTATTGGTCTACTTGTTTCACTTACGAATTTGTGAATCTCTTTCAACATTATTGACTCTTGCTAACATTTTGCATTAAATTTTTGTGCCACTATCCTCACCAAGCTACTCCATAAGCTTTAGTTTGTAGGTGTGAGTGAACAACTCCGGTACCAATTCCACTATTCTTTCATCTCACATTGAGTGAAACGGGATACATCCTCAACTTTGGGAAAAGGTAACTTGGTATTGTTTATCTCATTTCCTACTCACCTCTACTCGAGTCTTGTGATGGATAGGCAAGGCATTTCACTTTGGATCTACAACAACAATGACGAGTTCGATGCCACAAAAAACTCCACCGACGCCAGGATGCATGCTCAAATGGAGGAGATCAAAGAACTCATCAAGTCCTACAAGCGATCTTCCTCATCTTTGAGAGCACATGCTTCCGAGCTACCATCTTTGGCAAGATCACACCGGCATCGACACCATCACCAACAAGAACATGAAGGTCAAGAGCTCAACACCAACAACCGCTCAACGACTTCACCATCTCCATTGGCATCTTCACCAAGTGACTTCAACGCATCTTCGCCTTCGGATATACGACATCTTCGCCAACAAGCACCTCAATACTACGCTCAAGAGAAGCTCCCCAAGCTCAAGTCCGTGACTTCCACGAGCTACTACGACCTCGACATCAACCATGATATTCCTTTATATGGAACTCTAGAACCCGAGGAGTATCTCGAGTGGGAACGATTGATGGTCGACTACCTCAAGCTACATCAATTTCCTCCCGAAGGTCAAGGGAAGTGCGCCAGAAGAAACTTCCACAGCTACGCGCACACATGGTGGCTTCACACACCTTGGAAAAGCTACGACATGAGTTGGCCCAAGACGAAGAGAGCTTTGCAGCGAGAGTTCGTGCCTCCAACCTACACGGAACAACTTCAACGCCAATTGGAGAACACCATCCAAGGATCCAAGTCCACCGACGAGTACTTCAAGGAGATGAAGATTGCCTTGTGACGAGCCGGCGTGGACGACCCCATTTCGATGAAGTTCCACTTCAAGATGGGATTGCACAATGACATCTCTAAGACGATCTTCCTCGAGAACTACAAGTCCCTCGACAACAACTACATTGGTGCTCTTAAGGCGGAACAAGAACTCATGAAGGCCAAAGCTTCTCCACCCCAAGCTCACTTCGCGACGACCAAGCTCCATGAGAACGAGCATGAGGCTAGTACCACCACGATGTCCAAGCCCGACGAGCTCCAAGACGATGCTCCCAAGTTCGACTTCAGCACCATCCCTCTTTGTGGCATTGCTGATGCCGAGTCTACTTCGACTCTTTTTCAAGATGGTGCGGCGACGACTACGACTATAGAGACCATCAAGGACCAAGCTTTGGAGGCGAGCGACATGGTGACGAGCAAGGATGATGCTTCCATCTTAGGAGGCGAGAGTGATGATGTGCCATCTTCGGCTTTCATCCACGGCGACGGCAATGAGATGGATGCGCATGGGATTTTCCCTTCGACCATGATGACGTATGATGACTTGAGTGACTTTTGCCACCATATTGAGAGTGAGAGTGACTTCACCACGAGCCCCATATATGATGTGTTGCCACAATTCCCATGTGAGGAGAGCCACAACCCCCACCACTTGAGTGAGATGAGTGACTCCACAATACGTGAGATTGAGTGCACCTACCTTGAGGGAGTGAGTGAACCACCACATAGAGAGAGTGAGATAGTTGATAGGTCATGTGAGGCCACTTTCAACACTAACGACTTGACCTCTATCTCTATTGTGTCTTCTCATTTGGTGCTAGGTCCCATCTATGATGACACGCCGATTCGCGATGACTTCGTCCTCCCTTTGGACAAGACGATGGCCATGGTGGAATATGATGCACTCCCCACATGGTTCCGTCAAGATGAAGATGACCACCACTTGGTCTTTCCCACCTCACCTACACCACTTGAGTGGAATGAACACGGTATCATAGGTAACGGTGATGCTCTAGTCCCACTAGTGGACAATCTTGAAATTGATTGTTTGCATGATGTTGATCAACCTATTACCATGCTTCATGCTAGTGCGACTTCCCCATGCGATGATTTACCCATTTATGATGAGTATGATGATTGCCATGTGGAGTCTATTAGTTGTGATGCCATGTTACATAGGATTTCTTGTGATCATTTTTTAGGTCATATCATGTTTGACAATCCGCTTGACTTGTCATATGCTATGCATGAGATCCATCATTTTTCATATTTGCAATGTCATCATAGTGACTATGCATATGCCATTAAAATGAGCCCAGTTTGCACATATGGCATAGATGACAAGCCTATGGTTATTGGCATTTGTTTTTCTTGTGATGATATTGATATGCTCCCTTTGCATCATTTATCTCATATGCCATGCCATGACTACCTAGCTTCGGATATGCATTGTTTTGGATGTTGTCCATTTTCTCCATATGATATTCCCGCTATTGCTCATGAGGAGACCCACATAGTTTCCTCATACATGTTAGGAGATTTTGATTCATCCTATCCATTGCATGATTCCAATACTTGTGTGCACAATATGCTTCCCATGAATAACATGCTATTGATGTGCCATATACTTGCATTCTAAATTTGTGTCCCCATCGTGTTATACACAATAACTATTCTTTCATGATGGATGACATGTTCTTATACCATGCATCAAATTTCTTTGAGCAATGATTATCTTGTACTAACTCACACGTTCACATACACATCGAGATGGATGATGTGTACATTTACCACACACACAATTTCTTTGGTTTGTGTCTATTTTGTGTAGGTACCCATGAATACTTGTCAACCTCACAATCCCTCAAGTTGACAAAACGAGCTCTAGAGAGCAATGATGACTTGGGATCCCATGGATTATCCTTCCCACCGCTCTCTTCGCGCAAAGACTTCGCGCATTTCTTCTACATGACCCTCAAATGGTTATGGGTTATTGTCCATTACATATTATATGCCCATCTTGCCATGTTCACTTTGCATGCTATGCTCATTACTATGCCTTTGCCATGCATTCGTGACCCATGCTTTGCATTACACATGATGATTGATTCTCATACTTGTATGTGTATTTGCAAGCTTGGTGGAGATATTGCTTGTTATTGCCATGTTTGCTTTGCGCCCCATGCCTATGATGATACTATGATCTTGGTTTGTGTTTGTGCTTGCGATATGTCATGTGCATTGCCTATGCCTATTATTTGCTCACATGACATGATTGCCATGATTTCCTCTAGTATGTTGCATCTTCACACTACTAGCTTGCACGACTTGATTCCTACGATTGCTTATGTTGCATCACCAATGATTCATACTTGCTCCTTTCATGCGGTTGATGACAACCATCTACATGCTTTGCACATGATTATTATTGCTTCTTGTCATATATCTCCATATGTTGCCTCTCTTGTTCTAGATGATTTGACAAGTATTGAGTGCAAGAATGATTTTAGTCCTTCTCATGAGATTTCCCCAATAGCATTCTCACATATATTTGGAGATTTGACATATTCCTTACGAAGGATGGTTGTCTTACCTCTTTGCAGCATATACCTAGTGCCATGAATATTGCCATTGTTGCATCATATCATTCATGCACTTGTGCTCCTAATGGTTATGTTCAAAAGAAGAGAACCATCATGATGGATGATGTCTTTATCTACCATGTGCATACGTTCTTTCTTTTGTTGTGTGCATGTGTAGGATACTTGGAATTTGTGTCGACTTCCACTTCACGTGAGTTGACCATTCGAGCTCTTGAGAGCGAACCACCTTCTACCATGGCAATTCTACATCGCACTTACTTGTGCTTCAGCATTGTGAAGGACACACATGGACATGCCTTCAAGGTGACATATTTCTTGAGCATGGATATTGGGAATCATACTACTTGTGTTGCTTGCACCATGAGACTTATTGGTCATCTTGGACCATTTGATTGCGCACATCTTGGTCACTTGCTCCGACTTGTCATTTGCACATTTCCATGTATCATGATATATATGCCTTGCGTGTTGCATCCAATTCTTGGATTACTTGCTCCTCTCATATGTTTGGTTGCAACAATGTCATCACTTCACATATGCCATGTCCCATTGATTGCTACATGCTTGCCTTGATTGCCTCACACATGATGAACAATTGCCCTTTCTATTGTGTTGAGTGCCACACTATATTCACGACATCATATGCATGTTATGCTTGGATTGTTTTGCACTTAACCCATGCGTTTAGACATCTCATCTTCTTAGGTGTTGTGAATGATTCATATGCCTGCCATAGACCTTTCACTGAGCAATTCGTGAATGCTTGCTATAAATTTGAGGTAGATGCTTATTATCTTGACACACATATTTGCATCACTACCTCACATTTACATGCTTTTCCCCGTGATATCTTTGCTTGTGCTCAATTGATATGCTTACATGCCATGTCACAATCCTTTGTCACACCATATGGTTTGCATGATGACGACACTTGTTTGGTGACTCACCTATCAAATGCTTGGTTTTGCACTAATGCTAACCACATTTGTTTCCCAAGTGTTTGTTGTCCTTACTCCTTTTGAAGGAATCAGAAGACGATGCGACATTGGAGAGTGCCCATTTCGAGCTTCAAGACGATGAGTACTTGGTGAATGTCCACTTCAACACGGCGAAGCCATCTCTTTCCCATGGTGATTTGGTTTTCGATCCGAGATCGGATCTTTCCCAAGGGAGGGGAGATGATGCGGAGCATCCTATGGACATCACCATGTCAAGAGTCCGTTCGGCGAGTGACACGTGCGACATCTACTTCACATACACAAAGGTGAATCATCTCCTTTACATGTGCTCACTTGACCCCTTCGAGGATGGTATACTACTTGACACTCCACTCGTGTGCATGCATAGGTATTGTCGGAACACTACGGATGATGAGGAGGAGTGCAAGCGCCAAGGAACAACTACACCATCCACGAGGGAAGCCTGGAAGCGACGACGGAAGAAGAGGGAGCTACTGAAGCTACAGCGGCCGGACATCCGGCGCCTGGGCAGCCGCGCACGAGCTGCCCCAACAGACGGCCAACGGCATCAGCGGCCGGACATTCAGCCTGTGTGCCCGGACATCCGGTGCCCTGCCAACTCCCGGACATCCGACCTCTCCCCCGGAAATTCGACATCGACGACAGAATGCACCAGAAGTTTGGCCACTTCAGCCCAGACATCTGGCCCAAGCCCTGGACATCCGGCGCCTCCTGAAGCCCCGGACATCCGGCCCCCAGCCCGGACATCCGGCACCTGCGCTTGCACAGCCAGGCTAGAGGCCCATGTATCCCCTCTTCACTTACCCCTTCATGGCCTTAGACTATATATACTCCTCCACCTCCTCCCAGTCAGGGTTAGCAAAGTAGTAGCTCATTTAGAGATAGAGCTTTGCTCATCCATTACGGATCTACTCCATGAGAGAGACCGCGACTCCTCTTTGGAGAAGATCCCCTTGGATTCAAGACCCCCTCTTGGGTGGCCCCCTTCAAGACCTCCTCATGGAGATGAACCTTACCTTGTATCTTTCCCTTTGTTGTTCATGTATCTTGTGGATCTTGTGTGTTTGATTGTCTAGTGGACGTGTGATTGGACTTGTTCTTGAGTGTTTCCTCTTGTGTTTTCTCTCCGTTCTTCCCCGTGTTCTTCATGTTCTTAGTTGGGATCCACTCCTTTCGTGAAAGATTGGCCATCTAGGGTTCCACCCTACATCACATGTTGTACTATTTCCGTTGCCTTATCTCTAGATATGCATGTGTAGAAAGTAGTGGTTGCAACTTAACTAGTGCCAAAATCTGCCTAACGATCAAGAAAATTAAAAGCCGCACCTTTGATATGTTAAGTGTCTATTCACCCACCCTCTAGACATATCTTCTCGATCTTTCAATTGGTATCAGAGCTTTGGTATCCATTGCTTTGGTTTAATCACCATTGGACAAAGATGGATGTGTCTACTTTGGGGAGTCTTAGATGTAGAGTGCTATTCTCGATGGGGAGTACTATCACCTTTGGAAATATGAAATGCTTGATATCTTTGAGGAATTTAACTTGAGCAAGTATATCCATAGCCCTTATGTGCCTTCCACTGACCCCTTGCATCATGAGATAGAAATTGACATGCTTCGTAATCTTAAAACCGTCAATCTTATCATTAGAGGATTACCTAAAACTGTGCTTGGTCGTATGCAAAATTTTGAGTGTGCTTATACCTTGTGGAATGACTTGGAAAAGAGATATCCTGACTACTCTTTAAAGAATCTTGACGAGATTCTTCATAAGACTATTGTTTTTCACAAGATGAAACCTAGTGATCCTAACTTTCATAATTTCTTATTGGACCTTTGTGAGCTCATGCGCGCTAAAGGCGATGTTGGAACTATTAGTAATATCATCATAGAAGCTATTCGAATTCGTAATCCCAAACATGGTCATGAAACTAATGAACTTATTGCCCTAGGTGATGATGACAATGTTGAACATGGCTATTATGATGAAGATGAAGAGTTAGACATCGAATATGAGAAGATTAAGAAGAATCTTAGTCTCATGGCAAATTTTTGTGATTACATATCTGGCGGAAAAGAGTGTATTCTTGATAGTTGATGCACCGATCACATGAACGGAGATAGAGACATGTTTCATGAGCTCGAAAACAATGATGGTCCATGCAAGTATGTGTCTTTTGGAGATAACTCCAAGGGTAAGATACTTGGCCTTGGTAAGGTGGCCATATCCAATGATAGCTCCATTAAAAATGTCATGCTCGTTGAATCACTTGGTTGCAATCTTCTTTCTGTATCTAGACTTGCCGACTTTGGTTTCAATGTAATATTTACCGTAGATTGCCAACTGTTTTGTAGAGATAATCATAATATGGATTTCTATTTTCGTGCCCTTGGTTCCTTAGCACTACCCGGTTTTGTCCCGTCTCCTTAACATGCCTCACTTTTCCCCTCCTGTCTTCACCGCAGCCTCACAAATGCCCAAACAGAGCCTTTCCGTTGGGTCAAACTAGTTTTGACCGTTACCTAGGTGGGTTCCAGATGAGTGGCCTTGGATGACAGCCCGACGAGTGTGCCCACCTGGACACCTTGGCACTGCTCAGTGTGGGTTTTAAGTAATTGGGTCGGCGTGCTCTATGCGGGTTTTAAGTGCAAACAATGTTGAATACCTTTTTTGAATTTCCAATCAACTTAAGAAATTCATAAAATATTAATTTTAAATCTATTTCAATTTATTCAAGTTCCTAAGTTCATCTTATATTTAGTCCTATTTCTAACTAAGGTGTTGAATGTTTCGAAGATCCATTTCTGACCCAGGCTCATCTGCACCCGGTCAAGAAAAAATTCACAAAAAATACAAAAAAATCAAAAAAATCCAATGTTTTTTGCATGGTAGATAATTTGATGTGTGAAGTGCGCTCCAAATTTCAAATCATTTGAACATATGAGTAGCTCTCGACAAAAAGGACAAATTAAGTCAAAGCACTACACGAAGAGTAAACTTTTTTAAAGAACCCAAATTTGTCTTTTTTGCTGAGAGCCACTCAGATGTCCAAATGATATGAAATTTGGAGTGAACCTCATGCACCAAATTATCTACCATTCAAAAAATTGAATTTTTTCGAACATTTCTCAAATTTGTTTAGAATTTTTCTTCAGATGAGCCTGAGCACCGAATCACCGCTCTCTGAATCTTTCAAATATTTTGTGGACACTACATACAATCCTACTTGAGTATCTAAAAATGATTTTTTGTTTGGGCCAAATGATAACACACTTGTAGTACACTTTTGAATTATTTTCTTCATCAAATTCATATAATCAATGGAATATAGCAAAAAAGCTCAAAAATTCAAAATCTTTTGGCAATATGGTCCACTTTGTGTGAAAATTGGATAAGTGAATTTTTGCATCATATTTGTGCTACTTGCTTCACACACAAGAAAAATCTCTTTTGGCACTTGAAATATAAAAAATATTTTTTACAACAAAATGTTCTAGTTTATCATTTTTCCTAGAAAGTAGTACACATAAAAGGAATCCATGCAAAAGGATTGCATTTTTTGAATTTGTTTTCATTTTCATTCACTTTTTGCAAAATGGGGTCAACATTGTCAGCATGGCTATTCATAGGAAGGGGTTGAATCTTTCAACTTTTTTTGTGAATACTGCATATAATCCTACCTAAGTGCCTTAAAATGATTTTCCCACTTTTTGTAACCAAACTATGACACACTTGTAGTTGAATTTTGAATTACTTTTGGTAAATGTCCAGAAATTCATTTAATCAATGGAATATAGCAAAAAAGCTCAAAAGCTCAAAAACTTTTGGCAGTAGGCCACTACTACAGGATGCTAGTAACACGATACTACGATCAGAGACCCTTCGACGAAACTGTGTGTGATGCAATAATCACAAACGGTGGTGTAAAAAATCGTCAAAAAAGGTGCAAAACGTTTGCGATGGCAGAGCCATCAAACACAGTTCAGATTTTAGTTGTGTGTGCGATGCATGGCATACGGTTCAGTTCAATTAACTTTTTGCGATGAGGAGGAACAAAAGAAATCGGCAGCCATATGAAGGTGTGTGCGATATACATCATACGGTTCACTCGGATGAACCGTTTGTGATTAGGCAACACCAAAGAAACGGTCAGCCAGATCAAGGTGTGTGCGATACGGCATGCGCTTCTCTTGGATGAACTGTTTGCATTGAGACAAGAGAACAGAAATGGTTCAATATTCCAAGATGTGTGTGATACGTGACAAACAGGTCTGTAATCTGAAATGTATGCGAAGACCGATAATAACACAGACGATTGCTTCTAATAAGACGTATGCGATATGCTGTGTCTACACAACATCTATTGGCCATTGGGCGACGGGCGGTCATCCGGGTATGCCATAAGGATGCAAAGAGGCATCCTATATCAGCAACGACTAGCTGTTCCACCAATAGCTCATCTAAGAGAACTCTCAACTTAATTGTGCTCAGGCTGGAGCAACCATCAGATGGGTGACTGGATGGGAAGTTGTCTTTATGTTAAATTAACTGATGGGATGGGTCATAGAGGTCAAATTAAATGACCTCCATGATCCATCCCATCAGTTAAATTAACTTCAAGGTCCTTGTTTTTTTAACACATGTTAAAGAAGGTCTACCACATTACTTTTTGACAATGTGTGATACGTGGCATATAGTTGATCCATCCGACCCGTCTGTGATGGAATAAGCCGTGTGTGTTGTGGACAAACACTTGCTAGTATATAACCTTTTGTGATTGATGAATTCATCACCGACGGGTTCCCTAGTGTGGTCCGTGTTCATCTGAACACCATCTACTTCTTGTGCTAGCTCGATGTTCCTTATATGCCAAGTTTCCATTAATTGATGGTGTTTTATGAACATGCCACCGTTTCCTGTTATTTCCACACCTGTTTCCTGCCACCCAGCAGCATAGACCTAGGCAGCGCGCGATGCACGGAGGCAACAAGCGCAGCCTGTAGCACATCCACCTTTTCCAAGCATGCTAACCCACCAAAGTGCCGCCTCTGCCATCAAACGTTGCCATTGTAAATTTGCCTCAACGGCGAGTAGAGCGCACGCAGGAACGCCAAAGTTGAGCGCGCCGCGGCCGCCTCAATGGCGAGCAAAATGCATGGATGGACGCGAGCAGAGCGCGTCGCGGCCGCCTCAACGGTGAGCAACCCCGTGGTCAACCTTCTACCATCAATAAATTTTGACCTTGTTTCTCATCACATTGCAGATTACAACGCAATAAGTAATTGCAAATCTGTTCACACCTATCAAACTAATATGTGTTCACACTTAGCACCGGGCTATAAAAACTACCCACTCAAAAATTACTTCACAGTTCCTCTTTTCATCACCCACAAAACTGGTCTTTCCTGTCAAGTCGTTCTGCCATGGCCGGTAGGAGGACTTTTGGGTGGACATATAACCAGGCAGGAAAGACCAAGAACGCAAAAGCACTACAGAGGTCCCGCCGTGAAGTCGCAACCGCAGGAGAGATGCCCCGGCACGCTGCAGAGCCCTCAAACAAGCTCTCACGGGCACACGAGGGGTCTCACAAGCGCACTCGCCGCATCGGCCATCGCGACGAGCTGGCGGTCCTGAAGTCCTTGGACGCCGATGACAACATTCTCACTGGCGTCATTAAGCAACAGGAGTTGGTCAATGGCTTGATGAAGCTACTTGAGATCAGTGATGCCTCGGTTGACAAGGCGACCGGCCTCGTCGAGCAACTCATGGGTGACAATGCGAAGCTCCTCAAGGCGCTCGCCAAGAAGGGGGAGGAGGCCGCCGGCTGGAAGATGCTGCATGAGTAGAGCAGTGCCTCGGGGATGACGCTGACATCGGTCGTTGAGGAACTGATGGTGTCGGGGAACGTAGCATGCAATTTCAAAAAATTTCCTATGATCACGCAAGATCTATCTAGGAGATGCATAGAAACGAGAGGGGGAGAGTGTGTCCATGTACCCTCGTAGACCGAAAGCAGAAGCGTTAGGTTAACGCGGTTATGTCGGTGGGAATGACACCTATGGAATCACTAGGATCCCTTCTACGGTTGGCGGGCGCGGGGTTGTGCAAAGATTGGGTCTAGTAGCCAGCACAAAGATCGTTTACCCAGGTTCAGGCCGCAAGAATGCGTAATACCCTAGTCCTGCTTTTGTGTATATTTGAGTGTTCTTGAGCTTTCGAACTAGCTGCGGTGCGTGCGTAGTCCAAAAGATCCGAATCCTTCTCCAGTACGACTTGAGCCTCCTTTTATAGTCAAAAAGGGGTCGCCACAGTGGCACACATGAGGTGAAAAGGTAAATAGTGTACAAGCTTATCACATGTCATTACGGGACAAGGCGCATTAAACGCGCCCCTTAGGTGTCCCGTTGCTTTATTGGGGACAGTAACGAAGCCCGTCCCGTTCGTCGCCGTTCCGCCTCGCTCCGACACGCGTCCAGGCCAACGAGGCATGTAGCGCCACGTAAGCTGGCAGGCTACTGAGATGGCGTGGTGGTAGGGTCTTCACGAATATCTGCATGCCACCACGCAGGTGCTTGACTAGCTGGATTAGCATCCACGTACTGCCACGTGGGTACTAGCCTTAGTTGGTGGGTTGGCCGCTGAGCTGGGGTGGTGACGGGGCGGCAAGGTCTTGTCGCGGTCCCGCGTATATTCCCGGCAAGGGTCTTGCCGGTGTCTTGTGGTCGCCCTCGGCAAGAGTCTTGCCGGGGCCATGCGAGTGTTTTCGGCAAGGAGCCTTGTCGGGGCCTCGGGGGAATCCTCGGCAAGGGGGCTTGCGATTGTCTTTGAGGGAGTCCTGGACTAAGGGGTCCTCCGGCGTCCGACCTGTTATCCATGGGTCGGACTGATGGACTGTGAAGATATGAAGGCCGAAGACTGTACCTATGTACGGATTGGACTCTCCTTGGTGTGGAAGGCAAGCTTGGCAACTGATTATGAAGATTCCTTCTTATGTAACCGACTCTATGTAAACCCTAGACCCCCCGGTGTCTATATAAACCGGAGGGGTTAGTCCAGAAAGGAGATACTCATTACCATAGTCATACATGCTAGGCTTCTAGGGTTTAGCCATTACGATCTCGTGGTAGATCAACTCTTGTAACACTCATATTCATCAAGATCAATCAAGCAGGACGTAGGGTATTACCTCCATAGAGAGGGCACGAACCTAGGTAAACATCGTGTCCCCTGTCTCCTGTTACCATCGATCCTAGATGCACAGTTCGGGACCCCCTACCCGAGATCCGCCGGTTTTGACACCGACATTGGTGCTTTCATTGAGAGTTCCACCGTGCCGTCAACGAAAGGTTCGATGGCCCCTTCAATCGTCTATAGTGACGCTGTCCAAGGAGAAACCTTCCTCCCAGACAGATTTTCGTGTTCGGCGGCTTCGCACTGCGGGCCAACTCGCTCAGCCATCTGGAGCAGATCGATAGCTACGCCCCCGGCCACCAGATCAGATTCGGAAGCTTGAACTACGCCGCGGATATCCGTGGAGACTTGATCTTCAATGGATTTGAGACCACAGCGATCGGTCCCCCTCGCCCCGATGAACATGACTTAAATCTGTCATCAGATCACATCCAGGAGATGGTCCCTGTTGCTGCAACGGCCTTAGAACTGGAGCAGATCATGCCATCCGAGGCCACAGAGTCCACGGAGTTGGATCCGAACACGGACCCGGCACTCCGCAATATTTGCATCAATGGAACTCCGGACTCGTCTCCGGCTATAAGTTCCGGACCATGTACGCTTGCGGACACCGAGCTAGATCGGTTATTGATCTTCGAATTCAGTGCCGCAGATGTTTTTTAGCACTCACCTCTGGGTGATGTGCTAAACTCTTTAAAGAACCTGTCATTCATGGGAGACTCGCAGCCGAACTATGCCCGGGTCGAACTAGGGGCTGACGACGGAGAATTTTGCTTCCCACCCGCCACCCACTTCATAGCCACTTTCGAGGACTTAACCGACATGCTCGCTCCTGGCTCCGCAGACATCAACGGTGTAGACGACGATGCCGATAAGGAGCAAGGCCAAAACCCGCTAGTCAGCAGGCGTAGGACGGCCACCCCTTTACACAACGTGTACATGATCGATGAACTTAAAAAGCCTCGCGACAAAGACAAGGGAGATCCAGTTAAAACTCCTGAGTCATAGTCTAAGTTCCGGCGCCCCAAACGCCGCCCCAAGTCATGCCACAACAACAATGGCACTGGAGAAAATAGTACTCCAGACGGCGTCGAAAGCAATGAAGACCCTGTGGGAGCAACATCCGAGCAGGAGGAACTGGAAAATGGGTAAGCCAACCCCGACGAACAAGCCCTGCCCAGCGATGGTTCGGAGGACGACAACTACCTTCTGCTCTCTGAAGATGGGGTAAGCCTCGGTGACGAAGACTTCATCATACCCGAAGAGCCCCTCGAATAGGAGTGCTTCAAGCGCAGGCTGATAGCTATAGCAAGGAGCCTGAAAAAGAAGCAGCAGTAGCTTCAAGCTGACCAAGACCTACTCAATGACAGATGGACAGAAGTCCTGGTCGCCGAAGAATACGGCCTTAGTGGCCTAGACAAAAGCTACCCAAAGCATAGATCACTCTACCAGTCCGATGACGAGGCGTTGGAGCCCATACCATCGTCACACAATGCGGGAGGTCGCCGACAACTCTGTCCGGATAAAGAGGCAACTCAAGCCGAACACCAGACCGCCCCACCTCACCGTAAAGGCAGGAACAATGAAGGCCGCGATTACCCAGACAACCTGCAGAGGGACTTGGACAATAGAGCAGGACACGCAAGACCAATCTACGGATCGTGAAAGCATGCTTCGACACACAACGATGGCTACCTATTCGGACGCATCACACCTCGCCACGACCAAGCCGAAAACCGCAGGGGGACTCCTTCGGAGTTACGTCGTAGTGTGGCCCAACATAGAGGCGTCACACACCCGCCTTGCTTCACCGATGAAGTAATGGATCATGAATTCCCCGAAGGATTCAAACCCGTCAATATTGAATCATACGATGGGACAACCGATCCCGCGGTATGGATAGAGGATTTCATCCTCCACATTCATATGGCCCGTGGGGACGACCTCCACACCATTAAATACCTCCCACTAAAACTAAAAGGACCAGCTCGGTACTGGTTAAACAGCCTGCCTGAAAACTCCATAGGCAGCTGGGGGGACTTGGAAGAGGCCTTCCTCGATAACTTTCAAGGAACACATGTCCGGCCATCGGATGCCGATGACCTAAGTCACATTGTCCAACAGCCTAGAGAATCAGCTAGGGAGCTCTGGACTCGGTTCTTAGTAAAAAAGAATCAAACCGTCGACTATCCGGACGCAGAAGCACTTGCGGCTTTCAGACACAGCATCCGAGACGAATGGCTTGCACGCCACCTCGGCCAAGAAGGACCTAAATCCATGACAACCCTCACTGCTCTAATGACCCGCTTTTGCACGGGAGAAGACAGCTGGCTCGCTCGTAGAAGCAATAGTGCCGGCAACCAGGGCACCTCCGAAATCCGAGACGGCAACGACAAGCCACGAGGAAGCAAAAACAACAGTCGCAATGACAATGAAAGATCAGGTGACACAGCGGTCAGCGTCGGATTCAGCAACCCCAAGCCCGGTCAGCAGAAAAAGCCATTTAAGGCAAATCAAGACGAACCATCCAACCTGGACATGATATTGGACCGACCCTGTCAAATTCATGGCCACCCCGATAAACCAGCGAATCATACCAACAGAAACTGCTGGGTCTTCAAACAGGCCGGCAAGCTCAATGCCGAACACAAGGGGAGGAGGCCGCCAAGCGATAGGGATGACGGAAAGGTTCACCAATGAAATACCGGGGGTCAGAAGCAGTCTCCACCCGAGGATCAACTACTCCCAGAACGGAAATAGCAACCCGGCTTCTGCCGCCCACTCCGTACACCTACAAAGTTTGTACCCCGCATAAATCATTACGCACTCAAGATACCATGGGCATTGGCGGAAGCATGATACGGACAAGCCTACAAGCACTCCATTAACTTTTTTTTTATTTTCTTTTTATTTCTTCCTTCGCTATCCTTTAAAAAACAGGTCACGAACAGGATAAAAATCGGAAACTGGCTCTATCGGAGTCCAGATCCGTACACTCACCTAAGGGGCTATGTCCATCAAGGATCCCCCCACCAAGGACTGGCGGCGCAGATGTGCGATAGGAGGTCCAAAATAACTTTTTGTAGACCGCACTCTCTATTTTTCGAGCCTGTACTATGCCTGTTCCTCCGCCTCCAACCCCGAGCATGTCAAATAGCCGGGGGGATGGCTTATATATATATATATATCATCATAAGTAATCATCAGCATATCGCTTAGTTACCAGTAAACAATATCCGAACTAATCATCTGTATGGTTTTCCCAACAAATATGGCTCCTGCGGTTATTTCACAGAAATACCTTGGCCTAACCTGCCAGGGGCTCGGTGTGGGAACAAATGAGTTGCCAGTAAAAGTCCGAACAACTCTATAGCATACTTCGGCGTCGCAAGTTTGGCCTTATATGCATCAGCTCTGAATCATTGTCTTGGGTCAATAGTTGGGTTGCCCGGCTCCTGTGCTTGCTACCCTACGTTCCGCTCTATCGGCTAGGGTAGTAAAGGGAGAACTACTGCGATTGTGCCCTTGCCTAAACCGAACGGGCACCTCAGTAGAGAAAGCCGAAAACTGACTGTCATGATGCGGCGTGAGCTGGTCAACCACTTGACGACTTATTGGAATCTTTAGCGATTCTCCGTGTCACACGAGGGATCTTTTTCAGATCAAATATGTAAGGCACCATACGCCGCATACATACCAGGGGCTATATTGTAGCTCCACCATAAAACTCCTATGGCTAAGTGAAAGTGTTAACGCCTTATAGTCCGATTTCCTGGTTCGCCGCATTATCACCTCCTTCATGGACCAAGACTTGGATAAAGAGTGATTAAATACTTTTCCGAACACCCCCGTACTTCCTACGAGGGGGCTGAAGCCGATGACTGGAAAACTTTCAGATTTTATCAAAACGGCCGCACAGGAGGAATTCAAGCTTTCAAGCAAAACATAAATAGATTAACTATAAAATTGTCTTTTAAAATTTTGATACACCTCACTAGAACATTATGTCTTTTGAGCACTGACCCTCTACAAAGCGGGCGGCCTCTAGGACGTCTTCAAAATAATGCTCCGATTCCGGATGGTCCTTGCCTTTGGGTGGACCCTTCGTTGCAACATCGATGGTCTTCATCTTCCCCTAGAACGTCTTGACTCGGGAAATAGCCATCCGTGCACCCTCAATGCACGTTGACCGCTTCACAGCGTCGATACGCGGCACCACGTCAACAAGCCTTTGCACTAAACCAAAATAGCTATTCGGAACAGGCTCAGTTGGCCACAACCGGAGTATGACGTCCTTCATGGCAGCGCCGAACATCCTATGAAGTTCGGCCCATTGGGCCATCTGTTCATTGAGCAACAAAGGGCGCTTTGATGCGCCAAACTGCGACCAAAAAAGCTTCTCTGTTGCATATCCATCCCGCGCTTGGTAATACTGCACCGCATCGGCAGGACTCTTCGGCAAGTCCAAGAACTCGTCCGGAGAACTCCATACTTGGTTAAGCTGGGCATAGCTCGGGTCGTCGAACTTAGTTTGCAGCAGAAAGGGCTTTCCAGCTGCAATCTCCCTCGCCTGTCGAACCTCCTCACAGGCTGCTCTCCATTCCGATCGCGCTCCTCTCGCCTCTTGTAAGGCCTTTTCCAGATCAGCCGTTAAGGCTTCACTCTCCTTCTCTAGAAATTCACAGCGGCCGGTAGCATTCTCTAGCTCGAGCGTCATCGTGGATATCTTCTCCTCATCTTGGCGACGTGCAGCTCGTTCGGCTTTTAATTCAGCCGATGCCTTTTCGGCAACAACATTGCTACACTGAGCCTGCTCCTTGGCCCGGGCCAGCTCCGCTCAAAGAACTTCAACGGCTGTAGCACCATCTGCAGCCAAATTTCAGCATCATGCTTATACCACAAAAATGTATGAGGATTGCCCCGAATACATACCTTGCGACTCGTCAAGATGCATATTGATTAAAGCAAGATCACCCCCTACCACATCAAGCTTACGCTGCAAATCGGCAATTTCCATAGTCCGGGAAGCGGCCAAGGGAGAAGAAGCCTGTGTTCAAAGTTGACCAGGTTAGTCCTGTCCTTTTCGATCCTCTGTTTTGCTTCCCAACGGAAGACAACCTGAGTATCAGGGGCTACTACCTATACACAAGCGCATCTTTGCAAATGAAACATAGCTGAAAACATTAGGTTAAAAACCTCGAAGCCCTTCAGTAGGCTCATGAAGGCATCATTTAATCCGCTCTTCGCGGAGGAAATCTTCTCAATCACTGTACCCATCAAGGTAAGCTGTTCCCTCGAGACAAATGCTTTCCGCAACATGTCCCGCAATATATCCGGAGTCTCCTGGTTCCCCGAGGCTGACCCAAAAGCACAATCATCCTTTGAAGGAATCGGCTCACCCGTCTTCAATCACTGTCGGTTGTGAACCAGACAGTCCGGGTCCTTGGTTATCATCAGCCTCGGAATCCCGGATGGTCGGAGATCCACCTTTGGGTACTGCCTCTTCTGTCCCGCGGTCTAAAGGGACCCTCCGCGATGACACTTCAGAGTCATCCGCCTTATTAGGCGAGGAGGTCGGAGGAGGCGTCTCGCTCTCCATCATCTCTGGGAGGAGACTCCCCGAAGATGAGGATCGCCCCGAAAAATTCTGTGCCGACCTGTAAAAATGGATAAATGCGTTATATGTATCTTCGGTAACAATAACGGAGCGGGACGCTGTCAAAGTACTACGGATTCTCTTACGGTTCGGCCGAGGGCTTGTCCCCTTGTTGGAGCTGCTCAACGGCATCACTTTCCAAACCCAAGCCGGTCAATGGTGGCATCTTGCCCTTCTTGGGAGACCGCCCCTCCCCATCTTCGGAGGCAGCCCTTTTCCTCCTGTTCGGAGAAGGGATACTGGGTCCTTTTCCGCCTCCGTCTTCAGGCGAGGAAAGGTCGAATTCTCCGGATTCAGTGTCCGACTTACCTCCAAAACCAAGGTCATCTTGGATCTTTTCGCCCTCCCCTGCTGGTGCCTGGTATGGCACCGAGGCCAGCATCCTTATTAACACAGGAGTAGCTGAGTCTTCGGGAAGAGGAGCCGGACACCTAATCAATTCCACCTTCTTTATCCAACCTTGAAAAAGGATGATACTGTTGGTATCTTGCCACTGGGTATCTGATTACGAGGTATTCGGTAAACGGGTACTTACCGGGGTGTCCGGATGGTTACAGTCTAGGCCGACATCTTCGGTGGTGTCCGGCCATTGCCTTCGTTTCCCGAAGAATAATGATGTAGGGTAGGACCCTAATCAACCGATCTTTCACGAAAGAGCGGAATCCCGCGAAGAACACGAAGAACGCGAGGGGAAAAAGAGGGGAAACACAAGAGAATCACTAAACCAACACAAGAAAGTCACACATGTGCTAGATCCTCGGATACATAAGAGTTCACACGGTACACGATCAACTAGGGACGATACAAGGGTAACAGTCTTCTCCATGAGGAGGTCTTGATGTTCTTCTCCACAAGGAGGTCTTGAATCCAAAGGGATCTTCTCCGAAGAGGCCGCGGTCTCTCACGAGGAGTAGATCCGATGTGGATGAGCGTAGCTCTATCTCTTAAAATGAGCTAAACCAATGCTAACCCTAGAAAGTTGGACGAGGTGGAGTATATATAGTCTTAGTGCAAAAGAGGGGGGGGGGGTGAAGGGGTACATGGGCTGCGGCCCAACACAAAACATCGCATAGGCGTCGGACGTCCGGGAGTCACCGGTCGTCCGGAGGCTCGCGAGGGTCCGGACGTCCGGTGCCTGTCGGACGTCCGTAGATTCGGCTCGGGTGGTCTTCGGTCGGACGTCCGGTCGGTGTCGGTCGGCCGAGGAGCGTCGGTCGTCCTTGGAGCGTCGGAAGTCCGTCGTTTTGGCTCGGGTGTGGAAGTGTCGGACGTCCGGTCTGGGTCGGACGTCCGGAGCCTGGAGGTCGTCGGACGACCGGTCCTGGCCGGTCGTCTGGAGCCTGTAGCTTCTTCTTCATCACTTCTTCTTCTCCATCGTCACATCCATCTTCCTATTTCTCTTCTCCTTGCTCCTTAGCTTCTCCATGATACCTAAGCATTCACAAAGTGTACGTATGAGGTAGTAGCCATGCCTCATGTGCATCAAAGTGGAAATGTGAGAGGAGAGATGGCACCTCGATTTCAAGAGCTCTTGCACGTGCTCGTGTCATGGGTCCAAGAGGTGTCGTAGGAGATGTAGTTTGGTCCATGGGGATGGCCTTGGGATGCTCCGCATCATCTCCCCTCCCTTGGGGAAGATCCGTCCTCGGATCAAATTCTTCATCACCATGGAAGGGAGAGAGGTCTTTGACATTGAAGATGTCACTCACGTTGTACTTGTTGCATGGGAGGTCGATCTTGTAAGCGTTGTTGTTGTATCGTGTGAGCACCTTGAAGGGTCCATCCGCTCGAGGTCGAAGCTTGGACTTGCGTTCTTGTGGAAAACGGTCCTTGCGAAGGTGTATCCACACGAGATCACCAATGTTGAAGACCATAGGGTGCTTGTTGAAGTCGAGCTTGGACGCAAGGCATTGAACTTGGCGCTCGATGGTGTTCCTTGTATCTTCATGCACCTTCTTGAGATGTGTCGCTCTTGCACTAGCATCCAAATTGATGCGCTCTTGGACTGGTAGAGGGAGAATGTCCAATGGTGACAAAGGGTTGAATCCGTAGACGACCTCGAAGGGGGACTTGCCAGTTGTTGAGTGTCTTGCTTGGTTGTAGGCGAACTCGGTGATAGGTAGGCACTCCTCCCACTCCTTGATGTTCTTCTTGATGAGTACTCAAAGTAGAGCGGAGAGTGTGCGATTGGTAACTTCCGTTTGGCCATCAGTTTGTGGATGATACGCCGTGGAGAAAAGTAGCTTGATTCCGAGCATGGCGCATAGGGTCTTCCAAAAGTAGCTAAGGTACTTGACGTCGCGGTCCGAGACGATCGTCTTTGGCACTCCATGTAGACGCAATATTTCCCTACAAAAGAGAGTAGCAACATGTGAAGCATCGTCTATCTTGTTGCAAGGAATGAAATGTGGCATTTTTGAGAAACAGTCTACAACGACAAATACCGAATCCTTCCCATTTCGAGTCGTAGGCAAACCAAGTACAAAGTCGATGCTAATGTCTTCCCATGGTTGATATGGAATTGGTAGAGGCATATAAAGGCCATGGGATTGAGCTTTGGACCTAGCTTTGCGACATGTAGAGCATCGGTTGGTGAAGCGGTTGACGTCGCAAAACATCTTTGGCCAAAAGTAGTTCTTCAAGAGCGTGGCGAACGTCTTGTCACGTCCAAAATGTCCCATTAAGCCTCCTCCATGAGATTCCTGCAAAAGCAACAAACGAAGAGAAGGCTCGGGGATGAAAAGTTTGTTCGCTCTCATAAGATATCCATCTTGGATGTAATAGCGTTCCCAAGAGGTATGCGTCAAACACTTGGCATAAGGAGTAGCAAAGGTAGGATCATGCTCATACAAGTCTTTTATGTGCTCAAAGCCAATGACATCCAATTCAAGTTGAGTAAAAAGCATGCATATGCGAGAAAGGGAATCCACCACAATGTTTTCTTTACATTTACTGTACTTGATGACATAAGGAAAAGACTCAATAAATTCACTCCATTTAGCATGACGCTTGTTCAACTTGGTTTGGCCCTTAAGATACTTGAGCGTTTCATGATCGGTATGAATGATAAACTCATGAGGGCGAAGATAGTGTTCCCATTCATGCAAAACGCGGACTAAAGCATATAGCTCTTTGTCATAGATGGGGTAATTGAGTTGCGCGCCGGAGAGTTTCTCACTAAAGTAAGCTATGGGGCGCTTCTCTTGCGTTAACACACCTCCTATGCCATTACCACTAGCATCGCAAAGAATCTCAAAGGGTTTGTCAAAGTTGGGTAATGCAAGCACGGGAGCATGAGTAAGCAAATTCTTAAGCTCATTGAAAGCGGTATCTTGGGATGGTCCCCAAATAGAAGGCGCATTCTTCTTGCTCAAAGCATGCAAAGGCGAAGCAATGGTGCTAAAATCTTTCACAAAGCGATGATAGAAACCCGCAAGACCAAGAAAGCTACGCACTTGATGCAAATTGGTTGGTTGTGACCAAGTCTTAATAGCTTTGATCTTGGACTCATCAACATGAACACCCTTAGAGGAAACAACAAAACCCAAGAAAACGAGCTTGTCAATTTCAAAAAGGCATTTCTCCATATTAGCATAGAGATGCTCTTTTTGAAGAGTTTCCAAAATGGTTCGGACATGGGTGACATGCTCTTTGAGAGACTTGCTAAAAACAAGGATGCCATCGAAGTAGACCACAACAAACGCACCAATGTAAGGGCGAAAGACATGATTCATAAGACGCATAAAAGTACCCGGTGCTTCCGAGAGACCCATAGGCATGACTAACCACTCATATAAGCCAAACTTGGTTTTGAAAGCGGTTTTCCATTCATCACCCTCTTGTATGCGGATTTGATAGTAACCACTCTTAAGATCAATTTTGGAAAATATAGTGGCACCGCTAAGCTCATCAAGCATATCATCAAGGCGTGGAATGGGATACCTATAGCGAACGGTGATAGCATTGATATGTCTACAATTGGAGCACATGCAAAAGCTACCGTCTCATTTTGGCACAAGACTGACCGGGACGGCACAAGGGCTCAAACTTTCATGCACATGTCCATGGTCTATGAGATGCTTTACTTGCTTTTGTATTTCTTTGGTTTCTTCGGGGTTGACGCGGTAGGGAGCTTTGTTCGAAAGCGGTGCTCCAGGGATGAGGTCAATGCGGTGCTCAATGCCTCGTAGTGGAGGTAGTCCCGGAGGTAGCTCGTCAGGGAAAACATCGTGAAATTCCTGCAAAAGAGAAGATAACACTAGAGGAAGAGTGTGAGAAGTGCTAGTTTGTGGTGCATTGTCCTTGCACACAAGGACATAGTGTAGGACACTAGATGGCTTCTCACACACTCCTCTTATCTCACTTTTGGTGACAAATAGGACTAAGTTCTTCTTTTCGCTCATCGTGGAGGTGTTCAATTTGGGCTTGTGGCACTCACTCTCTTTTTGGTGGCTCGCTCTCTCACTATGGTCTCCATGATGGGTGGCTTGCTTGTCGGCGATCACTTGGCTTGGTGACATTGGACGAAGGACATACTCCTTGCCCTTCATCTTGAATATGTAGTGGTTCGTTCGGCCGTTGTGGATGACTCCTCTATCAAATTGCCATGGGCGTCCAAGGAGAATGTGGCAAACAGCCATTGGAACGTCGTCGCACTCCAAGGTGTCTTCGTAGGCGCCAATTTTGAAGGAGACTTGTACTCGGTGCTCGACTTGGATAGTGCCGGAGTCGCTAAGCCATTTCACTTTGTATGGATGTGGGTGCTTCGTCTTGGGCAATTGGAGCTTGGAGCAAAGTTCTTCACTTGCGGGGTTATGACAACTCCCTCCATCGATGATGACCTTGACGGATCGTCCATTGATGCCGGCCTTGGTGTGGAATATGTGGCATCTTTGGTCTTCTTCTTGGTGATGTTGGAGAGTCAAGACTTTGGAGACGACAAGAGCGGGACTTGAGTCTTCATCGCAAAAGACTTGTTCCTCTTCATCGTTCACTTGCCGGTGCATGGCAACTTTCTCAAGAGCGTTCATTTCTCCTTCACTCATTGAATCGTAGGTGCCGTCGTCTTTGAGGATCATTGTCCGCTTGTTGGTGCACTCATAGGACTTGTGGCCTCGGCCTCCGCATGTGAAGCATTTGAAGGAACTTGTCTTGATGGTCTCATCGGTTGGAGTGGATGATGATGAAGCTCTCGGCTTGAAGTTGCTAGTAGTAGGAGGATGACTTGGAGTTGATGAAGCTTTCTTGGAACTCGACTTGTCGATGTTGCTTGTAGAAGGCTTGATAGACGGTGTTGGAGTCATTGAAGCTTGGTTGTTGGAGAAGCCGTAGGACTTGGATGAGAACTTGGCATACTTGAAATCGTCTTGCACTTGACGTTCCGCTTTGGTAGCTTGATGCACTAGCTCGATGAGGTTCGAGTATGGTTTGAAGTCGGCGATCTTCTTGATAGGATGGTTGAGTCCATTCAAGAAACGTGCCATAGTTTGCTCATCGTCTTCCGTGACATTGGCTCTTATCATGGCAATCTCCATCTCCTTGTAGTACTCTTCAACGCTCTTGGTTCCTTGCTTGAGTAGTTGGAGTTTCTTTAAGAGGTCACGGTTGTAGTAGGTAGGCACAAAGAGTGCTCTCATGACATCCTTCATTTGCGCCCAAGTAGTGATGGGTGGTTCATCTCTTGCTTCTCGGCACTCGATAACTTGTTCCCACCAAATGAGGACATAGTCTTGGAACTCAAGGGATGACATCGTGATCTTCTTCTCTTCTTCATAGTTGTGCAAATGGAAGATTTTGTCGACCTTCAATGCCCATGAAAGGTACTCTTCAGGATCATTGCTTCCTTTGAACTTGGGCATGGTGAACTTGAGCTTTCCATAGCGTTGCTCTTCATTGTGTTGGGGTCAGGGATGATGACGCCCGTGTTGTAGATGATTGTCAAGCTCGTGTCGCTCTTGGTGAGGAGGGTCGTCAACCTCATGTTGGACTTGTCGTGGAGGATGTCCATTCTCTTCATGCTCTTGATGAACTTGATGTTCTTGGTGAGCTGGTGGAGGAGCTTGTCGAGCTCGAGGAGGAACTTGAGGAACGTGATGGTGCACGCGAGCTTGATGTCGTTGTTCATGAAGTTCTTCACGAAATGGTTCTTCTTGTTCTCGAGCTTGTCGGCCTCGGTTGGCTATGGCTCGACTTGAATCTTGGAGGGCTTGTTGTGCCTCAAGTGCTCGAGCTTCACGGAGTTGTTGTTCTTGGCGTTGTGCTTCAGCATCTTGTGCAACTTGGTGTAGACGCACTCGCTCTTCCTCTTCATGTTGGAGTTGTCGTTGCCGTTCTCGTGCTAATGCAAAAGCCTCTTGGGTTTTACGTCGTTGATGCTCTTGAGAGTTGGTGTCGCGTAGAGGATTGAGGCTTGCTTGACGATCGTTGCGCGCGGCACGGCGTAGAGTGTTCGATGTCGGTGTACTTGAGCCGGGGATGGTGAAGTTGGAGTGTCGACTTGAGCGGGTCCTTCTTGATGAAGACTAAGTGGAATAAGAGCGGTTGAGCAACAAAGCGCGAATCTCGTCCATCCTTGCGTCATTCTCTTGCTTGTGATCGTCGAGCTTGTGGTCGAAGTAGTCCCTTGTACGTTTCTTGGAGAGTCGCAAGTCGGCAGCGAGGTTGTCGATGCGTTCGCTCATTGCTTGTTGCTCTTGATGCAAAGCACGTTGTGCACCAAAGAGGTGGCTCTTGGTGACGTAGGAGTTCACATCAACGTCGTGCTCAATGAAGAGTGGGTTTGTAGAAGTACTCGGCCTATTCATCATCCCAAGAAAAATTTGAGTGGTAGAAAGAGAAGAACGAATACCAAATGTACCTTGACCGAAGTTGAAAGTGGATCGATGATCACTCCAATATAGGACAGGGAAATAGCATAATTGGTACTAGCTCTTGTCGGTTTCTCACACCTACACAAGTAAAAGCTTATGGTGGAGCTTGGTTAGGATGGTGGCACAAAATTTGATGCAATTGTAAGTGAGCTTCAATAATGTTGGAAAAGATTCGCAAGATGCAATGTAACAAGTAGACCAAGCATATAAGGTACACGGAAACACACACGCAAAAGATAAGTGGGGTCGTGCAACCAAGGGTGAGCCAAAATGTGGGATCCACAAAAATGCTCTTGTTGCACAACACTACAGAGACGCTAGCACGATTGCACAATAGGCGGATACAAAGAGCTTGTGCACAACCTACTTAGCAAAAATGCAATGACTTCTATCCCAAGTATGTTCTATGCAAGTTGTTTCGATGATATGATCCAAGATGATCGAGTATGACAATCTTAATGTTGTATGATGCTATGGTTCTTGCTTAAAAGCTTGTTTGGCTCTTTGATGCTTGAGCTCTTTTCTCATGCAATGCTTGACGAACCAAGATAGCAATTGTGCATGCGATGACAACTTTGTGACACAAGAGATGATACCAATATATGCAACAATGATGTATGTATGCTATGGGAAGTATGATCACTAATGTGCACAAGTCTTGTTGCCGGGAATACTCAATGGCTAGTCTCGATGGGTAAGCAACGCAAAGGAGTAAGGCTATGATGGCTATCAATGTAATGGAAAGAATGATGTATCACGATACTAAGACAAGGTTACCGTTCTTGCTTACGGTATGGTGTCAAAATGGTGGACCGAATACCAAGATGTAGTCGAGGTGGTCGTTGTTGATGACGCGTCCGTGGCGAAGATGAGCGGCGGTGATGTTGATGTCGAACCGTACCTAGATAGCCGAAACACAAAAGGATACGGGACCGCAACTCAAATTCTCAAAGATCGAAGTGGCAACACTTGTCGTCGGAGTATGAAACGGTTAAGCAATGGTGGTGATATGCGGAAGTGGTGATGGTGTATAGGTGGTAGGAGTGCGTATGCGGAAATGTGGGGCGGTGGTGGAGCAAAACTGAAAAAAAATTCAGTTTCGTCAGGGTTCGTCGGACGTCCGGGTTGGGTCGGTCGTCCCGTCGTCGGACGTCCTGGCTGGGTTGGACATTCGGGCTGGGTCGGACGTCCGGGCTGGGTCGGACGTCTGGTGCCTGGGTGAATTTCGGGCACGGGAAGAACTTCACGTGTTCGTGATGGGGATGACGAAAATGGTCAAATCCGGAGGATTTTTTTGGATGGAAAGGGTGGGGAAAGGGGTGAAAACCTAGATCCACTCAAAACAAAGCAAATCCACGGATCCAAACCAACAAAATCTCAACACACAAACACAAAAAAAAATTGGGGCTATTTTTGTGGGGAATTTTTTCGAATTATGACGAAAAATAACAAAACAAGGCTAGAAAACAACGAGGGAGGCTCCGAAATCGTGATCAACGTGGCTCTAGATACCAAGATGATGTAGGGTAGGACCCTAATTGCCCGATCTTTCACGAAAGGAGCGTAATCCCACGAAGAAAACGAAGAACGCGAGGGGAAAAAGAGGGGAAACACAAGGGAAACACAAGAGAATCACTAAACCAACACAAGAAAGTCACACATGTGCTAGATCCTCGGATACATAAGAGTTCACACGGTACACGATCAACTAGGGACGATACAAGGGTAACGGTCTTCTTCGTGAGGAGGTATTGATGTTCATCTCCGCAAGGAGGTCTTGAATCCAAAGGGATCTTCTCTAAAGAGGCCGCAGTCTCTCATGAGGAGTAGATCTGATGTGGATGAGCGTAGCTCTATCTCTTAAAATGAGCTAAACCAACGCTAACCCTAGAAAGTTTGACGAGGTGGAGTATATATAGTCTTAGTGCAAAAGAGGGGGGCGAAGGGGTACATGGGCTGTGGCCCAACACGAAACAACGCACAAGCGTCGGTCGTCCGGGAGTCACCGGTCGTCCAGAGGCTCGCGAGGGTCTGGACGTCCGGTGCCTATCGGACGTCCGTAGATTCGGCTCGGGTGGTCTTCGGTCGGACGTCCGGCCGGGGTCGGTCGGCCGAGGAGCGTCGCTCGTCCATGGAGCGTCGGAAGTCCATTGTTTTGGCTTGGGTGTGGAAGTGTCAGACGTCCGGACTGGGTCGGTTGTCCGGAGCCTGGAGGTCGTTGGACGTCCGGTCCTGGCCGGTTGTCCGAAGCCTGTAGCTTCTTCTTCATCACTTCTTCTTCTCCGTCGTTACATCCATCTTCCTCTTCATCTTCTCCTTGCTCCTTAGCTTCTCCATGATACCTAAGCATGCACAAAGTGTCCGTATGAGGTAGTAGCCATGTCTCATGTGCATCAAAGTAGAAATGTGAGAGGAGAGATGTCACCTCGGTTTCAAGAGCTCTTGCATGTGCTCGTGTCATGGGTCCAAGAGGTGTCGTAGGAGATGTAGTTGGGTCCACAGGGATGGCCTTGGGATGCTCCGCATCAAATAATCTCCACATTCCTTTGTGTGTTGTGCCGAAGAAGTGCTGAAGAGTCCGCGACCCTTCTGGATTGAACTCCCATAGGCAGAGAGGCCGTCGCTGGCACGGCAGGGTCCGACGAACTAGCATTACATGAACGACGTTGGCTATGTCGATGTCCCTCTCAATGAGGCTTCGGATGCGACTTTGCAGAGTTCGCACATCATTCATTGATCCCCAATCTAGCCCCTTGTTAATCCACGATGCAAGCTGAGTTGGGGGGTTGGATCGAAATGCGGGCGCGGTTGCCCACTTGGAGCTGCGGGGCTCGGTGATATAGAACCACCCCTGCTGCCACAGATCAGAAGACTTGGTGAAGGATCCTTTCAGCCAAACGGCGCTAGCAAGCTTGCTCACTATGGCGCCGCCGCACTCGGCCTGCGCCCCCTCTACCACTTGCGGCTTCACACCAAAGGTCTTGATCCACAAACTGAAGTACGGAGGAGTTCGAAGGAGGGCTTCGCAAGTGACGGTAAATGTCGAGATAAGAAGAATAGAGTCTGGGGCCAAATCGTGGAAGTCTAGCCCGTAATAGAACATGAGCCGTCGGACGAAGGGGTTAAGTGCAAACCCCAACCCACAGAGGAAGTGGGACACGAACACGACCCTCTCGCCGGATCTAGGGGTGGGAATAACCTACCCCTTGGTAGGAAGCCGATGACGGATTTTAGCGGTCAGGTACCTCGCCGCCCGAAGCTTTGCAATGTCTTCCTCCGTAACAGAAGAAGCTACCCACCGGCCTTGACGGCTAGATTCAGACATGATTAGGGCTGGTGGCGACCGAAACCCGGGTGTTGGAACTTGGGGTAGCACGGGTTGAGGAAGAGGCAAGCGTGGAAGAAAAAGACGGGTCTGTACCCCTATATAAAGGCTGCAAATATCAAACGTCTCCTCTCGAGCCTCAAAAACTTGCTTGTTTCCAAGGAGTTGTACCCAAGCGACGGTTGGGTTTCCCATGTCCGGGTCGATAGAAATCCCTTAAAAAAGGGAGGCACGATCTCCGCTTGGATAAGATGTGCCAATAAGGCCACGTCTTGGGACGTGGGGCGACGGGCCGACTAAAACGGTTCGCAAGTAGTGGCTAGGCAGGCGTGGTGTCATATTACCAAAAGGTGGTCGGTGGGTCGAACCCACGAAATATTATGTCCTTTGCGGTTGTGTATACAAGTCCGGATACAATCATCACATCTGAAGATCAACTAGGAGTTCGGAAGGGGGAACCCGCCTAGCAATGCCGAATACAATCTACGCGCCAGACTCCTCGCATTGAAGCTAGATTCAGGGGCTACTAAGGGAGTCCTGGACTAAGGGGTCCTCGGGCGTCCGGCCTGTTATCCATGGGCCGAACTGATGGGCTATGAAGATATGAAGGCCGAAGACTGTACCTGTGTCCGGATTGGACTCTCCTTGGCGTGGAAGGCAAGCTTGGCAACCGATTATGAAGATTCCTTCTTATGTAACCGACTCTATGTAAACCCTAGATCCCCTCGGTGTCTATATAAACCGGAGGGGTTAGTACGGAAAGGAGATACTCATTACCATAGTCATACAAGCTAGGCTTCTAGGGTTTAGCCATTACGATCTCGTGGTAGATCAACTCTTGTAACACTCATATTCATCAAGATCAATCAAGCATGACGTAGGGTATTACCTCCATAGAGAGGGCCCGAACCTGGGTAAACATCGTGTCCCCTGTCTCCTGTTACCATCGATCCTAGACGCATAGTTCCGGACCCCCTACCCGAGATCCGCCGGTTTTGACACCGACAGTCTTGTCTTCTGGTCATCGTCTAGTCTTGTGGGCTCTTTGTCTCCACAAAGATTTGTATGTCACCATGGAGGTGCCTCCCGTGCCTTGGTTCCAATGTGGTTGATGGTGTTGGAACCCTTGGGCTGAAGGGTGGCGCGCTCTGCTGGCGTTGGGCAAGTTGCTCCGGCAAGGCTCTCGCCGGGGCTGCGGAGGCCGCCCCGGCAAGGGTCTTGCCGGGGGAGTCCACCTCGCCCTCTTGCTCTTTGTGTCTCTGGTCTTGGCGTTGTTCTGGTTGTCTTGTGCTCCTGCTTCCTTCCTTTGCCCCACTAAGCGTGGCTGTAGGTGCGGCTCTGACTTCCCATGCACAAGTAGAGGGGTAAAAAGGAGAGCCCGTACTTTTGTACACCGACAGGAGCCCCCGGGCCTGGGCCACACATAAGCGTAACACGTTGTTGGGCCGGGCCCAGAACGGTGCGCGGGCATGCGGGCAGAGTTTTACTGCGGTAATTCCCTTACCTGTCGCGCTTCCCCATGACCCATGTCGAATGCCTGACACGGGGGTCGTGCGCGGAATGACCACAACATGCTTGCGTCATCCATGGTGAATAGTAAAGAGGCGGCTTGCATGTTCTCTTGAAACGACGGAGCCGCCGCTCATTTACTCTCTCCGCCTCGGAACCGTCGTTCCACGTTTCCCACTACACCTGCTCCTTACGCCACGTATGCCGAATGCACGATGCGGGGTAGGTGACAGACACATGGAATATGGGAAGGCGTGCGGGGGTCGATACTCACGTGCCTTCGATTGGGCTGGGAGGGTGGTCGATGGCCTCGCTTGCTGCCACTTTAATGAGCCAGATTCGAGCGGGCTCTTCAGGGGCGTAGAGCTAGTCTTTCGGCTTCGCCTCCCCAACTATAAAAAGGGAACTCAGGGGCAGGAGGAAGAGCATCTCCTTGCGTCTCTCCTTCGTCTCCATCCCCACTCACGGTCATGGCGAGGGGGCATGGCCGCGACCGTTCTTCTGCGGAGGCGACTAGGTCCTCCTCCCGCCAGAGGGCTGCGGTGGCCAAGGAAGAGCCAGATGCCCAGGGTGACAGCCATGCTCGAGGCGGGGCCGCCAGACAGGGCCCCGGTCGGCGAGGCGGTCGAGGCAGAGGTGGCCGTGGAAGGGGGATGCCTACGTCGTCTCCGTCTCCGTCGCCATCTCCTTCGCCAACTCCTCCTGCTTCGCCGAGTGGCCATGTCAGGGACTCGGTGCTCGAGTTTATCCTGCAGCTGCATGGGCCGCTGCAGCGCCGCCTTTGTCTTCCTCGGGCGTTCGCGAGGGTGCTGGAGATCGACCAGCCACTGCGGCTGAGGCTTCACATGAAGGGGTGTTGCCATGGCGACATGTGGGTGAATGCAGGGTTCCCCGCCCCTCAAGTGATGCTCCTTCGCCAGGGCTGGAAAACCTTCGCACGTGCCCATTGCTTAATGGATGGGCACGTCCTCTGCTTCAAGCTAGCGGAGAGCGATTTGCTCTCCATCAAGGTCTTTGGGTGCTCGGGACACATGCTAGGGTGCTGTGCGGAGAGCTCGACTGATGTCGAAAGCTCCTCTTCGAGCAAGAGTGACGAGGAGGACAACGACAATGACGACGAGAGTAGTGGGCGGGAGGATGACGGGTCCGACTAGGCGTCAGGCACACCGTTCCTGGGCGACGCCGACAGTACCATCATCTGCATCGCGAGCTCCTTGAACTTCTTGGGGTTGTCGCCTTGGGCGGATGGTGTTGGAGGGACAGGGAAGACGAAGAAGGTGGGTGGCGGGCCGTCAAGTCGGAGTATGATGGCCTCAACGCCTTCGTTGCGTATTGCCGGACCGCTGCCTCATCTTCCGGCTCTTCCTTCGACACCGTCATCACCGGCCTCCTATCGGAGGATCCCCGATATGTTCTCTTGGTGTAGTCTGCTGCTCGTACCTCGCCTAGGCACTCCTTTTTCCCTTCCGCGATCTTGTTCTGTTTCCTGAGGAGAGGGACAAGAATGGGATTACGGGCATCTTATCTCTTTTTAGTTTTTAGCCTACGAGCCTTTGTAAGATTTAAATCTCGTAACCCCCTTGCTCATGTATGCATTCCATACGAATTGTACTTGTAAGCAACGTATTAATGATGAGAAGGGTGTTTGCCAAGTTTTGTTTGCGCGTGGGTGAGGGCCACACCAAGGAACGAGTCCTCGTTATCTTAAGATAAACATTGTACCCCAGCAACAGGCCTTGCCGTCTTTCTACTCTATAGCTCGGCTACACTCACGCCCTTGGCAGAGGTAGGGGCTGAGTAGGATTAGGCCCTTTGCTTGTCCCCTTCCCACCACACTACAACCAAGTTCCGGCCCAAAGTAAGGTTTTCGGACACGGGACAGAGGGAGCAAGATGGTATGAGAGAGAGCGAAGTCTCGTACGTTCAAGTTTCATACGGAGGCACAGAGTGGGGAAAGAAACTTATCTGATGTCGCAAACCTCGGCAACCTTGGCTTGCCATGATCGTATCCTTAGACCTGCAGCCCCCCGGCAACCTTGGCTTATCGGGGTCGGGGTGTTGGCATGTTCTCTTTCTTCCAAAATAGCTCAGCAGAAATGCCCACGCACCCTGCGAACCAAAAATGACGAGAAGAAACAGATAGATGCATACTCGACCTCTATGCTATGGGTTAGTTGCCGCCGAGCACTATCAACCCTAACACAGAGAGAGACTCAACCTAGCATGCATGCTAAAACTTAGGGCGCCAGCGCTTCATTTATTTGTGCTCAGGGTCAGTGCCCGGCTTTGCACAAAGGGTTACATGCCTTGCCGGCAAGGCTTGTACAAAAGGTGGTTTGCCGGGGAGCCCGACAACCATGCCTTATGGGTAAACTTGCGAAGATGTTCGATGTTCCAGGAGTTGCTCACTGGAATACCATCTTCGGTCTCCAAGCAGACTGCGTCGGGCCTGGTGACTCGTATTACCCGAGAAGGGCCTTCCCACTTTGGCGTCAACTTGTTGGAATTCTTGGCCGACTGAACGTGCTGAGGAACAAGGATGCCTTCCTCAAACCTTCGGTGAACCTTACGGCTATGATAGCGACACAAGGCTTGCTGGTAGCATGCATCTCGCACAGCCGCCCGAAGACGATCTTCCTCAAGGAGCGTTGCGTCATCTTGCCGCAACTGCTCTTGCTCAAGCTCATCATAAGCGAGCACTCGAGGTGACCCGTGCATGAGTTCCATGGGGAGAACTGCTTCTGCCTCGTAAATGAGGGAGAAAGGGGTCTGGCCGGTGGCTTGATTTGGTGTCGTTCTGATTGACCAAAGAACCGTTGGCAATTCATCAATCCAGCGCCGTCCGCACTTGTGTACGATATCAAAAGTTCTTGTCCGGAGGCCTCGCAATACTTCAGCATTTGCCCTCTCAGCCTGGTCGTTGCTTCGTGGGTGTGCAACAGAAGCAAAATAGACATTGCTGCCGACGTCCTGTATGTACTGCAAGAAGGTGCGGCTCATGAACTGCGTGCCGTTGTCGGTGATGACTCTATTTAGCACACCAAAACGACAGACTAGTCCCTTGAAGAACTTGACGGCCGACTGTGCTGTCACCTTTCTCACTGCCTCCACCTTGGGCCACTTTGTGAACTTGTCGATTGCAATGTACAAGTACTCAAAGCCCCCGACAACACGGGGAAAGGGGCCTAGTATGTCGAGCCCCCATACCGAGAATGGCCAGGAAAGAGGGATTGTCTGGAGAGCTTGAGCTGGTTGACGATTCTTCTTTGAATGGAACTGGCACGCTTCACACTTGGTTACTAAGGCCATTGCATCCTGGAGGGCAGTGGGCCAAAAGAAACCTTGCCGGCAAGGGCCCTTGACCATATGTGGGAGCCACATATTCCTCTGTGGATCTCTGCCAACAGCTCCAGTCCTTCCTCCTAGGGAATTGATACGTCTCCAACGTATCTATAATTTTTGATTGCTCCATTCTATTATATTATCTATTTCGGATGTTAGTGGGCTTTATTTTACACTTTTATATCATTTTTGGGACTAACCTACTAACCGGAGGCCCAACCCAAATTGCTGTTTTTTGCCTATTTTAGAGTTTGGCCGAAAAGGAATAGCAAACGGAGTCCAAACGGAATGAAACCTTTGGGAACGTGATTTTCTCAACAAACGTGATCCAGGAGACTTGGAGTGGGCGTCAAGAAACATTCGAGGAGGCCACGAGGCAGGGGGCGCGCCTACCCCCTGGGCGCACCCTCCACCCTCGTGGGCCCCGTGTTGCTCCACCGACCTACTTCTTCCTCCTATATATATCCACGTACCCCCCAAACATCCAGGAGCACCATGAAAACCTAATTCCACTGCCGCAACCTTTTGTACCTGAGAGATCCCATCTTGGGATCTTTTCCGGAGCTCCACTGAGGGGGGCATTGATCACGGAGGGCCTCTACATCAACTCGATGGCCTCTCCGATGATGTGTGAGTAGTTTATTTCAGACCTTCGGGTCCATAGTTATTAGCTAGATGGCTTCTTCTCTCTCTTTGGATCTCAGTACAAAGTTCTCCTCGATCTTCTTGGAGATCTATTCGATGTAATCTTCTTTTGCGGTGTGTTTGTCAAGATCCGATGAATTGTGGGTTTATGATCCAGATTATCTATGAACAATATTTGATTCTTCTTTGAATTTTTTTATGTATGATTGGTTTATCTTTGCAAGTCTCTTCGAATAATCAGTTTGGTTTGGCCTACTAGATTGATCTTTCTTGCAATGGTAGAAGTGCTTAGCTTTGGGTTCAATCTTGCGGTGCTCGATCCCAGTGACAGAAAGGGAAACGACACGTATTGTATTGTTGCCATCGAGGATAAAAAGATGGGGTTTATATCATATTGCATGAGTTTATCCCTCTACATCATGTCATCTTACTTAAAGCATTACTCTGTTCTTATGAACTTAATACTCTAGATGCATGCTGGATAGCGGTCGATGTGTGGAGTAATAGTAGTAGATGCAGAATCGTTTCGGTCTACTTGTCACGGACGTGATGCCTATATACGTGATCATACCTAGATATTCTCATAACTATGCTCAATTCTATCAATTGCTCAACAGTAATTTGTTTACCCACCGTAATACTTATGCTCTTGAGAGAAGCCACTAGTGAAACCTATGGCCCCCGGGCCTATCTTCCATCATATTAATCTTCCAACACTTAGCTATTTCTATTGCCATTTATTTTACTTTGCATCTTTATTTCTCTTTATCATAAAAATACCAAAAAAATTATCTTATCATATCTATTAGATCTCACTCTCGTAAGTGACCGTGAAGGGATTGACAACCCGTTTATCGCGTTGGCTGCGAGGTTCTTATTTGTTAGGTGCGTGGGACTCGAGCGTGATCTCCTACTGGATTGATACCTTGGTTTTCAAAAACAGAGGGAAATACTTATGCTACTTTACTGCATCACCCTTTCCTCTTCAAGGGAAAATCAACGCAGTGCTCAAGAGGTAGTAGGAATGCACTTCGATTTCACACCGTTCGGTCTTTTTCTGTACAGAACGTCGTCGACGAACTGATACATGGAAGATCGACGGGCTACTTTCTCCGCCTCTTCCTGCTCCTTAGGAAGTTCCCCTGTTTGGAGGAGTCGGATGGTATGCTGCGCCCATGACGGAGCCTGAGGCTCGACGACAAGGGCTAAAGGCGTTTCCTCTGCCATGGGAGTGGCTGTCTCTACGGCCAGGGCTTGACGCCCTGCCGGAGTCTATTGCCCCATGCAGGCCCAGTGTCCAAGGCAACGTCTTTGTCAGCGGCTCCTGGAAGCTCGATGGGAAAGTACTTGCCAGGGCCTGATTTCCTTCGCTTGTTCTGCCCTGTCGATGGTTCAACGGATGGTTGAGTTAATCGAAGCACAAAAGTACCTGGTTCAAAAGGAAATTTGAAGGCAGCGCGTTTCGACAAGTAGTCGGCGATGCTGTTCTCCACTCGGGGAGCATGCTCCGCTTGTATACCGTCAAAACGCTCTTCCAGCTTCCTAACTTCATCTACGTAGGCCTCCATCAATGGGCTTTGATAATCTTTGTTAACTTGCTTGATGACAAGCTGTGAATCACCCTTGACGATGATCTTCTTGATTCCGAGGTCTGCCGCGATCCTGAGACCGACAAGTAACCCCTCGTATTCAGCAGTGTTGTTGTTGACATCTCCCTGGGAAAGTGCATCTAGACTACATACTTGAGGTGCTCTCCGATGGGTGCGACGAGCAGCACACCAGCACCGGCGCCTTACAGCGAGAAAGCCCCATCAAAGTACATAATCCAGTCGCGACTTGTCTCCTGAATCCCTTCGTCGGGCGTTGAGGTCCATTCCTCAATGAATTACGCCAAGGCTCTACTCTGAATTTTCGAAGTGCTTTCAAACTTCAAACCAAAGCTTGACAGTTCCAAAGCCCATTCCACAATCCTCCCGGTTGCGTCTGGGTTATGCAATATCCTTTGCAATGGGAAGCGGGTGACGACGGTGATTTCGTGTGCTTGGAAGTAATGACACATCTAGTACATTAACCTAGCCCCCTGCAGGAGGGAGCTGACAAAGTAAACTGGGTGCTGCATCATCTTCCTTTTCTATACTATTTCATTCGGTTGCATTGCTTCTGCTTCGCCAGTGCCAGACTTCGCCGGGGGCCTTGCCTTACCGGCACCAGGCCCTGCCGGGAGGAGCTCCAGTTTGCCATCCGCCAGCCCTGCTGTTGCCATTGCCTCTTCGTCGACCTCCCTCTGTGCCACTAGCGCGGCGCTGACCACTTGGTTCGTTGCCGCTAGATATAGCAGCAACGGTTCTTGTGGTTTAGGCGCAACCAGTATTGGCGTAGAGGAGAGGTACTTCTTCAAATCCTGTAGGGCCACCTCGGCCTCTGGGGTCCATTCCATTGGGCCTGCCTTTTCAAGATTTTGAAAAAGGTAAGGGCACGTTCAGCAGACTTGGAGATGAATCTGCTCATGGCGGCAACGCAGCCATCGAGCCGACGTACATCCTTGATCCGCCTAGGTGCCTCAATCTGCTCAATGGCCTTGATCTTGTCTGAATTCGCTTTGATCCCACGCTGTGACACAAAGAACACGAGAAGTTTGCCAGACGGAACATCGAAGACACACTTCTCAGGATTCAGCTTGAGGTTGATCTTGCACAAATTTGCAAACGTCTCTTCCAAATCTTGTACGAGTGTCGCCCTGTCCTTGGTTTTGACCACTATGTGATCCATATAAGCTTCCATGTTTCTATGTAGCTGGGGCTCAAAACTAATTTGGACTTCTCTTCCAAACATTGAGCCAACACTCTTCAACCCAAAAGGCATTTGTAAGAAACAATACATACCACATGGGGTGATGAGTGATGTCTTCTCTTCATATTCTCTCATCATGAAGATCTGGTGGTATCCTGAGTAGGCGTCAGGGAACGATAACAAGTCGCACCCGACCGTAGAGTAAACAATCTGGTCAATGCACAACAACGGGAAAGGGTCCTTCAGACATGCCTTATTGATATCTGTGTAATCAATACACAGCCTCCACTTCCCCATTTGCCTTGCGCACCACCACCGGATTGGCCAACCATGTCGGATGAAGTACTCCCCTCACCAAGCCTACCGCTTCTAACTTCCTGATCTCCTTCGTGATGAACTCCTGCCATTCCAAAGCTTGCTTCCTAACCTTCTGCTTGACGGGTCACGCATGAGGACAGACAGCAAAATGGTGCTCAATCACCTCCCTGGGAACGCCGGGGATGTTGGATGCTCGCCATGCAAACACATCGACATTCACCCGCAGGAAGGTGACGAGCGCGCCTTCCTATTTGCTGTCAAGGGAGGAGCTTATCATGAAGGCCCCTCCCGTGCCATCCTCCTTGACCGACACCTTCTTGGTCTGTGGTGGTGCAGCTCTGGATTTCTTGCTCTTGCCGGTGGAGCCGTCTGGCATGTCCTCGATGGGAGCACAATACTCCGAGGAGGTGCGCTTGCCGGAGTGGGTGCGCAAGGTCTTTGATATGTCTCCGTCGTATCTATAATTTTTGATTGTTCCATGCCAATATTATTCAACTTTCATACACTTTTGGCAACTTTTTATACTATTTTTGGGACTAACATATTGATCCAGTGCCCAGTGCCAGTTCCTGTTTGTTGCATGTTTTTTGTTTCGCAGAATATCCATATCAAACGGAGTCCAAACATAATAAAAACCGACGGAGATTTTTTTGGAATATATATGATTTTTGGGAAGAAGAATCCACGCGAGACGATGCTCGAGGGCCCCACGAGGTAGGGGGCGCGCCCTGGGGAGGCAGGCGCGCCCCTGACCCTCGTGGCCACCCCGTAAGGCGGTTGATGCCCTTCTTTGGCTGCAAGAAAGCTAATTTCCGGATAGAGATCGTGTCAAAATTTCAGCCCAATCGGAGTTACGGATCTCCCGGAATATAAGAAACGGTGAAAGGGAAGAATCTGAGAACGCAGAAACAGAGAGAGACAGAGAGGCAGATCAAATCTCGGAGGGGCTCTCGCCCCTCCCACGCCATGGAGACCATGGACCAGAGGGGAAACCCTTCTCCCATATAGGGAGAAGGTCAAGGAAGAAGAAGAAGGAGGGGGGATCTCTCCCCCTCGCTTTCGATGGCGCTGGAACGCCGCCGGGGGCCATCATCATCACCGCGATCTACACCAACACCTCCGCCATCTTCACCAACATCTCCATCACCTTCCCCCCTCTATCTATAGTGGTCCACTCTCCCGCAACCCGCTGTACCCTCTACTTGAACATGGTGCTTTATGCTTCATATTATTATCCAATGATGTGTCGCCATCCTATGATGTCTGAGTAGATTTTTGTTGTCCTATCGGTGGTTGATGAATTGCTACGATTGATTTAATTTGCTTGTGGTTATGTTGCTGTCCTTTGGTGCCCATCATATGATTGCGCGCGTGGATCACACCCTAGGGTTAGTTGTATGTTGATAGGACTATGTATTGGAGGGCAAGAGTGACAGAAGCTTGAACCTAGCATAGAAATTGATGCATACGGGATTGAAGGGGGACCAATATACCTTAATGCTATGGTTGGGTTTTACCTTAATGAACATTAGTAGTTGCGGATGCTTGCTAATAGTTCCAATCATAAGTGCATAGAATTCCAAGTCAGGGATGACATGCTAGCAGTGGCCTCTCCCACATAATACTTGCTATCGGTCTAGTAAAGTAGTCAATTGCTTAGGGGCAATTTCGCAACTCCTACCACCACTTTTCCACACTTGCTATATTTACTTTATTGTTTCTTTATCTAAACAGCCCCTACTTTTTATTTACGTACTCTTTATTATCTTGCAAACCTATCCAACAACACCTATAAAGTACTTCTAGTTTCATACTTGTTCTAGGTAAAGCGGACGTCAAGCGTGCGTAGAGTTGTATCGGTGGTCGATAGAACTTGAGGGAATATTTGTTCTACCTTTAGCTCCTTGTTGGGTTCGACACTCTTACTTATCGAAAACTGTTGTGATCCCCTATACTTGTGGGTTATCAAGACCTTCGTGCTTACCGGAGGATGATTGCTATGATGATTGTTATGATCCCGTTGATTCTTTTGAAATATCCCTTTTTGATGATGCTTGCTATGCTTGTGGCCAAGATGCCAATATGAATAATGCCTATGGACATGAACTTGCTACAGTTCCTTATGTTAAACATGAAATTTTTGTTATTGCGCCCACGCATGATAGTCCTACTATCTTTTTGAATTCTCCCGACTACACTATATCGGAGAAGTTTGCACTTATTAAGGATTATATTGATGGGTTGCCTTTTATCGTTGCACATGATGATTTTGATGAATATACTATGCATGTGCTTGCTGCTCCTACTTGCAATTATTATGAGAGAGGAACTATATCTCCACCTCTCTATGTTTCCAATACGATAAAATTGCAAGAAACTGTTTATACTATGCATTGGCCTTTACTTTGTGTGCATGAATTGTTCTGTTATGACATGACGATGCATAGGAAGAGAGTTAGACTTCGTCATTACATGATATATGTTACTTTGTGCTCACTACTAAATTACAAATCACTGTTAATTAAGATTGGCTTTGATATACCTTGGGACTCGGGTGGATTCATTACTTGAGCACTATATGCCTAGCTTAATGGCTTTAAAGAAAGAGCTGCCAGGGAGACAACCCAAAAGTTTTAGAGAGTCATTTATTTATGTTGAGTGCTTTTATATAGTTTAAAAACAACAAAAATAAAGAGGGGAACCCAAAACGTTTTCAAAAAGGAAAGTGAAAGTGAGAAAGACAAGCATTGTTGAAGTGGGAGAGCTCCCTGAACTTTGTTCATACTCACGACAAATTTGTGAATCTTGATTACAGAAACTTTTCAACAAAAATAATTATCCCCTTGTACAATTCCATTGTGTTATAAAAATAATGTGCCAAGGTTTTCCTTTAGGATGTTTACTTTGCTTGTTGGTTTGTATGGTGCAGGACAGAAACTTTGGCTGTAGTGCGCGATCTTAAATTTTTAGCTGGAACGTCAAATGGTCCTGATTCTTTTTGCACTGTATTTATATACAAATTATTTATTTTTCCTAATTTTGGCATATTTTTTCAAGTATCAGAAGTATGGTGAATGTTCAGATTATTACAGACTGTTCTGTTTTAGACAGATTCTGTTTTTGATGCATAGTTTACTTGTTTTGATGAAACTATCGATTTGTATCAGTGGATTAAGCCATGGAAAAGCTATATTACAGTAGACACAATGCAAAAACAAAATATGAATTGGTTTGCAACAGTACTTAGAGTAGTGATTTGCTTTGTTATACTAACGGATCTTACCGAGTTTTCTGTTGAAGTTTTGTGTGGATGAAGTGTTTGATGATCGAGAAGGTCTTGATGTGAGAAGAAGGAAGAGAGGCAAGAGCTTAAGCTTGGGGATGCCCGAGGCACCCCAAGTAAATATTCAAGGAGACTCAAGCATCTAAGCTTGGGGATGCCCCGGAAGGCATCCCCTCTTTCTTCAACAAGTATCGGTATGTTTTCGGATTCGTTTCGTTCATGCGATATGTGCAATCTTGGAGCGTCTTTTGCATTTAGTTTTCATTTTTATTTTATGCACCATGCTGGTATGAGATAGTCCTTGGTTGATTTATAGAATGCTCTTTGCACTTCACTTATATCTTTTTGAGTATGGCTTTATAGAATGCTTCATGTGCTTCACTTATATCATTTGAAGTCTGGATTGCCTGTTTCTCTTTACATAGAAAACCGCCATTTGTAGAATGCTCTTTTGCTTCACTTATATTTGTTAGAGCATGGGCATATCTTTTGTAGAAAGAATTAAACTCTCTTGCTTCACTTATATCTATTTAGAGAGATGACAGGAATTGGTCATTCACATGGTTAGTCATAAAATCCTACATAAAACTTGTAGATCACTGTTTTGCGATATAAAGATGGTAATATTAGAGTCATGCTAGTGGGTAGTTGTGGATTGTAGAAATACTTGTATTGAGGTTTGTGATTCCCGTAGCATGCACGTATGGTGAACCGTTATCTAACGAAGTTGGAGCATGAGGTATTTATTGATTGTCTTCCTTATGAGTGGCGGTCGGGGACGAGCGATGGTCTTTTCCTACCAATCTATCCCCCTAGGAGCATGCGTGTAGTACTTTGTTTTGATGACTAATAGATTTTTGCAATAAGTATGTGAGTTCTTTATGACTAATGTTGAGTCCATGGATTATACGCACTCTCACCCTTCCATCATTGCTAGCCTCTCTAGTACCGCGCAACTTTCGCCGGTACCATAAACTCACCATATACCTTCCTCAAAACAGCCACCGTACCTACCTATCATGGCATTTCCATAGCCATTCCGAGATATATTGCCATGCAACTTTCATCATCATCATATACATGACTTGAGCATTCATTGTCATATTGCTTTGCATGATTGTCAGATAGCTAGCATGATGTTTTCATGGCTTTTCCGTTTGATGTCATTGCTACGCTAGATCATTGCACATCCCGGTACACCGCCGGAGGCATTCATATAGAGTCATGTCTTTGTTCTAGATATCGAGTTGTAATATTGAGTTGTAAGTAAATAAAAGTGTGATGATCATCATTGTTAGAACATTGTCCCATGTGAGGTTATCAAAATAAAAGTGGCCAAAGAAGCCCCACAAAAAAGAGAGAGGCCAAAGAAGCCTACAAAAAAAAAGAAAAAAAAGAAAAAAAGGAAAAAACAAAAAAAATGAGAGAAAAAGAGAGAAGGGGCAATTTACTATCCTTTTACCACACCTGTGCTTCAAAGTAGCACCATGTTCTTCATATAAAGAGTCTCTTGAGTTATCACTTTCATATACTAGTGGGAATTTTCATTATAGAACTTGGTTGGTATATTCCAATGATGGGCTTCCTCAAATGCCCTTGGTCTTCATGAGCAAGCAAGTTGGATGCACACCCGCTTAGTTTCAGTTTGAGCTTTCATATACTTATAGCTCTAGTGCATCTGTTGCATGGCAATCCCTACTCACTCACATTGATATCTATCGATGGGCATCTCCTTAGCCCGTTGATACACCTAGTTGATGTGAGACTATCTTCTCCTTTTTGTCTTCTCCACAACCACCATTCTATTCCACCTATAGTGCTATGTCCATGGCTCACGCTCATGTATTGCGTGAAAGTTGAAAAGGTTTGAGAATGTCAAAAGTATGAAACAATTGCTTGGCTTGTCATCGGGGTTGTGCATGATGTGAGTATTTTGTGTGGTGAAGATGGAGCATAGCCAGACTATATGATTTTGTAGGGATAACTTTCTTTGGACTTGTTATTTTGAAAAGACATGATTGCTTTATTAGTAGGCTTGAAGTATTATTGTTTTTATGTCAAATGATAGACTATTTCTTTGAATCACTCGTATCTTAATATTCATGCCATGATTAGATATGTGATCAAGATTATGCTAGGTAGCATTCCACATAAAAAATTATCTTTTTTATCATTTACTTACTCGAGGATGAGCAGGAATTAAGCTTGGGGATGCTGATACGTCTCCGTCGTATCTATAATTTTTGATTGTTCCATGCCAATATTATTCAACTTTCATATACTTTTGGCAACTTTTTATACTATTTTTGGGACTAACATATTGATCCAGGGCCTAGTGCTAGTTCCTGTTTGTTGCATGTTTTTTGTTTCGTAGAATATCCATATCAAACAGAGTCCAAACAGAATAAAAACTGACGGCGATTTTTTTTGGAATATATATGATTTTTGGGAAGAAGAATCCACGCGAGACGATGCTCGAGGGGCCCACGAGGTAGGGGGGCGCGTCCTGGGGAGCCAGGCGCGCCCCTGACCCTCGTGGCCACCCCGTAAGGCGGTTGATGCCCTTCTTTTTCCGCAAGAAAGCTAATTTCCGGATAGAGATCGTGTCAAAATTTCAGCCCAATCGGAGTTACGGATCTCCCGGAATATAAGAAACGGTGAAACGGAAGAATCTGAGAACGCAGAAACAGAGAGAGACAGAGAGACAGATCCAATCTCGGAGGGGCTCTCGCCCCTCCCACGCCATGGAGACCATGGACCAGAGGGGAAACCCTTCTCCCATATAGGAAGAAGGTCAAGGAAGAAGAAGAAGGATGGGGGCTCTCTCCCCCTCGCTTTCGGTGGCGCTGGAACGCCGCCGGGGGCCATCATCATCACCGCGATCTACACCAACACCTCCGCCATCTTCACCAACATCTCCATCACCTTCCCCCCTCTATCTATAGTGGTCCACTCTCCCGCAACCCGTTGTACCCTCTACTTGAACATGGTGCTTTATGCTTCATATTATTATCCAATGATGTGTTGCCATCCTATGATGTCTGAGTAGATTTTCGTTGTCCTATCGGTGGTTGATGAATTGCTATGATTGATTTAATTTGCTTGTGGTTATGTTACTGTCCTTTGGTGCCCATCATATGATTGCGCGCGTGGATCACACCCTAGGGTTAGTTGTATGTTGATAGGACTATTTATTGGAGGGAAAGAGTGACAGAAGCTTCAACCTAGCATAGAAATTGATGCATACGGGATTGAAGGGGGACCAATATACCTTAATGCTATGGTTGGGTTTTACCTTAATGAACATTAGTAGTTGCGGATGCTTGCTAATAGTTCCAATCATAAATGCATAGAATTCCAAGTCAGGGATGACATGCTAGCAGTGGCATCTCCCACATAATACTTGCTATCGGTCTAGTAAAGTAGTCAATTGCTTAGGGGCAATTTCGCAACTCCTACCACCACTTTTCCACACTCGCTATATTTAGTTTATTGTTTCTTTATCTAAACAGCCCCTACTTTTTATTTACGTACTCTTTATTATCTTGCAAACCTATCCAACAACACCTACAAAGTACTTCTAGTTTCATACTTGTTCTAGGTAAAGCGAACGTCAAGCGTGCGTAGAGTTGTATCGGTGGTCGATAGAACTTGAGGGAATATTTTTTCTACCTTTAGCTCCTCGTTGGGTTTGACACTCTTACTTATCAAAAACTATTGCGATCCCCTATACTTGTGGATTATCAGTCTTGCCGGTCTTCTTCCCTCCCGGGGCTTCGGCGGCAGGAGCAAGTGCCGTGGCGGCAGTCCCTGCAACTGCCTCTCGGTAGAGTTGGCCAGCGCAGATCAGCGCACCCTTCTTGTCGGAGGGGACGGTGATGATAGTCATCGGCCCAGGCATCTTCAGCGCGTCGTAGGCGTAATGTGAGGCCGCCATGAACTTAGCTAGTGCCGGGCGATCGAGGACCCGTTGTAGGGCAAGGGGATCTCGGCTACATCGAAAACAATCCTCTCTGTCTTGTAGTTTAACTCGCCTCCAAATGTCACGGGCAGCATGATCTTACCCTTCGGCTGACTCCTTCCCGGGTTGACCCCTTGAAATGTGCCCATCTCTTCGAGGTCTCCATCAGGAATCTGCAGCCTTTTGATCACAACAGGTGAGATCAAGTTCAGACCGGCCCCGCCACCAACTAGAATTTTTGTCACCTTGAGGTTGCGTATTGTTGGCGAAACCAACAATGGCAAACACCCGACCACAGTTGTGCGATCAGGGTGGTCCTTAGTGTCAAAAATGATAGGCGTGCTAGACCACTTCAGTGGCTTTCGAGCATCGAATGATGGTTCCACTGTTGTGATCTCACGCACCCACTACTTGAGCTGGCGGTGAGAGGTGTGTAGCAAGGCGCCACCATCGATGCACATGGCCTTCGTAGCTTTCTGGAACTCATGCTCGCCGGAATCGTTGTCCTTGTCATGACCGTCGTCTTCCTGCTTCTTGTTGTGGCCCCGGGCGGGCCTCTCTTGCTGGTTATCCTTGCCGCGGCGACCTCCTTGGCCGGCATGCTTCTTGCCGGATCCTTCGGCACCATCCCGACCCTTCTCCTTGTCCCGCCTCTCATACTCAGCTTTTTGCTTCTCAGCAAGTATCTCAACTTGTTGGCAATTCTGGTGGTCGTGGCCCTTGGTGAGGTGGATCTTGCAGTACTGCTTGTCGGAGCCTCCTGGCTTGTAGGCAGCCGCCAAGGCCCGGCAAGCAGTGCACCCGGCAATTTCCTTGCCGGGGTCGTCTGCCTTGGCCTTCTTGGCAGCGCCGGTGTCCTCGGATCCCTCGATGGCAAGCACGGTCTTGCCCTTGTGCTTCCTATTGCGGCACCAGCCCTTCTTTGTCGGGGCAGCTGTGTCTTCGTCTGCGGAGTCGGTTTCTGCACCAGCATCCTCGCCGGGGTACTTCCTCCCCTCTTCAGCTCGAGCGCACCTGTCGACCAGAACATAAAGTTCGGCCACATCTTTGACCTTGTTCATCACCAGCTCTTCACGCATCTTGCGGTTGCGCACATTCTGATGGAATGCGCTGATCACGGTGACGGGATGAACATCTGGGATGTTGTACTGCACCCGGCTGAACCTCTGTATGTACTTGTGCAGGTTTTCACCTTCCTTCCGGGGGATGATATGCAAATCGCTTACCTGGCCATGAGCTTGGTGGCCTCTAGTGAAGGCGCCAATGAACTCATGACACAAATCCGGCCAAGAAGAAATGGAATCCGCCGGCAAGTGCATCAACCATGACATGACATTGGGTTTAAGTGCCAACGGGAAGTAATTGGCAAGCACCTTGTCATCACGAGCACTAGCAGCTTGCATTGTGATGGTGTAGATGCCGAGGAACTCCGATGGGTGGGTCTTGCCGCTGTACTTCTCGCCAACGTCGGGCTTGAACATGCGGTGGGAGGGCCACTGGAGCTGCCGCAGCTCGCAGGTAAAGGCTGGGCAACCCACCTTGTAGGGTAGGCCGCCAGAGCCTCCCGGTGCTGGGTGGTCCATAGTGGGCCCCGCCCGCCTATCTGACTGGTGACGTGCTTCGCGCCGGTGCTCAATGGTGGTTCGAGCATCTTCATGGGCTCGCTCCCGAAGAACTTGGCGCTGATTGCGGTGGGTCCGTGGGTCGGACGATGCTATGGAAATGTTATCACAAGCGTCATCACGATGGACCGACACCCACGGTGGCTGGCGTGGGGGAGGAGAGTGCACCGTGGCTGCAACACCTCCGGTCTTCCCACCACTGGCATGCGGTGGCTCAACGGAGCGCCGGCCTGAGGCCCTGCTGGTCGCGGCTCATCTTTGTTGGCAACGCCGGCGAGGCTTCGGATGGTGGCTCTCCACTCGTCGAGCTTTTCCGTAGCAGGAGGAAAGTTGAGGAGCAACTGCGCGTGCCAAAGCTTCTGCTGGCGTGGGTGGCGGCGAAAGCTGCGTGGACCTTGACGCGCTCTGACTCCTAACCATGTTAGAAGGAGCTCTATCACGGCCTTGCGGCTATGTGCCATTTCCGCCAGCGCCTCGACATGCATGTTGGCCTTCTACATCTCGTGAATGAGGCACATGACTCTTCCCACGATGGCGCCCGGGGTCACCAGTGTGGTGACGCTGCTCGTCGTGCACAACCTGGGAAGAATGCATCATGGGCGCCGACATAGGCGTCTTGTAAGTCGCCGCGCCGCCTATGGGTGGCGTGATGGCGCCCTTGGAGGGCCGCGCGCCGGCTCCGTCTTTGGATTTGGCTGTGTGCGGGCCGTCGTCTCGCGCACGAACGACGCCGCTCGCAAGGCTTTGACTGCCAGAGCAATGAGGGTGTTCGTGGGCCGCGCCTCAGCTTCTCTCCGCGACTGCTCCACCACTTGCCCGTAGTGGTACGGGCCGTTCAGCTCCCGATGAACCAATCACCGTGATCGTCTTCTTCTTAGGAGCCATGGCGATGAAGAACTGCTAAACTGACTGCCAGACCGGATTTTCACAACTGCGCCCCCCTACCTGGCGTGCCAGAGATGTCGGTGGGAATGACACCTATGGAATCACTAGGATCCCTTCTACGGTTGGCGGGCGCGGGGTTGTGCAAAGAGCGGGTCTAGTAGCCAGCACAAAGATCGTTTACCCAGGTTCGGGCCGCAAGAATGCGTAATACCCTAGTCCTGCTTTTGTGTATATTTGAGTGTTCTTGAGCTTTCGAACTAGCTGCGGTGCGTGCATAGTCCAAAAGATCAGAATCCTTCTCCAGTACGCCTCGGGCCTTCTTTTATAGTCAAAAAGGGGTTGCCACAGTGGCACACAGGAGGTGGAAAGGTAAATAGTGTACAAGCTTATCGCCTGTCATTACGGGACAAGGCGCATTAAATGCGCCCCTTAGGTGTCCGTTGCTTTATTGGGGACGGTAACGAAGCCCGTTCCGTCCGTCGCCGTTCCGCCTCCCTATGACACGCGTCCAGGCCAACGAGGCATGCAGCGCCACGTAAGCTGGCAGGCTGCTGAGTTGGCATGGTGGTAGGGTCTTCACGAAGATCTGCATGCCACCACACAGGTGCTTGACTAGCTGGATTAGGATCCACGTACTGCCACGTGGGTACTAGCCTTAGTTGGTGGGTTGGCCACTGAGTTGGGGCGGTGACGGGGTGGGAAGGTCTTGTCGCGGTCCTGCGTATATTCCCGGCAAGGGTCTTGTCGGGGTCTTGTGGTCGCCCTTGGCAAGAGTCTTGCTGGGACCATGCAAGTGTTTTCGGCAAGGAGCCTTGTGTAACGCCCCAAGACCGTTGCGCCAGGTGTCTTCCAGTTATTCGCTGTTGCTGCCTTGTCATTTGTTTATGTGTCATGCTTTTCAATCATGTCATCATGTGCATCTCATTTGCATACGTGTTCGTCTTATGCATCCGAGCATTTTCCCCGTTATCCGTTTCGCGATCCGACACTCCTATGTCCTCTGGCGCCCTCCTTTTGCGTCTTTTCATGTGCGGGTGTTGAACATTCTCGGATGGGACCGAGATTTGCCAAGCGGCCTTGGTACACCACCGGTAGACCGCTTGTCAAGTTTCGTGCCATTTGGACTTCGTTTGATACTCCAACGGTTAACCTGGGAACCGTAAAGGCCTCGTGTGTGTTGCAGCCCAACACCCTTCCAAAGTGCCCCAAAACCCATCCAAACCCCCTCCATCCTCTCGGTCGTTCCATCACGATCGCGTGGCCGAAAACCGCTCCTCATTTGGACTCTCCTAGCCCCCTCTACCTATAAACAGGTGTCTCCCTCCGAATTTCTCGCGCAGATCAAACCTTAGCACCGCTCCCCTCGCGCCGCCGGACGTTTCTTCCTTCGCGCTGGACATGTCCAGCCGCCACCTCACTCCATCGAATCAGAAGTCGCCATGTCGCCCTGCCGCCGCTCTCCTCCAACCCCCGCATGCCACCTCACCACACGCCCTCTCTCTCCTCCCCGCCGCCAGGCCTGCCGCGGCCCGGATCTGGCCCTCCGGGCCCGATCCGCCCGAGAGCGCCCGTGCCCCGCCGCCTGAACGGCCCCGCTGCCTCAGCCGACCGCGCCGGCTACCGCGCGCCCGCCTCCCCTCGCCGCCTCCACCGCCGGCCGTCCGCTGCCGCCTTCGCCCTTTGCCGGCGCACCTCGCCGCCTCCGCTGCCCTTCGCCGCGCCACCGCCGCCTACGCGCCGCTACGCCCCGCCGACCTCGCCGCGCCTCCTCCCGACCTTGCCGGCTCCTTCCTCCAGCAAGTCCCGCAACTCCGGCGAGGATCCGGCGAACCACGGTTCGCATGCCCAGATCCAGATCCGGTCAAACGAGGTTGACCCAAAATTCCACTAAGTCCTATAATTTTTGCATTTTGAGCCCATGTTCATCGCGTCATAACTCCGCATCCATAGCTCCGGTTCATGCGTGTGATATGTCAAATTTTTCATCTAGATGTGCTCTTCATTTTGTTCCATTGTGCCATGCTTGTTTGAGTCCATCTTGATGCCCTAATTGTTGATGCAAAAGTGCTATAAAATGTTAGGTGCTGATTCTTACCAGATTATAAGCATTTGTCATTTTTCCCATGATTATTGTGTGCTGCATATGGGCATGAGCTCTACATGTGTTTTGTTATATGCCATGCCACCTTTACAGGGGTGTATGCCATGTATTTTTGTGATCAATGTGGTGACTAGCACATGCATGCAAAGTAGCTCTCATGATATTGCTATTTTCAGGGACTTAGAATTTCACTAAGTTATTTCCCTACTGTTATTTTAATGCCATGTATTCATGTTGCTACAGAGAGATCTATGCCTCTTTTGAGTATGTTCAGCAAGGATGATTTGGGAATATGGTTGTGCTCTATCCATCCATGTCCCTGTTTGCATTTATGTAGTACCCTAGCATGACTCAATCTTGCTCTACTTTTGCTATAAAATGTCCCTGGCAGATTGTTTACGTGTTAATCAATTTTGCCAAGGTTGTAGTTGATCCATGCATGCTATGAGATTGTTCTTGCTATGGTTAGCTTCTTTATCATGTCTTCTTGCTGGTAGTATGCTTAGCTTGTCATGCAATGCCTTGTGTTGAGTGAATCGAGCTTGCAAACATGCCTTCATAATTCTGTTGATGCCATGTCCAGTTTTTTTCTGCCAAGTCTGAATTTGTTAATGAAACTTGCTATGTTTACATGGGTGCCATCATATCTTCTAATTCTTTTTGGCTATGGTCACTAAGGTACTTTTGTTATATGCTTTGATTAGTTTCATGCCATGCCTTGTGTTGCTTTGATCTGATCCTGTAGCATGTTTTTATCTTGCTCTAAACATTGCTTCCTGATGTTAATTCCTGACATGTTAGTATTTTCACCAAGTCTGTGAAACTGATATCTTTTGCACTTTTGCCATGCTTGTTTGAACCTGCTCTTGTGTGATTTAGCCGTAGCTCAGTGTTCATCTTTTGTCAAGCATCTTGAGTAGATCAGTGCCATGTGCTTTGTTGCTATGTTGGAGTGCAGTAGCTTAGTTTCTTGTTGCATTCTAGTTGGCATTGTGCTGTTAGTCGCAGAATTGTGCCATTATTGTTTTGCTTGTCATTTCCAAACCGTGCATCCGATTCCGGTGAGCTTTATATCGATTCGACCGAAATCAACTCATCTTTCCAGCGGCACTCTTGGTTTGCCAAATTGAGGCCTGGTTCAATCTTTTCCTTCCGGAGCATGCATATGCATTGCATATCACATCCCGCATATCATGCCATGTTTTGCATCATGTTGGTTGCGCATTGCACCGTGGTTGATTGTGTTTCCTTTACTTGTGTTCTTGCTTTGGGTAGAGCCGGGAGACGAGTACGTGTTCGAGGAACCCGTTGAGTACGCTTACGAGGATCAAGCTTTCGTCTTCTCGGAGATCTTTGCAGGCAAGATGACCATACCCTCGAAATCACTTCTATGTTTGCTTGCTAGTTGCTCGATCTATTGCTATGCTGCGATACCTACCACTTGCTATATCATGCCTCCTATATTGCTATGTTAAGCCTCTAACCCACCTTGTCCTAGCAAACCGTTGCTTGGCTATGTTACCGCTTTGCTCAGCCCCTCTTATAGCGTTGCTAGTTGCAGGTGAAGATGGAGTTTGTTCCTTGTTGGAACATGATTATTGTTGGGATATCATTATTATATTTTGTTTACTTTAATGCACCTATATACTTGGTAAAGGGTGGAAGGCTCGGCCTTATGCCTGGTGTTTTGTTCCACTCTTGCCGCCCTAGTTTCCGTCATACCGGTGTTATGTTCCCTGATTTTGCATTCCTTACGCGGTTGGGTTATAATGGGAACCCCTTGACAGTTCGCTTTGAATAAAACTCCTCTAGCAAGGCCCAACCTTGGTTTTACCATTTGCCACCTAAGCCTTTTTCCCTTGCGTTCTGCAGACTCAAGGGTCATCATTATTTTAAACCCCTGGGCCAGTACTTCTCTAAGTGTTGGTCCAACCTGAGCGATGTCCGGCGCCCCATGGGCAACCAGGGTCTATGTCAACCCGACGTCTGGCTCATTCGGTGTGCCCTGAGAACGAGATATGTGCAGCTCCTATCGGGATTTGTCGGCATATCCGGGTGGCTTTGCTGGTCTTGTTTTACCATTGTCGAGATGTCTTGTAACCGGGATTCCGAGTCTGATCGGGTCTTCCTGGGAGAAGGAATATCCTTCATTGACTGTGAGAGCTTGTGATGGGCTAAGTTGGGACACCCCTGCAGGGTTTTGAACTTTCGAAAGTCGTGACCGCGGTTATGGGCAGATGGGAATTTGTTAATGTCCGGTTGTAGAGAACTTGACACTTAACTTAATTAAAATGCATCAACCGCTTGTGTAGCCGTGATGGTCTCTTCTCGGCGGAGTCCGGGAAGTGAACACGGTTCTTGTGTTATGCTTGAACGTAAGTAGTTTTCAGGATCACTTCTAGTTCATGACCGTGCTTTGCTTCTCTTCTCGCTCTCATTTGCGTATGTTAGCCACCATATATGCTAGTGCTTGCTGCAGCTCCACCTCACTACCTTTTCCTACCCATAAGCTTAAATAGTCTTGATCTCACGGGTGTGAGATTGCCGAGTCCCCGTGACTCACAGATACTTCCAAACAGTTGCAGGTGCCGATGATACTAGTGCAGGTGACGCAACCCAGCTCAGATGGGAGCTCGATGAAGATCTTGTTCGTTGTGTCGTTTCGTTCCCAGTTGATCAGTAGTGGAGCCCAGTTGGGGCGATCGGGGATCTTTTACATTAGGGGTTGTCTTTCTTTATTTGGTTCCGTAGTCGGACCTTGAATATATCTGGATGATGTAATGCTATTATTATGTATTGTGTGAAGTGGCGATTGTAAGCCAACTCTTTATCCCTTTCTTATTCAGTACATGGGATGTGTAAAGATTACCCCTCTTGCGACATACCTACTATGCTATTATGCCTCTAAGTTGTGCTCCGACACGTCGGAGATATAGCTGCATCGTGGGTGTTAGACCTTGTCGGGGCCTCGGGGGCATCCTCGGCAAGGGGGCTTGCGATTGTCTTGTCTTCTGGCCATCGTATAATCTTGTGGGCTCTTTGTCTCCACAAAGATTTATGTCACCATGGAGGTGCCTCCCGAGCCTTGGTTCCAATGTGGTTGATGGTGTTGGAACCCTTGGGCTCAAGGGTGGCGCGCTCTGCTGGCGTTGGGCAAGTTGCCCTGGCAAGGCTCTCGCCGGGGCTGCGGAGGCTGCCCCGGCAAGGGTCTTGCCGGGGGAGTCCACCTCACCCTCTTGCTCTTTGTGTCTCTGGTCTTGGCATTGTTCTGGTTGCCTTGTGCTCCTGCTTCCTCCCTTTGCCCCACTAAGCGTGGCCGCAGGTGCGGCTCTGACTGCTCATGCACAAGTAGAGGGATAAAAAGGAGAGCCCTACTTTTGTACATGGACAGGTTGATGTAGTCGAACGTCTTCACGATCCAACCGATCCATGTACCGAACGTACCGCACCTCCGTGTTCAGCACACGTTTAGCTCGATGATGTCCCTCGAACTCTTGATCCAGTAGAGGGTCGAGGGAGAGTTCCGTCAGCATGACGGCGTGGTGACGGTGATGGTGATGTGATCCGTGCAGGGATTCGCCTAAGCACTACGACGCTATGACCGCAGGAGTAAACTGTGGAGGGGGGCATCGCACACGGCTGAGAGAACAATTGATATGCCTTTGGGGTTCCCCCCGCCCCCGTATATAAAGGAGGGGAGGAGGAGGTGGCCGGTCCTAGGGTTGGCGCACCATGGGGGGGGGAGTCCTACTAGGACTCCAATCCTAGTAGGATTCGACCCCCTTCCTTCCAACGGAGAGGGGAGAGGGAGAAGGAAAGGGGGGCCGCGCCCCCACCCCTTGTCCAATTCGGATTGGGCAAGAGGGAGGCGTGCGCCTCCTCTTGTGGCATTCCTCCCTCTCTCCACTATGGCCCATGAGGCCCATTAAATTTCCTGGGTGGTTCCGGTAACCTCCCGGTAGTCCGAGAAATCCCCAAACCTCTTCGAAACCATTCTGGTGTCCATATATAACCTTCCAATATATGAATCTTTACCTCTCAACTATTTTGAGACTCCTCGTCATGTCCGTGATCTCATCCGGAACTCCGAACAAACTTTGGTCACCAAATCACATAACTCATAATACAAATTGTCATTGAACTTTAAGCGTGCGGACCCTACGGGTTCGAAAACTATGTAGACATGACCGAGACACATTTCCGGTCAATAACCAATAGCGGAACCTGTATACTCATATTGGTTCCTACATATTCTATGAAGATCTTTATCGGTCAAACCACATAACAACATAAGTCATTCCCTTTGTCATCGGTATGTTACTTGCCCGAGATTCGATCGTCGGTATCATCATACCTAGTTCAATCTCGTTGCTGGCAAGTCTCTTTACTCGTTCCATAATGCATCATCCCGCAACTAACTCATTAGTCACATTGCTTGCAAGGCTTATAGTGATGTGCATTACCGAGAGGGCCCAGAGATACCTCTCCGATACACGGAGTGACAAATCCTAATCTTGATCTATGACAAGCCAACTAACACCTTCAGAGACACCTGTAGAGCATCTTTATAATCACCCAATTACGTTGTGACGTTTGATAGCACACAAGGTGTTCCTTCGGTATTTGGGAGTTGCATAATCCCATAGTCAGAGGAATATGTATAAGTCATGAAGAAAGCAATAACAATAAAACTAAGCGATCATAATGCTAAGCTAACGGATGGGTCTTGTCCATCACATCATTCTCTAATGATGTGATCCCGTTCATAAAATGTCAACACATGTCTATGGTCAGGAAACTTAACCATCTTTGATTAACGAGCTAGTCAAGTAGAGGCATACTAGGGACACTCTGTTTGTCTATGTATTCACACATGTACTAAGTTTCCAGTTAATACAATTCTAGCATGAATAATAAACATTTATCATGATATAAGGAAATATAAATAACAACTTTATTATTGTCTCTATGGCATATTTCCTTCAGTCTCCCACTTGCACTAGAGTCAATAATGTAGATTACATAGTAATGATTCTAACACCCATGGAGTCTTGGTGCTGATCATGTTTTGCTCGTGGAAGAGGCTTAGTCAACGGGTCTGCAACATTCAAATTCGTATGTATCTTGCAAATCTCCATGTCTCCCTCCTTGACTTGATTGCAGATGGAATTGAAGTGTCTCTTGATGTGTTTGGTTCTCTTGTGAAATCTGGATTCCTTCGCCAAGGCAATTGCTCCAGTATTGTCACAAAAGATTTTCATTGGACACGATGCACTAGGTATTACACCTAGATCGGATATGAACTCTTTCATCCAGACTCCTTCATTTGGTGCTTCCGAAGCAGCTATGTACTCCGCTTCACACGTAGATCCCGCCAAGACGCTCTGCTTGGAACTGCACCAACTGACAGCTCCACCATTCAAAAGAAATACGCATCCGGTTTGTGACTTAGAGTCATCCGGATCAGTGTCAAAGCTTGCATCGACGTAAGCATTTACGATAAGCTATTTTTCACCTCCATAAACAAGAAACATATCCTTAGTCCTTTTTAGGTATTTCAGGATGTTCTTGACCGCTGTCCAGTGATCCACTCCTAAATTACTTTGGTACCTCCCTGCTAAACTTATAGCAAGGCATACATCAGGTCTGGTACACAGCATTGCATACATGATAGAACCTATGCTGAGGCATAGGGAATGACTTTCATTTTCTCTCTATCTTCTTCCATGGTTGGGCATTGAGTCTGACTCAACTTCACACCTTGTAACACAGGCAAGAACCCTTTCTTTGACTGATCCATTTTGAACTTCTTCAGAACTTTATCAAGGTACGTGCTTTGTGAAAATTCAATTAAGCGTCTTGATCTATCTCTATAGATCTTGATGCCCAATATGTAAGCAGCTTCACTGAGGTATTTCATTGAAAAATTCTTATTCAAGTACCCTTTTATTCTATCCAGAAATTCTCTATTATTTCCAATCGATAATATGTCATCCATATAATATTAGAAATTCTACAGAGCTCCCACTCACTTTCTTGTAAATACATGCTTCTCCAAAAGTCTGTATAAAACCATATGCTTTGATCACACTATCAAAGTGTATATTCCAACTCCGAGATGCTTGCACCAGTTCATAAATGGAGCACTGGAGCTTGCACACTTTGTTTGCACCTTTAGGATCGACAAAACCTTCTGGTTGCATCATATACAACTCTTCTTTAAGAAATCCATTAAAGAATGCAGTTTTGACATCCATTTGCCAAATTTCGTAATCATAAAATACGGCAATTGCTAACATGATTCGGACAGACTTTAGCATCGCTACGGGTGAGAAGGTCTCATCGTAGTCAACTCCTTGAACTTGTCGAAAACCTTTTGCAACAAGTCAAGCTTTGTAGAAAGTAACATTACCGCTAGCGTCAGTCTTATTCTTGAAGATCCATTTATTCTCTATGGCTTGCGGATCATTGGGCAAGTCAACCAAAGTCAACACTTTGTTTTCATACATGGATCCCATCTCAGATTTCATGGCCTCAAGCCATTTCGCGGAATCTGGGCTCATCATCGCTTCCTCATAGTTCATAGGTTCATCATGGTCTAGTAACATGACTTCCAGAATAGGATTATCGTACCACTCTGGTGCGGACCGTACTCTGGTTGACCTACGAGGTTCGTAGTAACTTGATCTGAAGTTTCATGATCATCATCATTAACTAGCTCACTAATTGGTGTAGGCATCACTGGAACTGATTTCTGTGATGAACTAGTTTCCAATTTTGGATAAGGTACAATTACCTCATCAAGTTCTACTTTCCTCCCACTCACTTCTTTTGAGAGAAACTCCTTCTCTAGAAAGGATCCATTCTTAGCAACGAATATCTTGCCTTCGGATCTGTGATAGAAGGTGTAGCCAACAGTTTCCTTTGGGTATCCTATGCAGACACATTTTTCCGATTTGGGTTCGAGCTTATCAGGTTGAAGCTTTTTCACATAAGCATCGCAACCCCAAACTTTAAGAAACGACAGCTTAGGTTTCTTGCCAAACCACAGTTCATATGGTGTCATCTCAACGGATTTACATGGTGCCCTATTTAACGTGAATGCAACTGTCTGTAAAGCATAACCCCAAAACGATAGCGGTAAATCAGTAAGAGACATCATAGATTGCACCATATCTAATAAAGTACGGTTACGATGTTCGGACACACCATTACGCTGTGGTGTTCCAGGTGGCATGAGTTACGAAACTATTCCACATTGTTTCAAATGAAGACCAAACATGCAACTCAAACATTCTCCTCCACGATCAGATCATAGAAACTTTAGTTTCTTGTTATGATGATTTTCTACTTCACTATGAAATTCTTTGAACTTTTCAAATGTTTCATACTGATGTTTCATTAAGTAGATATACCCATATCTGCTCAAATCATCTGTGAATCTTAGAAAATAACGATACCCGCCGCGAGCCTCAACACTCATCAGACCACATACATCAGTATGTATTATTTCCAATAAGTCAGTGGCTCGCTCCATTGTTCCGGAGGACGGAGTCTTAGTCATCTTGTCCATGATGCATGGTTCGCAAGAATCAAGTGATTCATAATCAAGTGATTCCAAAAGCCCATCATCATGGAGTTTCTTCATGCGCTTTACACCAATATGATGTAAACGGCAGTGCCACAAATAAGTTGCACTATCATTATTAACTTTGCATCTTTTGGCTTCAATATTATGAATATGTGTATCACTACAATCGAGATTCAACAAAAATAGACCACTCATCAAGGATGCATGACCATAAAAGATATTACTCATATAAATAGAACAACCACTATTCTCTGATTTAAATGAATTACCGTCTCGCATCAAACAAGGTCCAGATATAATGTTCATGCTCAACGCTGGCACCAAATAGCAATTATTCAGGTCTAAAACTAATCCCGATGGTAGATGTAGAGGTGGCGTGCCGACGGCGATCACATCAACCTTGGAACCATTTCCGACGCGCATCGTCACCTTGTCCTTATCCAATCTTCTTTAATCCGTATCCCCTGTTTCGAGTTGCAAATATGAGCAACAGAACCAGTATCAAATACCCAGGTGCTACTATGAGCATTAGTAAGGTACACATCAATAACATTTATATCAAATATACCTTTCACTTTGCCATCCTTCTTATCCGCCAAATACTTGGGGCAGTTCCGCTTCCAGTGACCAGTCCCTTTGCAGTAGAAGCACTCAGTTTCAGGCTTAGGTCCAGACTTGGGCTTCTTCCCTTGAGCATCAACTTGCTTGCTATTCTTCTTGAAGTTCCCCTTCTTCCCTTTGCCCTTTTTCTTGAAACTAGTGGTCTTCTTAACCGTCAACACTTGATGCTCCTTCTTGATTTCTACCTCCGCAGCCTTTACCATCGTGAAGAGCTCGGGAATTGTCTTTCCCATCCCTTGCATATTATAGTTCATCACAAAGCCTTTATAGCTCGGTGGCAGTGATTTAAGAACTCTTTCAATGACACTATCATTAGGAAGATTAACTCCCAGCTGAGTCAACTGGTTATGGTACCCAAACATTCTGAGTATGTGTTCACTGATAGAACTATTCTCCTCCATTTTGCAGCTGTAGAACTTGTTGGAGACTTCATATCTCTCAACTCAGGCATTTTCTTGAAATATTAACTTCAACTCCTGGAACATCTCATATGCTCCATGATGTTCAAAACGTCTTTGAAGTCCCGATTCTAAGCCGTAAAGCATGGCAGACTAAACTATCGAGTAGTCATCAGCTTTGCTCTGCGAGACGTTCATAACGTCTAGAGTTGCTCCTGCAGCAGGTCTTGCACCTAGCGGTGCTTCCAAGACGTAATTCTTCTGTGTAGCAGTGAGGATAATCCTCAAGTTATGGACCCAGTCCGTGTAGTTGCTACCATCATCTTTCAACTTAGCTTTCTCTAGGAATGTATTAAAATTCAAGGCAACGGTAGCACGGGCCATTGATCTACAACAACATAGATATGCAAAAATTATCATGACCAAGTTCATGATAAATTAAAGTTCAATTAATCATATTACTTAAGAACTCCCACTTAGATAGACATCCCTATAGTCATCTAAATGATCACGTGATCCATATCAACTAAACCATGTCCGGTCATCACGTGAGATGGAGTAGTTTTCAATGGTGAACATCACTATGTTGATCATATCTACAATATGATTCATGTTTGACCTTTCGGTCTCAGTGTTCCGAGGCCATATCTGCATATGCTAGGCTCGTCAAGTTATACCCGAGTATTCTGCACATGCAAAACTGGCTTGCACCTGTTGTATGTGAACACAGAGCTTATCACACGCGATCCTCATGTGGTGTCTCGACACGATGAACTGTAGCAACGGTGCATACTCAGGGAGAACACTTATACCTTGAAATTTAGTGATGAATCATCTTATAATGCTACTGATAATCCCCAAGTGCAGGGAATCATCGTAGCAATTCCCAAAGGTGGAAGCGATAAGTATGGAGTGTCGAACCCACAAGGAGCTAAAGGTAAGATCAATATTCTCTCAAGCCCTATCTGCCACTGATACAACTCTACGTACACCGAACGTTGGCTTCCAACTAGAAACGAGAAATAAAACTACGTTGTTGGTATGAAGAGGATAACTTTGCATGATACCGGAGAGCTAAAATATAAAAGTAGGTGTTGTTATCATAAAGTTAGAATATCTTACTAAATATTATAAATAGCGAGTGTGGAATATTGATGGATCGGTGTGCGGAATTGTCCTAGGCAATTGTTAACAAGATCGATAGTCGTCATTGCAATTTCATATGAGGGAGAGGCATAAGCTAACATACTTTCTCTTCTTGGATCATATGCACTTATGCTTGGAACTCTAGCAAGCATCCGCAACTACTAAATATCATTAAGGTGAAACCCAAACATAACATTAAAGCATCAAGTCCCCTTTATCCCATACACAACAACCCCCTTACTTGGGTTTATGCCTCTGTCACTCAAGCAACCCACTATAAATCTTCTTTGGCTTTACTTCAAAGGTCTTGAGCCACAGGCCAAAGTGAGGGGTAAACCGGAGGAAGGCCTCACACACGACAATAAATGTCGTGATATGAAGAAAGGAGTCCGGAGCTAGATCATGGAAATCTAGCCCGTAATAAAACATCAAACCCCTGACGAAAGGATCCAGAGAAAGGCCTAGACCTCAGAGGAAGTGGGAGACGAACACGACGTTCTCGTTGGGTTCGGGGGAGGGGACGGACTGCCCTCGTGCAGGCAATCGATGCGAGACCTCGGCGGTCAGATATCTGGCCTCCCTCAACTTTTTGATGTCTTCTTCCGTGATGGAGGAAGGCATCCATCGGCCTTGAAGGCTAGATCCGGACATGATTGAAGGTTAGGAGCACCTGACCTGAACTTTGGGTGTTTGAGCTTGAGGTGGGGGAAGGATTCGATTGAGCACGGGAGGAAAAAAAATAAAAGCCTTGTCCCTTTATAAAGAGGGTGAATATCAAGCGTCTTCTCCGTGGCCGTTTGGACCTGCCTATAGTCTAGGAGTCCTAGAAGCGGTTAGGTTACCCACGCCCGTATTGATGAGAATCCCAGAATAAGGGGACACGATCTCTGCTTTAACAAGACGTGCCAAGGAAACCGCCTCGCATGACACGCTGAGGTGCGATAATAAAACGATTCGAATAAAGGCTTGGCCATGGTGTTGTCATGCTACGGAATACGTCAGCAGATTAGATTGGTGTGAACATTATTCTCTCTATGGCAATATGTGGAAATTTATTTTGCAGAGCCGGACACTATTCTTTGTGTTCAAAATTCTATGAAGTACTTGGAGGAGGAACCCGCCTTGCAATGCCGAAGACAATCTGCGCACCAGACTCGTCGTCATTGAAGCCTGGTTCAGGGGCTACTGAGGGAGTCCTGGATTAGGGGGTGTTCGGATGGCTGGACTATACCTTCAGCCGGACTCCTGGACTATGAAGATACAAGATTGAAGACTTCGTCTCGTGTCCGGGAGGGAGTTTCCTTGGCGTGGAAGGCAAGCTTGACGATACGGATATGTGGATCTCCTACCATTGTAACCGACTTTGTGTAACCCTAACCCTCTCTGGTGTCTATATAAACCGGAGGGTTTTAGTCCGTAGGACAATATACAGAACAACAATCATACCATAGGCTAGCTTTTAGGGTTTAGCCTCTCCGATCTCGTGGTAGATCTACTCTTGTACTACCCATATCATCAATATTAATCAAGCAGGACATAGGGTTTTACCTCCATCAAGAGGGCCCGAACCTAGGTAAACTTTCGTGTCCCTTGCCTCCTGTTACCATCCGGCCTAGACGCACAGTTTGGGACCCCCTACCCGAGATCCGCCGGTTTTGACACCGACAAGCCCCCAAGTGCCAAGTGTTGTTGCTTGCAAAGCAGTTGGGACTTTAGAAAAGCCGTTTCTGTTGAAAAATTGTGTTGACAGACATTAGCCCCCAAGTGCCAAGTGTTGTTGCTTGCAAAGCACTTGGGACTTATATTGTTGTAATCCGCCATGAAATTTGACAAACTTGTGCTGTATGCAGGCTGCTACTGCTGAACTAGAGTCTCAACTGAACGATGCCAAGACTCGGCTGGCGGCTCAAGAAAATGAGACCCGGAAGGCTGAATCAAAATTCCTGTTTAATGTGTCTAAGTCGGAGAAATTGAAGACCAGCTTTACTGAGGATAAAAAGGCTTGGGTTGAAGAAAAAACTGCCTTGATACAGCATGCTGAGAAAGTAGAAGCTGCTCTTCAGGAGGTGACCACCGAGCTCTTCGACTTAAAACACCATGTGTCTCAGATGGTTTCTGCTATCTTCGGTGAGTCACCTTGTTACTTATCCAAAGTGAGTATTTTTCATCATAATGTAAACCTCCATTTAACCAATCTGTAACTTACTCAGGTCCTAGGAGCAACAACCTTAGCCAAGACACACTGGTGAAGCTCAAGGCGGTTTATACCCTTGTTGAGCAATTATACACTAGAGCTCAGCGGACCCTTGCTACTATCACCCCATCGAATCAAGGACAAACCTATTAAGTGATGTTCTGAAGAATTTGTCCATCTTGCGCGCTAGACTCCAAGAAATCAATCAGTCTTGTGCTAGAGCCGGAGTTGTAACGGCCTTGAGCCATGCCACAGCATGCGTACCAGAATTAGACCCGACAGATGTAGCTAGCGGGCATCCTAGCTTAAATGAAGATGGAACCTCCTTCGATCAGCAAGAATTTGATGCCCGTGTCAAAGAGATTCGTCCTCATCCAAAAGTCATCACCGAAGAAACCAATCTGTCCAAATATCAGCCGGCTTACAATGAGGATAATCAGAAGATGCAGACACCTGCATATAAAGTGATGGACTTAATTCCACCGATCCGTAAGCACACTTTCGCCCCTGATATTAACCTGTCCAATCTGATTGATAATGAAGCTGAATTCTTCGCCTTGCGTGGCTTTGACTGGTCCAAACTGAATTTCCAGACGGTGGAGGAGGAGGAAGAACCGGTAAGGGATGAACCGGAGGCCTCCCGTCAGCAAGGTCAAGAAGACTGGACCGCCAGGCGGCTGAAAGACTTATAGTTGTAATAAAACACTTGACCTTATGTTGGCTCATGGAGCTATGTAATAGAGTAATTAAAACTTTGAATCGGCCGTGCCATCGTGCATGTTTTCTGTTATCCGTAACACTGATGATCCACCAGTTTAAAGAACCACTCTTTGTATGATAATCTTTGACTTATGTAGATGTTTATTATACTCATGCACATAGAAAAAACACAAGGGCCCTGGCAGCTTACCGCTGGGCGGGTCATGATACCCAATGAAAGCCGCTGGGGACAAATAGTCCATAACCATGGCCGGTCTGATAACTGTTAAGAAAACAACATACCTATGATATTGGATCACACTGTTGGTTTACCAAGCTAGTGTAATAAGGGTGATAACACAAAATTTGAGCACTGGTAATTATCATTTATTGCCGGCTTATGAACAAAGCCAGACCGGGTTAATAAACACCCGATATTATCATATCTCATACTGGTGACCTATAGTCAAAAGCCAGGCCAGGTTAATAAACACCGAATAGTATCTCATCTCATACTGGCACCTTATAGTCAAAAGCCAGGCCGGGTTAATAAACACCGGTGAATTATAATCATAAAGCCTTATAAGCCTCAGCAAATAAACCTGAAAAGGGAAAAAATCTTTCAAATAAAAACAAACGAAAAAATGAGGCTTTTCATGGGCTGCCAGGCCGAAAATCAAGTGCTTTCACGGTCTGCACAACCATTGAGTTAAACCTATATACAAACCTTATAAGATGGACCTCACATAACCAATCGTCGTTTTAACTTTGACAAGTTCAGTGCCTGCATAAGATTGACCTGTCAAACGTTCGGCAAGTCATTCCAGGATTACCTGGGCGGAGTGGCTTACTTAAAAAGGCAGGATAACCCGGGGTTTTAGGTGAATACACCTGGCTTCCAAGCCTGGCTTTTAAGCCTATTACAAGGGTTATAAAAACTCTTTGTTCTTTAGAACAAAGAAGCCCCCAAGCAATATTTTTGAGCTGTGCTCAATGGGCGCCTATCTTTGAGTTGTGCTTTTGCAACAGACTCTCTTTGGTCCCTGTTAACTTGGGTAGAAGCCCCCAAGATTTTTTTGTGTGGCCAATAAGCCGGATCAAAGGGTAATCATAACTTCACTCTATAAAGCAAAAGCCCCCAAGTGACCAAAAACTCTTTAAGAAAAAAACGACAGAGGCCCTGCTTTAGTAGGGATGCCGGTTTATTTTATTGATCATAATATGTACATTGTCAAAAAATATGTACATTAGAAGAGCCAGTGGCTCAAGTGTAGTAAGGCCGAAGATGAGCAATATTCCACGACCGACGGGTCTCTTCCTCCGACGTGCGTGAGTCCTTGTGGTCTCGAACATTGATAAGGTAATATGACCCATTGTTCAGATTCTTGCTGACCACAAAAGGTCCTTCCCAAGGTGGTGATAACTTGTGCATATCATCTGATCCTAGATAAGCCGGAGCACCAGATCGCCCTTCTTGAGAAGTTCTGGTTTTGACCCGGCGGCCGTGGTAATGGTGCAGATCTTGCTGGTAAATTTCCGAACGAGCCACCGCTATGTCACGCTCCTCATCTAACAGGTCAAGTGCTTCCTGACGTTCTTTTTCATTGTCAGCTTCAACATAAGCCGCCACACGAGGTGAGTCGTGACAGATGTCACTAGGGAGAACCGCCTCTGCTCCGTAGACCATGAAAAAAGGTGTATAACCCATAGACCCGTTGGGGGTGGTGTTAATGCTCCATAACACGGAAGGTAACTCCTCCACCCAATAACCCGGCGTCCTCTGTAAGGGAACCATAAGCCGGGGCTCGATGCCTCTTAGGATCTCTTGATTGGCTCTCTCAGCTTGACCATTAGATTGGGGGTGAGCCATTGACGATACATCAAGCCGGATATGCTCACGTTGACAAAATTATTCCATAGCACCCTTGGAGAGATTAGCGCCATTGTCCGTTATAATGCTGTGTGGAAAGCAAAAATGGAAGATCACCTTTTTCATGAATTGAACTGTCATTGCTGCATCACACTTACTGACTGGCTCTTCCTCTACCCACTTAGTGAACTTATCAACCGCCACCAAAAGGTGGGTCTTCTTATCCTTGGATCTTTGAAAGGTCCAACCATATCAAGCCGCCAAAATGCAAATGGCCAATTAATTGGAATCATCCTCAATTCTTGAGCCGACACATGGGCTCGTCGTGAAAATTTCTGACATCCATCACACCTGCTGACCAGGTCTTGAGCATCAGCATGAGCTGTTAGCTAATAAAACCCATGACGAAAAGCTTTAGCCACAAGAGACTTTGAACCGGCATGATGACCACAGTCTCCTTCATGAATCTCACGCAGGATCTCACAGCCCTCTTCCGGAGAAACACAACATTGAAAAGCCCCTGTAACACTGTAGTGATGCAGCTCTCCATTAACAAGTGTCATTGACTTAGACCGCTGGGTTATCTGCCTGGCTAAGATTTCATCCTCAGGTAACTTGCCCCAGGTCATATAAGCCAAATAAGGGTCTGTCCAATCAAGAGTTACATGAAGAGCTGCCACCAACTGAGCTTCTGGGCCGGGAATAGCCAAGTCCTCCTCTGTAGGTAACTTGATCGATGGGTTATGCAAAACGTCAAGAAAAATATTAGGCGGCACCGGTTTATGTTGAGAACCCAACCGGCTTAAGGCATCAGCCGCTTCATTTTTCCTCCGATCAACATGCTCAACTTGATAACCTTTGAAGTGACCAGCAATAACATCCATTTCTCGTCGATAAGCCGCCATGAGTGGATCCTTAGAATTCCAAGTACCAGAGACTTGTCGAGTCACCAAAACACCTAACCCGGCTTAAGTTCATCTCCTTAGCCATCCGAAGACCGTGGAGCAAGGCCTCATATTCAGCTGCATTGTTAGTGCAAGGGAACATCAAATGGAGAACATAACAAAATTTATCACCTCGAGGGGAAGCGAGCACAACTCCAGCCCCGAGCCCTGCAATCGCCTGGACCCATCAAAGTGAATAGTCCAATACATGTTATCTGGCTTTTCCTCGGGCATTTGCAGCTCTGTCCAGTCATTGATGAAATCCACCAGCGCCTGAGACTTGATGGCCATACGAGGCATATATTTCAAACCATGAGGACCAAGCTCAATGGCCCACTTGGCTATCCGACCTGTGGCTTCTCTGTTCTGAATAATGTCCCCTTAAGCAGCAGAACTAACCACAGTGATGGGATGACCCAGAAAATATTGGTTAAGCTTCCGACTGGCCATGAACACCCCATATACAAGTTTCTGCCAGTGCGGATATCTCTGTTTGGACTCAATAAGCACCTTACTGATGTAGTAAACCGGCCTTTGAACCGGATATTCCTTGCCTACCTCCTTCCATTCCACCGCAATAGCCACGCTAACAGCCCGAGCATTGGCAGCTACGTACAACAATAATGGCTCCTTATCAACAGGAGCAGCCAGAATAGGTGGCTCAGCCAACTGCTTCTTCATGTCCTCAAACGTTGCATTAGCGGCATCACTCCAAACAAAATTATCTGTCTTTTTCATCATCTGATACAGAGGGATGGCCTTCTCTCCCAACCGGCTTATGAACTGGCTTAATGCCGCAATACGACCCGCCAGACGTTGCACATCATTGACACACGCCGGTTTAGCCAGAGAAGTGATGGCTTTGATTTTCTCCCGATTAGCTTCAATGCCCCTGTTAGACACCAAAAAGCCCAAGAGCTTGCCTGTGGGCACACCAAAAACACATTTGGCCGGGTTAAGCATCATTTTATAAACCCAGAGATTATCAAAGGTTTCCTTCAAATTGTCTATCAATGTCTCCTTCTTTCTGGACTTCACCACAATATCATCCACATAGGCATGAACATTGTACCCAATCTGATTATGAAGGCAATTCTGCACACATCTCTGATAAGTCGCCTGGGCACTCTTGAGTCCAAAAGGCATGGACACATAGCAGAAGGATCCAAAGGGAGTTATGAAAGCTATCTTCTCCAGGTCCTTAACTGCCATCTTGATCTGATGATAACCAGAATAAGCATCCAAAAAACTCAAACGCTCACAACCTGCCTTAGCATCGATAATCTGATCAATACGAGGGAGAGCAAAAGGATCAACTGGACAAGCCTTGTTTAAATCCGTGTAGTCCACACACATACGCCAAGTGTCGTTCTTCTTAAGTACCAGCACCGGGTTAGGCAACCACTCAGGATGGAAAACTTCGATGATAAACCCGACTACCAAGAGCCGGGCCACTTCCTCTCCAATGGCCTTCCGCATCTCCTCGTTAAACCAGTGAAGAAACTGCTTAACCGGCTTAAATTTTGGATCAATAATAAGAGTGTGCTCAGCGAGTTCTCTCGGTACACCCGGCATGTCTGAAGGCTTCCATGCAAAGATATCCTGGTTCTCACGGATGAAGTCGATGAGCGCACTTTCCTATTTCGGATCCAGATTGGCACTGATACTGAACTGCTTCGACGAATCGCCAGGAATGAAATCAACCATCTTAGTGTCATCGGCCGACTTAAATTTGAGTGAAGGATCCTGCTCTATGGTTGGCTTCTTTAGAGACGTCATGTCCGCCGGGTCAACATTATCCTTATAAAATTTCAGCTCCTCAGTTGCACAAACAGACTCAGCATAAAAGCGGCGTCTCCTTCCTCACACTCCAAGGCTATCTTCCGGCTCCCATGCACCGTGATGGTTCCCTTGTAACCCGGCATCTTGAGTTGTAGATACACATAACAAGGCCGCACCATGAACTTGGCATAAGCCGGCCGTCCAAACAGAGCGTGATATGGGCTGTGGATCTTGACCACTTCAAAGGTCAGCGTCTCTAACCTAGAGTCATGATCATCTCCAAAAACAACTTCCATAGCTATCTTACCAACTGGGTAGGCCGACTTACCAGGTACCACGCCATGGAAAACAATGTTTGACGGCTTAAGATTTTTATCAGTCAACCCCATGCGACGGAAAGTTTCATAATAAAGGATATTGATGCTGCTCCCTCCGTCCATGAGTACCTTGGTGAACTTATACCCTCCGACCTAGGTGCGACCACCAAAGCCAAGTGACCCGGATTATCAACCCGGGGTGGGTGATCTTCCTGACTCCACACAATGGGCTGCTCAGACCAGTGCAAGTAATGGGGAACCGCCGGCCCAATAGCATTGACTGCCCTCTTATGAAGCTTCTGGTCATGCTTACATAAGCTAGTGGTGAAGACATGATACTGTCCACTATGCAACTTCATCAGGTTGCTCTGATAACCAGACTGTTGCTGCTGTTGACTCCCCTGATTACTCTGTTGATCGTAACCACCCTGGTTGCCGTGATTACCTTGATTTCCTTGGATCCAGAGTTAGAGCCGCTACCGCCATAACCCGGTCCGTGAGAGTCGGATCCTGAACCGCCACATGGCCCATGACTATCTTAAAAAAGATTGGAATTCTTGTACTCCTTCATAATGTAACAATCCTTCCAGAGGTGCCCGGACGGTCTTTCTTGCGTACCATGTCTTGGGCAGGGCTGATTTAGCATCTGTTCAAGATTGAAGCCCGATCCTCCGGTCCGTGGGGGCGGTTTACCCTTACAACGCTGACCATTATTCTGCGCATTGGTGTTAGCCACAAAGTCAAAACTATCATCAGCTTTGCGCTTACCGTTACCTCCCTGGTTCGCCGGGTTATGCTGCTGCCCCTTGCTGTTGCTGCTCTTCTTTCCCTTTCCCGGCTTTTCGTCATCAGACTCGGGGTCCTTGATACCATCAGAGTCAGCATACTTAACCAGAGCCGTCATGAGTGTCTCCATGTCATTACAGTGGCGTTTGAGCCGCCCTAACTTCTGATTTAGGGGCGTGAAACGACAATTGTTCTCCAACATAAATACTGCTGAGTCGGCATTGATGCGATCCGACGAGTGCAAGATTGTTGAGACTCGACGCACCTAATGGGTTGTCGACTCACCTTCTTCTTGGACACAGGAGGCTAAATACACAATTGACATGGGCTGCTTACATGTATCCTTGAAATTCTGGATGAAACAGGCTTTTAACTCGGCCCATGACCCGATGGAATTGGTAGGGAGCCCCTTCAACCAAGTGCGGGCCGTTCCCTCCAACATCAGGGGGAAATATTTAGCACATGCAGCATCGTTGACATCTAGCAATTCCATGGCCATCTCATAACTCTCAATCCATGCCTCAGGAGGTAAATCGGCTGTATAGTTAGGCACCTTGCGAGGACCCTTGAAATCCTTGGGCAGACACTCATTACGTAGAGCCGGCACTAACCATGGCACACCCAAATTCCTGAAGGTTACACCTGGCTCCACAGAAGTGGTTGGATGAACTGGAGTAGGTTGACGGGCCGCATACTGTGCCGCCAGCTTAGCCTCTCGCCGTGCTCTACCTTGATCCACTACATTTTGAGCATCAGTGCCACCGCCCGCCGGGTCATGTCCACGAGGTGGGTTATGGTTCCGCCCACTGCTTGACACAGCTGGCTCATCGATATGCCTGCCGTAATTCTGGCTCGGGCAAGTGGTGGAATGAATCCTGTCATGACTGTAAGAATAAGCTTGCTGCTGTACCAGTGCTGTCTGAAGGAGCTCTCTAGCCCTTCGTGTTTCAACCGCCGTCAGCGACTCGCCTTCAACCGGGAGAGCCGCCAATCGTGACGCCGCAACGATCATGTTATCCAAAGGGTTAGAGTAATGCCCCGATGGTGTCGGCGCATGCCGCGGTGGGTTATTGTTTTGACGAGGAAGGTCCACCATGCGTGGCTGAACCGGCGTACCCGTCCCAGGCGCTTCTACCTGGTTTACCACAGCCGGGTTACTGGTTCCTGCTCCTGGCGTGTTAAAGAGATTTCTTTCCTCGTAAACCGAGGGTAGACGAGTCTGATGCCTCCTCCTCATGACTTCGTTTGAGGCATTCTGATCTAGCATGAGCCGGTAAGATTCCGACTGAATCCGCTGTGCCTGAGCATCCAAAGCAGCCCACTCCTCGGCCATCCTAGCGTTTTCTATGTTTAGCTCCACCTTGGCCTGTGCTATCTCATCATGCAATTTGGCGATCGCCGCATTATGCTGATCCTGATCCGCCAGGTTGACTACTGCTGTTAACAGTGCTGTCAGCTTATCCAGCAAGTCAGTTAAGACCTGAGCCGGCGGGCGCACAGGGCATCCTGCCCCGGCAGCCATTGCCATTGCTGACCCTGAAATCAACTCTGCTGCAGTCGACGAGTGTTGTACGGGCTGTGTACCGGCCATGAAGATTGCAACCCGGTTTGGCGGCTCGCAGGGGTCCAGAATACTGTCGCCATCGGAACAACCCCCAAGCCGGCCGTCTTGCAGTTGATACAATGACTCGGTCTCACCGGTGGACGACTCACCATCAGAATAAATGATCGTCTCACCATCAGATGCCAATCCATCCTTAGCTTCTGCTCCACAGATAAATCCCACAAAGGAACGATTCATGGCGGGCCGAACCCGGGTAGGTGTCGCATGCTGAGCCGTCTCGATGATGTCTGTGCAGATGTCCGGCTCAGGGCCCGGTTCATCGATCTTGCCGACGAAGACGTGAATTCTGCCGAAGGGGACCCATTACCCGTACTCAATTGAGCCGGCCTTGGGGCCCCAGCCTGCTTCATTGATGTAGAGCTTTCCGCGATGACTCTTGGTCATCCGGCCCATGGCGTATCCCTTGATCCCTTCAAAGTTGCCCTCTAAAAACTTGAAACCATCGTGCGATAGCCCCACGGTGGGCGCCAACTGTCGTGGAATTGTCACGGCAGATGTCCTAGTGTGAGTACTTAGTCGTGGAGCCATCGCAATGAGGTTAGCTTAAAGGGGTAAATTAGGACAAAGGACACGTAGAGTTTATACTGGTTCGGCCCCTTGCGGTGAAGGTAAAAGCCTAATCCAGTTGGAGGTGGTATTGCTAGGGTTTCGATGACCAGGGAGCGAATACGCTTAACCTGGCTCTCGATCTGTCGTTTCTTGCCCTAAATAGCTACTGGGTCGTCCTCTTATATACACGGGTTGACGCCCTGCGGCCTACAGAGTCCTGGCCGGCTCATACAACGTGTCCGGCTTGGTGACGTATCTTACATGCCTTACATTACAAGTCTACTCATACATGGCGGTTTATGCTTACGGGCCTCAAGCCGCCTCTGGGGTTGGGCCTCTTACAAGCCTAACCATGAACCGCCATCTTGTATACTCTTGGGCTTCATACAGGTGAACTTCCATTGTGGTTGACCCGGCCCCTCCTGGGCAGGTCATATTTGGTAGTCATATCCCCAACAATTCTAGTGTCCGTATATAACCTTCCAATATATGAATCTTTACCTCTCGACTATTTCGAGACTCCTGGTCATGTCCGTGATCATATCCGGGACTCCAAACAAACTTCGGTCACCAAAACACATAACTCATAATACAAATTGTCATTGAACATTAAGCGTGCGGACCCTACGGGTTTGGGAACTATGTAGACATGACCGAGACACATTGATGAGGATATCAATACCATTGTTACACCCACAGCCCCTGCTGCTATACATACTGGACCAATTACTAGAGCTCGCGCATGCCAATTAAATTATCAGGTACTTTCGTTTCTTGGTAATGATTCTAATGTTCATGAGAATATGATGTTGCCTAAATTCGATACGTTTGTTTTGCTTACAAATGAAGGGCCTGGCATGGATACGAGGGATGAACACTGGAGCAAGACCAAGCATGGAGATGACAGCATGCGCACGGGGATCCAGAACGGAGTTACAAGTGATGATTTTAGGACTTTGAAGCCACCATAAGGAGTGCATGAAGCCTTGGATGAAATATACAAGTTGCCACTTCATAAATTTCGCCCAGAGGCTATTCTAGGTGCCGCGTCACCTTATTATTGGGCTAGGCCCATGTATTTTCGAAATACTTAAGTATAGGCTGTTTTTAGAGTCCGTATGTGTGGGGAAACAAGAGTTAGGGTTGGTTTAGGACCCCTCCTCCAAGGGCCACGAAATTCCCCCCTCTTCCTCCATATATACAGCCCTTAGGGCGTCGTTTAGACTTTGGGTTTTGTTTAGATTAAAAGTTCGCCAAAGTTGCAACTTTGCGTACTTCGTTTGTGTCCAACGACCAGACCAAGACATCATAGAACCCCTCCTTCATTAATAAATCTTTCGTCTTTTATTCGCAATATCCAGATTGCAATCTCAGTTTCTTGGTTGTTCTTTGTTTGCTTGCAGGAAATAGACCCTCGTGGTCAGGTTGATCGTGCTCCGGCGTGGTAAATAACCCTCGGAAGTTGGTTTAGCGATTTCTAAGGCACGACGTCTTCGCACGTTCGTAGTCGAATCGTCAAAGTCGACTCCCACAGAAAATGATATCTATCTCATCGAAACATCGGGACACCTTCGCCTCTATCACACATTTGCGGTCAATAAGCAATAGCAGAACTTGGATGCTCATATTGGTTCCTACATATTCTATGAAGATCTTTATCGGTCAAACCGCATAACAACATACGTCATTCCCTTTGTCATCGATATGTTACTTGCCTGAGATTCGATCGTCGGCATCATCATAACTAGTTCAATCTCGTTGCCGGCAAGTCTCTTTACTCGTTCCATAATGCATCATCCCGCAACTAACTCATTAGTCACATTGCTTGCAAGGCTTATAGTGATGTGCATTACCGAGAGGGCCCAGAGATACCTCTCCAATACATGGAGTGACAAATCCTAATCTTGATCTATGCCAACCCAACAAACACCTTCGGAGACAACTGTAGAGCATCTTTATAATCACCTAGTTACGTTGTGACATTTTATAGCACACAAGGTGTTCCTCCGGTATTTGGGAGTTGCATAATCTCATAGTCAGAGGAATATGTATAAGTCATGAAGAAAGCAATATCAATAAAACTAAACGATCATAAAGCTAAGCTAACGGATGGGTCTTGTCCATCACATCATTCTCTAATGATGTGATCACGTTCATCAAATGTCAACACATGTCTATGGTTAGGAAACTTAACCATCTTTGATTAACGAGCTAGTCAAGTAGAGGCATACTAAGGACACTATTTGTCTATGTATTCCCACATGTACAAAGTTTCTGGTTAATACTATTCTAGCATGCATAATAAACATTTATCATGATATAAGGAAATATAAATAACAACTTTATTATTGCCTCTAGGGCATATTTCCTTCAAATGGGTGACTTGAGGAAGCTCCGGATCAAGCGCGAGCAGGAGGTGGAGGAATCTGTGGCTGCTTTCAAGCAAAGTTGTCAGGAATTGAAGAAGGAGCTGGAGGTTGTCGTCGCCCGGTGATCCATCGATGAGTAGAGACAGTAGCAACCCAGATTGTTGTCTGCGATTTCCTTCTTCTCTTTCCACCGTGTCTTCTGGGCTTTGCCGCATGTGGCATTTTAAATAATCCGGAATATGTAAGACAATTATTATCTGCGCCATTGTAAATTTGTCGTCGTATTATCCGTTGCCATTTTATTTGTCTCGTATTATCCATTTCCCTATGTGGCAATTTAAATTAGGCTGGAATATGAGTTGAAAACACGAACAAAGCAAATGCTGCCATGGGATCACAAGCAAACACCATCCGTCCAGGTGCTTTAATTAACCCATTAATGGAGAAGTTGTGAGTGAGGCGGGCGGGCGACTGGTGCATGGAGGTCAAAGAGCTCGCTTCTCAGTGAGCATGGGCGGCCTTGCTGCTCACACGTGTCCCGTCGAGCCAGCGAGGTGGACAGGATGCACGCGTCCCATCGAGCCTGCATGGCGGACTGCTCGCATGCATCCCGTCGAGCCTGCATGGCAGACTTCTCGCGCTCATCCCGTTTAATCAAACAACTGCACGCACGCCACCGAGTATAGTTAAATTTTGACACGGTTCATGTAATACAACCGTTTGCAATATTAACGTGTCGGCTATTTGTTTCAAAAAGGACTTCATTGGCTATTAATGTGTGCGCCTTGTCTCAAACTGGACGATTTTTTTGCCACGACATATATGTGCCATGTCATGAAACCATGCCAAGTTTCATGTTTTTTGGGTGAGTTTTTGATACGTCATTTCGCATCATGTTTTATTTCTGTTATTTATAATGTTTTTATCCATAATAATGCTTTTTGGACTAATGCTAATGCCTTTTGTGTCATAATATGCAAGGTATACAAAAAGAGGGAGAATTCCGGCAGCTGGAAATCTGGACCTGGAAAAGCTACGTCAGACCACCTATTCTGCACAACTCCAAACAAGCTGAAACTTCATGGAGATTTTTTATGGATTATTTGAGGAATATTGGAGCAAATAACTACCAGGTGGGCACAACCCACCTGGGTGCGCCAGGGAGCCCAGGCGCGCCCTGGTGGGTTGTGCTCACCTAGGCCCACCTCCGGTGCCCATCTTCTGGTATATAAGTCATTTTGACCTAGAAAAAATAAGGAGAGGACTTTCGGGATGGAGCGCCGCCCTCTCGAGGCAGAACTTGGGCAGGAGCACTTTTGCCCTCCGGCGGAGCGATTCCGCCGGGGGAACTTCCCTCCCGGAGGGGGAAATCATCGTCATCATCATCACCAACAACTCTCCCATCTTGGGGAGAGAAATCTCCATCAACCTCTTCAATAGCACCATCTCCTCTCAAACTCTAGTTCATCTCTTGTGTTCAATCTTGTTACCAGAACTATAGATTGGTGCTTGTGGGTGACTAGTAGTGTAGATTACATCTTGTAGTTGATTACTATATGGTTCATTTGGTGGAAGATTATATGTTCAGATCCAATATGCTATTTAATACCCCTCTGATCTTGAGCATGATTATCATTTGTGAGTAGTTACTTTTGTTCTTGAGGTCACGAGAGAAATCATGTTGCAAGTAATCATGTGAACTTGATATGTGTTTGATATTTTGATAGTATGTATGTTGTGATTCCCTTAATGGTGTCATGTGAACGTCGACTACATGACACTTCACCATATTTGGGCCTAAGGGAATGCACTGTGGAGTAGCACTTAGATGATGGGTTGCAAGAGTGAGAGAATCTTAAACCCCAGTTTATGAGATATTCCGTAAGGGACCGATTGGATCCAAAAGTTTAATGCTATGGTTAGAATTTATTCTTATACTTTTCTCGTAGTTGCGGATGCTTGCGGGAGGGTTAATAATAAGTAGGAGGTTTGTTAAAGTAAGAACAGCACCTAAGCACCGGTCCACCCACATATCAAATTATCAAAGTACCGAACATGAATTAAGCCAACACGATGAAAGTGACTAGATGAAAATCTCGTGTACCCTCAAGAAAGCTTTGCTTATCATAAGAGACCGTTTTGGCCTGTCCTTTGCCTCAAAAGTATTGGGCTACCTTGCTGCACTTTTGTTACTACAATCGTTACTTGCTCGTTACAAATTATCTTGCTATCAAACTACCTGGTTACTTACACCTTGCAGACATCACCTTGCTGAAAACCACTTGTCATTTCCTTCTGCTCCTCATTTGGTTCGACACTCTTACTTATCGAAAAGAGCTACAATTGATCCCCTCTACTTGTGGGTCATCAAGGCTATTTTCCGGCACCTTTTCCGGGGAGTGAAGCGCCTTTGGAAATTGGAATTTGGTAAGGAAACATTTATATAGTGTGCTGAAATTTATTGTCACTTGTTACTATGGAAAACAATCCTTTGCGGGTTTGTTCGGGGTATCTTCACCTCGACTGGAACCACAATTAGATACCCCTCAACATAATGCACCTACTAAAAATATTGAATATGAAATTCCTTCGGGTATGATAGAACAACTGCTAGCTAATCCTTGCAGGAGATGGAACCGAACATCCTGATACACACTTGATATATGTAGAACAAATTGGTGGATTGTTCAAGCTTGAAGGTTTACCTGGAGATGAAGTTATGAAGAAGGTTTTCCCTTTATCTTTGAAGGGAAAAGCATTGGCATGGTATAGCCTATGCGATGATATTGGATCTTTGAATTGGAATCGTTTGAAATTGGAGTTCCATCCAAAAATTTATCCTATGCATCTAGTTCATCATGATCGAAATTATATATATAATTTTTGGCCTCGTGAAGGAGAAAGTGTCGCTCTAGCTTGGGCAGGCTTAATTCAATGTTATATTCATGCCCCAATCATGAGCTCTCAAGAGAAATTACTATCCAGAACTTTTATGCTCGGCTTTCTCGTAATGATCAAACAATGCTTGATACTTATTATGCTGGTTCTATTATGAAGACTATTGAATTCCGGTGGGACCTTTTGGAAAGGATTAAACGCAATTCTGAAGATTGGGAACTCGACAAAGGTGATAGTGGCAAAGGTGTCCTGTCTTTCGATGAGATGGTGGCTATCATTTTGGAGGAAGTCGACTCTGATGATCCGACTACGAACGTGCGAGGACGTCGCGCCTTAGAAATTGCTAAACCAACTCCAAGAGGTTATTGACCACACTGGAGCACGATCAACCTGATCACGAAGGTTTGTTTCCTGCAGGCAAATGAAGAACAAGCAAGAAACTAAGATTGCAATCTGGATATTGCGAATATAAGAGGAAATCTTTATTGATCAAGGCGGGGTTCTGTGACGCCTTTGTCTGGTTGTTGAACACAAATGAAGTATGCGAAGTTGCAACTATGGCGAACTTTAATCTAAACAAAACCCAAAATCTAAACGATGCCCTAAGGGTAGTATATATGGAGGAGAGAGGGGGGAATTTCGTGGCCCTTGGAGTAGGGGTCCGAAACCAACCCTAACTCTTGTTTCCCCACTCATACGAACTCTAAAAACTGCCTATAATCAAGTATTTCGAAATTACATGGGCCTGGCCAAAAAATAAGGTGACGCAACACCTAAAATAGCCTCTGGACAAAATTTACGAATTGGCATCTTGTATATTTCGTCCAAGGCTTCATGCACTCATTATGGTGGCCTCAAAGTCCTGGAATCATCAGTTGTATCTCCGTTCTTGTTCCCCTTGCGCATGCCATCATCTCCATGCTTGAACTTGCTCCAAGGTTCATCTTTCTTGTCCAAGCTAGGCCCTTCATTTGTAAGCAAAACAAATGTATCCAATTTAGGCAGCATCATACTCTCATGAACATTAGAATCGTTACCAAGAAACAGGAGTACCTGATAATTCAATTGGCGTGCGCGAGCTCTAGTAATTGGTCCAGTATGTATAGCAACAGGGGTTGTGGGTGTAACAATGGTATTGATGTCCTCATCATCCTCCCCTTCTTGAAATGAAATCGTCCTCGACGAAAGCTCATCTTCCTCACCCAAATAAGACTTCAAATCTGCAATGTTAAAAGTGGGACTAACCCCAAAATCTAAAGGCAGCTCAAGTTTATATGCATTATCATTTATTTTCTCTAACACCTTAAAAGGACCATCAGCACGTGGCATTAGCTTTGATTTGGGCAAATTAGGAAATCTATCCTTACGCAAATGTAACCAAACAAGATCTCCAGGTGCAAACACAACATGTTTTCTGCCCTTATCTCGATCAAATTTATATTTAACATTCATACGCTCAATGTTTTCCTTAGTTAACTCATGCATTTTTAAAATCAATTTAGCACATTCTTTAGCATCAAAATTAACCTTCTCCGAAGATAGAAGAGGCAACAAATCAATAGGTGCATGAGGTAGGAAACCTTACACAATTTCAAAAGGGCACTTCTTAGTAGTAGAATGCAATGAACGATTACAAGCAAATTCAATATGAGGCAAGCATTCTTCCCACATTTTCTTATTATTCATCAAAACAGCCCTAAGCATAGTAGACAATGTTCTATTGACTACTTCAGTTTGTCCATCAGTTTGGTGGTGACAAGTAGTACTAAAAAGCAGTTTAGTCCCCAACTTAGGCCATAAACATCTTCAAAAGTGGCTAAGAAATTTATTATCACGATCTGAAACAATAGTATTTGGCACACCATGCAAGAGAATAATTTCACGAAAGAACAAATCAGCAACATTAACAACATCATCGCTTTTATGACATGGTATAAAGTGTGCCATTTTCGAGAACCTATCCACGACAACAAATATGCTATCCCTCCCCTTCTTTGTTCGAGCTAAACCTAAAACAAAGTCCATAGATATATCCTCCCAAGGAACACAAGGTACAGGAAAAGGCATATTAAATCATGAGGATTTAGTTGTGACTTAGCTTTTTGACATGTAGTGCAGCGAACAACAAAACGCTCAACATCACGTCTCATGTTCAGCCAAAAGAAATGTGTAGCAAGTATATCCTCCGTCTTCTTCACGCCAAAGTGTCCCATTAATCCTCCTTCATACGCCTCTTGCAACAACAAAAAACGAATGGAGCTAGCTAGAATGCATAGCTTGTTAGCATGAAACACAAATCCATCATTAATGACGAACTTGTTCCACGTTCTTCCTTCTTTAGAATTCTACATTACATCTTTAAAATCAGCATCATGCACATATTCATCTTTGATGGTTTCCAAACCAAATATTTTGAAGTCAAGTTGTGAAAGCATAGTATAGCGATGAGACAATGCATGAGCAATAACATTTTCTTTACCCTTCTTGTGTTTAATGACATAAGGGAAAGTCTCAATGAATTCAACCCATTTAGCATGTCTACGATTCAGTTTAGCTTGACTTTTAATATGTTTCATAGATTCATGATCAGAATGTATAACAAATTCTTTGGGCCATAAATAATGTTGCCATGTTTCTAAAGTCCGAACAAGAGCATATAATTCTTTATCATAAGTAGAATAATTCAGACTAGGCCCACTTAATTTTTCAGAAAAGTGTGCAACAGGTTTTCCATCTTGTAATAACACACCTCCTAATCCAATTCCACTAGCATCACATTCAAGCTCAAAAGTCTTATTAAAATCAGGAAGTTGGAGTAAAGGAGCATGTGTCAACTTATCTTTCAATACCGTGAAGGCTTCTTCCTGTGCGGTACCCCAAACAAAAGGCACATCCTTCTTTGTAAGCTCATTGAGAGGTGCAGCAATGGTGCCAAAATCTCTCACAAAACGCCTATAGAATCTGGCGAGTCCAAGAAAACTCCTCACATGTGTGACCGTTTTGGGCTGCGGAAACTCTCAATAGCTTCAATCTTGGCTTTATCAACTTCAATTCCCTGTGGAGTAACAACATAGCCAAGAAAAGATACTCGATCGGTGCAGAAGGTGTACTTCCCAAGGTGACCAAACAAACGTGCATCACGTAGAGCAATAAAAATAGCACGCAAATGTTCCAAATGTTCCTCCAAAGATCTGCTATAAATCAGTATATCATCAAAATAGACTACCACAAATCGTCCAATGAAAGCACGTAAAACTTCGTTCATTAGTCTCATGAAAGTACTAGGTGCATTAGTTAACCCAAAAGGCATGACTAACCCCTCATATAATCCAAACTTAGTTTTAAATGCAGTTTTCCAATCATCTCCCAATTTCATATGATTTTGATGGTATCCACTACGCAAATCAACTTTGGAGAAAATTGTAGAGCCACTCAATTCATCAAGCATATAATCTAGCCTAGGAATAGGATGACGATAACGAATAGTAATATCATTAATGCCTCTACAATCAACACACATACGCGACGTACCATCCTTTTTAGGCACTAGTATAATGGGAACAACACAAGGACTAAGAGATTCACGTATGTAACCTTTGTCGAGCAGCTCCTGTACTTGACGCATAATCTCCTTCGTCTCCTCTGGATTGGTATGGTACGGTGCATGGTTGGGTAGCGATGCACCAAGAATTAAGTCAATATGATGCTCAATCCCTTGAAATAGGTGGTAATCCCGATGGCACGACTTGTGGAAAGACGTCAACGAACTCCTGCAAAATGTTAGTGACAGCAGGAGGCAAAGAGGAAGGCACGTCCTCGAATGAAAATAATGCCTCTTTGCACACAAAAGCATAGCAAATAGATTTGCTAAAATCTAGCTCATCAATACCAGATTTAGTGGCAAGTAAACATGCACTATTCGATTTAATTTCAGAAACAACACTAGATGCGTTTTCGAAAAATTTTGGGCCTAAACGGAGCGTGGCTACCCGACTCTTTTTTTTTTCCGAAACCTACTCCGGCAAGGAAACACGAATCGGAATCTAGATGGATCCCGAAAACAAACCTAATAAGCAAGGAACTCGGATTGGTGGTGGATATATGGTGGTGGTATATGGCAGCGGTGGTGGTAGCGGTGGTAGTATATGGATATGGATCGGTGGTGGTATATGGGCACGGATTGGTGGTGGTATATGGATACGAATTCGGAGCGGTGGTGGTAGATGGCAGGGGCGATGATGATGGTGCGGCGGCGGCGTGACAACTTATGACCAGAACTCGAAACTCTAAAAGACTAGACTCTAAGACCAACAACTAGACACGACGATGCAACCGCAAATTCAACAAAGCAAAACCCTAAAAAGATTATGCAAGGCTCAGATTGGTTCAGATATGATGAACTAACCCTAATTTTTTTGTGGCTTTTTCGTGGACTATAGGTATGAAGAACAGACTCGATCTAAACTACTAAAAAAAACTATAAAATCTCACCGAGCAACCTGGAAATCTGATACCACTTGATAGAGGCGGAGGTGTCCCGTCTTTCGATGAGATGGTGGATTTCGCTTTGGTGGAAGTCGACTTTGACGATCCGACTACGAACGTGCGAGGACGTCGCGCCTTAGCAATCGCTAAACCAACTCCGAGAGGTTATTGACCACGCCGGAGCACGATCAACCTGACCACGAGGGTCTGTTTCCTGCGAGCAAACGAAGAACAAGCAAGAAACTAAGATTGCAATCTGGATATTGCGAATATAAGATGAAAGCTTTATTGATCAAGGTGGGGTTCTGTGACGCCTTTGTCTGGTCGTTGAACACAAACGAAGTACGCGAAGTTGCAGCTATGGCGAACTTTTAATCTAAACAAAACCCAAAGTCTAAACGATGCCCTAAGGGCTGTATATATGGAGGAAGAGGGGGGAATTTCGTGGCCCTTGGTGGAGGGGTCCGAAATCAACCCTATCTCTTGTTTCCCCACACATACGGTGATGAGGACATCAATACAATTGTTACACCCACAGCCCCTGCTGCTATACATACTGGACCAATTACTAGAGCTCGTGCACGCCAACTAAATTATCAGGTACTTTCGTTTCTTGGTAATGATTCTAATGTTCATGAGAATATGATGCTGCCTAAATTGGATACATTTGTTTTGCTTACAAATGAAGGGCCTAGCTTGGAGAAGGATGAACATTGGAGCAAGAACAAGCATGGAGATGATGGCATGCGCAAGGGGAACAAGAACGGAGTTACAAGTGATGATTTCAGGACTTTGAAGCCACCATAATGTGTGCATGAAGCCTTGGACGAAATATACAAGATGCCACTTCATAAATTTCGTCCCGAGGCTATTTTAGGTGCTGCGTCACCTTATTATTGGGCCAGGCCCATGTAATTTCGAAATACATAAGTATAGGCTATTTTTAGAGTCCGTATGTGTTGGGAAACAAGAGATAGGGTTGATTTCGGACCCCTCCACCAAGGGCCACGAAATTCCCCCCCTCTTCCTCCATATATACAGCCCTTAGGGCATCGTTTAGACTTTGGGTTTTGTTTAGATTAAAAGTTCGCCATAGCTGCAACTTCGCGTACTTCGTTTGTGTTCAACGACCAGACAAAGGCGTCACAGAACCCCACCTTGATCAATAAAGCTTTCATCTTATATTCGCAATATCCAGATTGCAATCTTAGTTTCTTGCTTGTTCTTCGTTTGCTCGCAGGAAACAGACCCTCGTGGTCAGGTTGATCGTGCTCCGGCGTGGTCAATAACCTCTCGGAGTTGGTTTAGCGATTGCTAAGGCGCGACGTCCTAGCACGTTCGTAGTCGGATCGTCAAAGTCGACTTCCACCAAAGCGAAATCCATCATCTCATCGAAAGACGGGACACCTCCGCCTCTATCATTTACCTCGAACAAAGAAGGGGAGGGATAGCATATTTGTTGTCGTGGATAGATTCTCGAAAATGGCACACTTTATACCATGTCATAAAAGCGATGATGCTGTTAATGTTGCTGATTTGTTCTTTCGTGAAATTATTCGCTTGCATGGTGTGCCAAATACTATTGTTTCAGATCGTGATACTAAATTTCTTAGCCACTTTTGGAGATGTTTATGGGCTAAGTTGGGGACTAAACTGCTTTTTAGTACTACTTGTCACCCCCAAACTGATGGACAAACTGAAGTAGTCAATAGAACGTTGTCTACTATGCTTAGGGCTGTTTTGAAGAATAATAAGAAAATGTGGGAGGAATGCTTGCCTCATATTGAATTTGCTTATAATCGTTCATTGCATTCTACTACTAAGATGTGCCCTTTTGAAGTTGTGTATGGTTTCCTACCTCGTGCACCTATTGATTTATTGCCTCTTCCATCTTCGGAGAAGGTTAATTTTGATGCTAAACAACATGCTGAATTGATTTTAAAAATGCATGAGTTAACTAAGGAAAACATTGAGCGTATGAATGCTAAATATAAACTTGCTGGAGATAAGGGTAGAAAACATGTTGTGTTTGCACCTGGAGATCTTGTTTGGTTACATTTGCGTAAGGATAGATTTCCTGATTTGCGCAAATCAAAGCTAATGCCACGTGCTGATGGTCCCTTTAAGGTGTTAGAGAAAATAAATGATAATGCATATAAACTTGAGCTGCCTGCAGATTTTGGGGTTAGTCCCACTTTTAACATTGCAGATTTGAAGCCTTATTTGGGTGAGGAAGATGAACTTCCGTCGAGGACGACTTCATTTCAAGAAGGGGAGGATGATGAGGACATCAATACAATTTTTACACCCACAGCCCCTACTGCTATACATACTGGACCAATTACTAGAGCTCGTGCACGCCAACTAAATTACCAGGTACTTTCGTTTCTTGGTAATGATTCTAATGTTCATGAGAATATGATGCTGCCTAAATTGGATACATTTGTTTTGCTTACAAATGAAGGGCCTAGCTTGGAGAAGGATGAACATTGGAGCAAGAACAAGCATGGAGATGATGGCATGCGCAAGGGGAACAAGAACGGAGTTACAAGTGATGATTTCAGGACTTTGAAGCCACCATAATGGGTGCATGAAGCCTTGGACGAAATATACAAGATGCCACTTCATAAATTTCGTCCCGAGGCTATTTTAGGTGCTGCGTCACCTTATTATTGGGCCAGGCCCATGTAATTTCGAAATACATAAGTATAGGCTATTTTTAGAGTCCGTATGTGTGGGAAAACAAGAGATAGGGTTGATTTCGGGCTCCTCCACCAAGGGCCACGAAATTCCCCCCTCTTCCTCCATATATACAGCCCTTAGGGCATCGTTTAGACTTTGGGTTTTGTTTAGATTAAAAGTTCGCCATAGCTGCAACTTCGCGTACTTCGTTTGTGTTCAACGACCAGACAAAGGCGTCACAGAACCCCACCTTGATCAATAAAGCTTTCATCTTATATTCGCAATATCCAGATTGCAATCTTAGTTTCTTGCTTGTTCTTCGTTTGCTCGCAGGAAACAGACCCTCGTGGTCAGGTTGATCGTGCTCCGGCGTGGTCAATAACCTCTCGGAGTTGGTTTAGCGATTGCTAAGGCGCGACGTCCTCGCACGTTCGTAGTCGGATCGTCAAAGTCGACTTCCACCAAAGCGAAATCCACCATCTCATCGAAAGACGGGACACCTTTGCCTCTATCACATGCGCTCAATGTTTTCCTTAGTTAACTCATGCATTTTTAAAATCAATTCAGCACGTTGTTTAGCGTCAAAATTAACCTTCTCCGAAGATGGAAGAGGCAACAAATCAATAGGTGCACGAGGTAGGAAACCATACACAACTTCAAAAGGGCACATCTTAGTAGTAGAATGCAATGAACGATTATAAGCAAATTCAATATGAGGCAAGCATTCCTCCCACATTTTCTTATTATTCTTCAAAACAGCCCTAAGCATAGTAGACAACGTTCTATTGACTACTTCAGTTTGTCCATCAGTTTGGGGGTGACAAGTAGTACTAAAAAGCAGTTTAGTCCCCAACTTAGCCCATAAACATCTCCAAAAGTGGCTAAGAAATTTAGTATCACGATCTGAAACAATAGTATTTGGCACACCATGCAAGCGAATAATTTCACGAAAGAACAAATCAGCAACATTAACAGCATCATCGCTTTTATGACATGGTATAAAGTGTGCCATTTTTGAGAATCTATCCACGACAACAAATATGCTATCCCTCCCCTTCTTTGTTCGAGCTAAACCTAAAACAAAGTCCATAGATATATCCTCCCAAGGAACACTAGGTACAGGCAAAGGCATATATAAACCATGAGGATTGAGTCGTGACTTAGCTTTTTGACATGTAGTGCATCGAGCAATAAAACGCTCAACATCCCGTCTCATCTTTGGCCAAAAGAAATGTGTAGCAAGTACGTTCTCTGTCTTCTTCACGCCAAAATGTCCCATTAATCCTCCTCCATGCGCTTCCTGCAACAACAAAAGACGAACGGAGCTAGCTGGAATGCATAGCTTGTTAGCACGAAACACAAATCCATCGTTAACGACAAACTTGTTCCACATTCTTCCTTCTTTACAATTCTGCATTACATCTTTAAAATCAGCATCATGCACATATTGATCTTTGATGGTCTCCAAACCAAATATTTTGAAGTCAAGTTGTGAAAGCATAGTATAGCGACGAGACAATGCATCAACAATAACATTTTCTTTTCCCTTCTTGTGTTTAATGACATAAGGGAAAGTCTCAATGAATTCAACCCATTTAGCATGTCTACGATTCAGTTTAGCTTGACTTTTAATATGTTTCAAAGATTCATGATCAGAATGTATAACAAATTCTTTGGGCCATAAATAATGTTGCCATGTTTCTAAAGTCCGAACAAGAGCATATAATTCTTTATCATAAGTAGAATAATTCAGACTAGGCCCACTCAATTTTTCAGAAAAGTATGCAACAGGTTTGCCATCTTGTAATAACACACCTCCTAATCCAATTCCTCTAGCATCACATTCAAGCTCAAAAGTCTTATTAAAATCAGGAAGTTGGAGTAAAGGAGCATGTGTCAACTTATCTTTCAATACCGTGAAGGCTTCTTCCTGTGCGGTACCCCAAACAAAAGGCACATCCTTCTTTGTAAGCTCGTTGAGAGGTGCAGCAATGGTGCTGAAATCTCTCACAAAACGCCTATAGAATCCAGCGAGGCCAAGAAAACTCCTCACTTGTGTGACCGTTTTGGGCTGCGGCCAACTCTCAATAGCTTCAATCTTGGCTTTGTCAACTTCAATTCCCTGTGGAGTAACAACATAGCCAAGAAAAGATACTCGGTCGGTGCAAAAGGTGCACTTCCCAAGGTTTCCAAACAAACGTGCATCACGTAGAGCAATAAAAATAGCACGTAAATGTTCCAAATGTTCTTCCAAAGATCTGCTATAAATCAGTATATCATCAAAATAGACTACCACAAATCGTCCAATGAAAGCACGTAAAACTTCGTTCATTAGTCTCATGAAAGTACTAGGCGCATTAGTTAACCCAAAAGGCATGACTAACCACTCATATAATCCAAACTTAGTTTTAAATGCTGTTTTCCATTCATCTCCCAATTTCATACGAATTTGATGGTATCCACTACGCAAATCAACTTTGGAGAATATTGTAGAGCCACTCAATTCATCAAGCATATCATCTAGCCTAGGAATAGGATGACGATAACGAATAGTAATATTATTAATGCCTCTACAATCAACACACATACGTGATGTACCATCCTTTTTCGGCACTAGAATAATAGGAACATCACAAGGACTAAGGGATTCGCGTATATAACCTTTGTCGAGAAGCTCTTGTACTTGACGCATAATCTCCTTCGTCTCCTCTGGATTGGTACGGTATGGTGCACGGTTTGGCAGTGAAGCACCGGGAATTAAGTCAATTTGATGCTCAATCCCTCGAATAGGCGGTAATCCTGGTGGCACGTCTTGTGGAAAGACGTCAGCGAACTCCTGCAAAATGTTAGTGACAGCAGGAGGCAAAGAGGAAGGCACGTCCTCGAATGAAAATAATGCCTCTTTGCACACAAAAGCATAGCAAACAGATTTGCTGAAATCTAGCTCATCAATATCAGATTTGGTGGCAAATAAACATGCACTTTTCAATTTAATTTCAGAAGCAACACTAGATGGTTTATTATGAGGCTTCATTTGTTGCTCAAATTCTTTTGCCACAATCTGATTTTCACTCTTATTCGTCTCCTGTTTTGCTTTATTAGCTCTATTAATATCATCTTTCAAAATGGAATCAGGAGTCATAGGAAGCAAAGTAATATTTTTATCCTTATGAACAAGAGTATAGTGATTGTTTCTACCATGGTGTACAGAATTTTTTATCAAATTGCCATGGTCTACCAAGTAATAAGGAACATGCTTGCATAGGTACCACATCACAATCAACATAATCAGCATATGTAGAGATACTAAAATGCACACGAACAGTACGTGTTACCTTAACCTTGCCGCTGTTGTTGAACCATTGGATGTAGTAAGGATGTGGATGTGGTCTTGTGGTGAGAGAAAGCTTCTCCACCATCTCCATGCTAGCCAAGTTGTTGCAGCTCCCTCCGTCTATTATGACGCGCACAGAACGTTCCTTCACAACTCCCTTGGTATGGAACAAATTGTGCCTCTGATTTTGCTCAGCTTGTGCGACCTGCACACTCAAAACACGTTGAGCAACTAAACATTCATACCTGTCAGCGTCTTCAGGAGCCATGTATTGCGTCTCATGATCAGAATCATCTCCACCATGTTCTTCACGTGTAATAAGAGCCAATGTCTCCTCATCATAGTCACTAGCGGACTCATATCCACCATCCGCGGTAGCAATCATCACACGCGGAGATTTTCATTCCCTCGCGTAATGACCTCCTCCGTTACAACGACGACAAATAATATCACTTGTGTGCCCTGTTGATGCCATGGAAGAAGAAGAACGCTGTGTAGGACCCGCAGGTGCGCTCTTGGAAGATAATGGTTGATGAGGACATCAATACAATTGTTACACCCACAGCCCCTGCTGCTATACATACTGGACCAATTACTAGAGCTCGTGCACGCCAACTAAATTACCAGGTACTTTCGTTTCTTGGTAATGATTCTAATGTTCATGAGAATATGATGCTGCCTAAATTGGATACATTTGTTTTGCTTACAAATGAAGGGCCTAGCTTGGAGAAGGATGAACATTGGAGCAAGAACAAGCATGGAGATGATGGCATGCGCAAGGGGAACAAGAACGGAGTTACAAGTGATGATTTCAGGACTTTGAAGCCACCATAATGTGTGCATGAAGCCTTGGACGAAATATACAAGATGCCACTTCATAAATTTCGTCCCGAGGCTATTTTAGGTGCTGCGTCACCTTATTATTGGGCCAGGCCCATGTAATTTCGAAATACATAAGTATAGGCTATTTTTAGAGTCCGTATGTGTGGGGAAACAAGAGATAGGGTTGATTTCGGACCCCTCCACCAAGGGCCACGAAATCCACCCCCTCTTCCTCCATATATACAGCCCTTAGGGCATCGTTTAGACCTTGGGATTTGTTTAGTTAAAAGTTAGCCATTGCAACTTCGTGTACTTCGTTTGTGTCCAACGACCAGACCAAGACCGCTTCCGGATCCCCACCATTATCAATACTTCATATATATTTGTAATATTTAGATTGCTTTATCATATTCTTGCTCGTTCTTCGATTGCTTGCAGGAATAGACCTTCGTGGTCAGGCTGACCGTGCTTCCAGCATCGTCAGTAACCTCAGGAGATTGGTTTAGCGATTGCTAAGGCGCAACGTCGTGCACGTTTGTAGTCGGATCGTCAAAGTCGTCTCCACCAAATCGATAGTTATCATCTCATCGAAAGATCGGGACCCTCGCCTCTATCAAACACGGCTTGCTCGGCGGAGGTCTGCTTCGCGACGTGGAGGTAGTCGTTGTTGTTGTTGTTGGAGAGGTGCATTAGGTGCAGCGGGTGGTGGTGGTGGAAGACGCGCGAGCAATTCATTAAACTTGTTATCGAGCTTTGTTTCGAACGTCTTCTCAAGGCCAGTGATCTTCTCCATGGCCTCTTCAAAATTGTTCAGCACATCTTGCACCTGTTCAGTCATCATTTGCTGAAACTTATCATGAAGCTCCTTGTTCGATAAATTCTCCCAGTCAATCTCGTCGGCTTGTGATCCTGGCATGGTTAGCAGCAATAGAAACACACAAGAATATGATCCTACAGACTACGAACAAGTGGTGGTGGTGGGTGTCACAAATCCGTCAAGCAAATCTCAAATTCTTACCAGTTCTTACCCAGCAGCAGGCGGTGATCGGCAACCGTTATAGTCAAAAACTCTCAAAGCTTGGATATAGCGATTACCAGGGAGAGTCAAACGCACGACGTAGATGTATGTGGAGCTGGGAAGGCTTATAATATGGTAGCAAAAAGGGTCAGCAATAATCAATTCAGAGATGCAAAGTTGAATAAACGCTCAACGACGGTACTGTGCTGGTCCTAGGCTAGACTGTGCTAGAGACGCGAGCCTAGAACACTAACAAAATCACGGCGCGGCACGTAAACAAGGGAAAAGCACACTCTGGAATTTTTTTTTCGCTCTTTTTTTTTGCGCTCTTTTTTTTTTGCGCTGCTTTTTTTTTTGCGAAAAATCACTATAATGGCGAGTGTCTCAAAACTCTTCTTAGCTCAAACTGACAGGATGGGCACGAAATTTTTTTGACCAATTTTTTTTTTGACTGCCCGGACCCAAAAACTGGAAACGGGTCAAAAAAAACTTCCTATAATGGCACCTGTCTCAAAACACTCAGAAACACCTAAAAATAGGATAGCCAGAAATTTTTTCGAAAAATGCGTTTTCGAAAAATTTTGGGCCTAAACGGAGCGTGGCTACCCGACTCTTTTTTTTTTCCGAAACCTACTCCGGCAAGGAAACACGAATCGGAATCTAGATGGATCCCGAAAACAAACCTAATAAGCAAGGAACTCGGATTGGTGGTGGATATATGGTGGTGGTATATGGCAGCGGTGGTGGTAGCGGTGGTAGTATATGGATATGGATCGGTGGTGGTATATGGGCACGGATTGGTGGTGGTATATGGATACGAATTCGGAGCGGTGGTGGTAGATGGCAGGGGCGATGATGATGGTGCGGCGGCGGCGTGACAACTTATGACCAGAACTCGAAACTCTAAAAGACTAGACTCTAAGACCAACAACTAGACACGACGATGCAACCGCAAATTCAACAAAGCAAAACCCTAAAAAGATTATGCAAGGCTCAGATTGGTTCAGATATGATGAACTAACCCTAATTTTTTTTGTGGCTTTTTCGTGGACTATAGGTATGAAGAACAGACTCGATCTAAACTACTAAAAAAAACTATAAAATCTCACCGAGCAACCTGGAAATCTGATACCACTTGATAGAGGCGGAGGTGTCCCGTCTTTCGATGAGATGGTGGATTTCGCTTTGGTGGAAGTCGACTTTGACGATCCGACTACGAACGTGCGAGGACGTCGCGCCTTAGCAATCGCTAAACCAACTCCGAGAGGTTATTGACCACGCCGGAGCACGATCAACCTGACCACGAGGGTCTGTTTCCTGCGAGCAAACGAAGAACAAGCAAGAAACTAAGATTGCAATCTGGATATTGCGAATATAAGATGAAAGCTTTATTGATCAAGGTGGGGTTCTGTGACGCCTTTGTCTGGTCGTTGAACACAAACGAAGTACGCGAAGTTGCAGCTATGGCGAACTTTTAATCTAAACAAAACCCAAAGTCTAAACGATGCCCTAAGGGCTGTATATATGGAGGAAGAGAGGGGGAATTTCGTGGCCCTTGGTGGAGGTGATAGAGGCAAAGGTGTCCCGTCTTTCGATGAGATGGTGGATTTCGCTTTGGTGGAAGTCGACTTTGACGATCCGACTACGAACGTGCGAGGACGTCGCGCCTTAGCAATCGCTAAACCAACTCCGAGAGGTTATTGACCACGCCGGAGCACGATCAACCTGACCACGAGGGTCTGTTTCCTGCGAGCAAACGAAGAACAAGCAAGAAACTAAGATTGCAATCTGGATATTGCGAATATAAGATGAAAGCTTTATTGATCAAGGTGGGGTTCTGTGACGCCTTTGTCTGGTCGTTGAACACAAACGAAGTACGCGAAGTTGCAGCTATGGCGAACTTTTAATCTAAACAAAACCCAAAGTCTAAGTGATGCCCTAAGGGCTGTATATATGGAGGAAGAGGGGGGAATTTCGTGGCCCTTGGTGGAGGAGTCCGAAATCAACCCTATCTCTTGTTTCCTCACACATACGAACTCTAAAAATAGCCTATACTTATGTATTTCGAAATTACATGGGCCTGGCCCAATAATAAGGTGACGCAGCACCTAAAATAGCCTCGGGACGAAATTTATGAAGTGGCATCTTGTATATTTCGTCCAAGGCTTCATGCACCCATTATGGTGGCTTCAAAGTCCTGAAATCATCACTTGTAACTCCGTTCTTGTTCCCCTTGCGCATGCCATCATCTCCATGCTTGTTCTTGCTCCAATGTTCATCCTTCTCCAAGCTAGGCCCTTCATTTGTAAGCAAAACAAATGTATCCAATTTAGGCAGCATCATATTCTCATGAACATTAGAATCATTACCAAGAAACGAAAGTACCTGGTAATTTAGTTGGCGTGCACGAGCTCTAGTAATTGGTCCAGTATGTATAGCAGTAGGGGCTGTGGGTGTAACAATTGTATTGATGTCCTCATCATTAACCTTGCCGCTGTTGTTGAACCATTGGATGTAGTAAGGATGTGGATGCGGTCTTGTGGTGAGAGATAGCTTCTCCACCATCTTCATGCTAGCCAAATTGTTGTAGCTCCCTCCATCTATGATGACGCGAACCGAATGTTCCTTCACAACTCCCTTTGTATGGAACAAATTATGCCTTTGATTTTGCTCAGCTTGTGTAACCTGCACACTCAAGACACGTTGAGCAACTAAACATTCATATCTGTCAGCATCTTCAACAGCCATGTATTTCATCTCATGATCAAAATCATCTCCATCGTGTTCTTCACTTGTAATAAGAGCCAAAGTCTCCTCATCATAGTCACTAGCGGACTCATACCCACCATCCTCAGTATCAATCATCACACGCTTAGATGGGCATTGTCTTGGATAATGACCTCCACCCTTGCAATGACGACAAATACTATTGATGCCATGGATGAAGAAGAGCTCTGTGCAGGCCCAGAAGGTGTGCTCTTGGCAGATAGTGGTGGTTGTGCCTGCTTTCTAGTATCATGGTTGGTGGTGGCAGCTGACAGAGGCGCTGGTGCAGCAGAACGTGTGGAAGTAGAGGATGCACGCGGTGTCCATGATGAAGGTCGACCAGCAGAAAAGTTAGTTCGCGCCAATGCTTGTCCGTCCTGCACTTCACGTTCAGCTTTGCAAGCAAGATGGAATAAACGAGTGATATTATTATATTCCTTATACTCTAGAATGGTCTGAATCTCTTTATTTAATCCACCCATAAAACGTGCAATCATAGCTTCATTATCCTCAACAATACCACATCTAATCATACCAGTTTGAAATTCCTGATAATATTCTTCTATAGAATTTTCCCCTTGTCTCAAACGCTGCAATTTTTGAAGCAATTCACGTTGATAATATGGTGGAACCCAGCGAGTACGCATAACATTTTTCAAAGCAGCCCAAGTAGCAGGAATAGGATATAATCTACAATGTTCAGACCACCAAAAACATGCAAAACTAGTGAAAGCACAAACAGCAGCAGGAATACGTCTCTCCTCGAGATATTGTAAACATGTAAAACATTGTTCAGTTTCTAACTCCCAAGTAAGATATATATCAGGAACGTATCTACCCTCAAATGGTGGAATATTCAATTCCAGTTTAGGTGAGATGGTCATGATCTCATACCTGAGGGGGTGCCCTACCATTGCCATTATTTGCATGTGGACGACCTGGTGGTTGTGGTGCTGGTGGTTGCACGTAGTTCTGAGTTTGATCAACCTCATCCTCGTAATCTTCCGCATAATCATCCTCCTCCGCATCAACAGCAGGAGCCACAGAAGTATCAACAGCAGCACCAACAGTTTGGCCAGGCTCAAGAGGGACACGGCTCGCTCGGTGAAGGTCTGTTTCATGACGTGGAGGTAGTTGTCGTCGTCGTTGTCGTCATCCTCGTCGTCGTCGTCGTCGTCGTCGTTGTTGTTGTTGTTGTCGTCGTCGTCGTCGTTGTTGTTGTTGTTGTTGTTGTTGTTGTTGTTGTTGTTGTTGTT
>NC_041392.1:381172390-381246663 GCF_002162155.2 Triticum dicoccoides | reverse complement strand
CTGTTGTTGTTGTTGTTGTTGTTGTTGTTGTTGTTGTTGTTGTTGTTGTTGTTGTTGTTGTTGTTGTTGTTGTTGTTGTTGTTGTTGTTGTTGTTGTTGTTGTTGTTGTTGTTGTTGTTGTTGTTGTTGTTGTTGTTGTTGTTGTTGTTGTTGTTGTTGTTGTTGTTGTTGTTGTTGTTGTTGTTGTTGTTGTTGTTGTTGTTGTTGTTGTTGTTGTTGTTGTTGTTGTTGTTGTTGTTGTTGTTGTTGTTGCTGTTGTTGCTGCTGCTGCAGAGGTGCGGCAGGTGCAGCCGGTGGTGGTTGTAGAAGACGCGTAAGCAGTTCATTAAATTTGTTATCGAGCTTTGTTTTGAACGTCTTCTCAAAGCCAGTTATCTTATCCATGGCCTCTTCAAAATTGTTCAGCACATCTTGCACCTGTTCAGTCATCATTTGTTGAAATTTATCATGCAACTACTTATTCGTCATGTTCTCCCATTCAGTATCATCGATTTGTGATCCTGCCATGGTTAGCGGCAATAGAAACACACAAGAATATGATCCTATAGACTACTAGAAAATGGTGGTGGTGGGTGTCACAAATCCGTCAAGCAAATCTCAAATTCTTTCTAGTTCTTACCCAGCAGCAAGCGGTGATCGGCAACCATTGTAGTCAAAACTCTCAAAGCTTGGATAGAGCAATTACCAGGGAGAGTCAAACACATGACGTAGATGTATGTGGAGCTGGGAAGGCTTATAATATGGTAGCAAAAAGGGTCAGCAATAATCAATTCAGAGATGCAAAGTTGAATAAACGCTCAACAACGGTACTGTGCTAGTCCTAGGCTAGACCGTGCTAGAGACGCGAGCCTAGAACACTAACAAAATCACGGCACTTCACGTAAACAAGGGAGGAGCATGCTCTGAACTTTTTTTCCTATTTTTTTGCTCCGCAACAATTTTTTTCGAAAAAGTCTACAAATGGTCTAAAAACTGCCTAGCCAGAATTTTACAGACTTATGTTTTTTTGAATTTGGAACTATTTTTCTACTGTGGGTAGCACAGAAGTTGGGGAGTCCTACTCTGTCACGACTTGGAGTATGGTGTGATCTGGAAATCCAAAATAAAGCAACAAATACTGGAGTCGAACTAGGACAGGTGGCGGAGATGAATCTGGTGGAAACTCGGACTGGTGGCGGATATATGTAGGGCGGTGGAACTCGGACTGGTGGCGAATTGGTGATGGAGATGGACTCGGATTATCGTGATGGCAGTGGATATGTATGGCAGCGAATTATATAAGTTACTGTTCTAAGAATTATATAAGTTACTGTTCTAAGAATGATCATGATGCCCTCATGTCCGTATTTTATTTTTATCGACACCTTTATCTCTAAACATGTCGACATATTTTTCGATTTTGGCTTTCGCTTGAGGACAAGCGAGGCCTAAGCTTGGGGGAGTTGATACGTCCATTTTGCATCATGCTTTTATATCGATATTTATTGCATTATGGGCTGTTATTACACATTATGTCACAATACTTATGCCTATTCTCTCTTATTTTACAAGGTTTACATAAAGAGGGAGAATGTCGACAGCTGGGATTTTGGGCTAGAAAAGGAGCAAATATTAGAGACCTATTTTGCACAGCTCCAAAAGTCATGAAACTTCACGGAAGTCATTTTTAGAATATATAAAAAATACTAAGCGCAAGAAGTTCCGAAGGGGGGCCACACCCTGCCCACGAGGGCGGGGGGCGCACCCTACCCTCCTGGGTGCACCCCCCTGCCTCGTGGCCCCCCTGGTGGCCCTCCGATGCCCATCTTCTGCTATATGGAGTCTTTCGATGAGGAAAAAAAATCATAAGCAAGCTTTCGGGACGAGACTCCGCCGCCACGAGGCAGAACCTTGGCGGAACCAATCTAGGGCTCTGGCGGAGCTGTTCTGCCGGGGAAACTTCCCTCCGGGAGGGGGAAATCATCGCCATCGTCATCACCAACGATCCTCTCATCGGGAGGGGGTCAATCTCCATCAACATCTTCACCAGCACCATCTCCTCTCAAACCCTAGTTCATATCTTGTATCCAATTCTTGTCTCTAAGTCTAGGATTGGTACCTGTGGGTTGCTAGTAGTGTTAATTACTCCTTGTAGTTGATGCTAGTTGGTTTATTTGGTGGAAGATCATATGTTTAGATCCTATATGCATATTAATACCCCTCTGATTATGAACATGAATATGCTTTGTGAGTAGTTACGTTTGTTCCTGAGGACATGGGAGAAGTCTTGCTATTAGTAGTCATGTAAATTTGGTATTCGTTCGATATTTTGATGAGATGTATGTTGTCTCTCCTCTAGTGGTGTTATGTGAACGTCGACTACATGACACTTCACCATTACTTGGGCCTAGAGGAAGGCATTGGGAAGTAGTAAGTAGATGATGGGTTGCTAGAGTGACAGAAGCTTAAACCCTAGCTTATGCGTTGCTTCGTAAGGGGCTGATTTGGATCCACATGTTTCATGCTATGGTTAGGTTTACCTTAATACTTTTGTTGTTGTTGCGGATGCTTGCAATAGAGGTTAATCATAAGTGGGATGCTTGTCCAAGTAAGGACAGTACCCAAGCACCGGTCCACCCACATACCAAATTATCAAAGTACCGAACGCGAATCATATGATTGTGATGAAACCTAGCTTGACGATAATTCCCATGTGTCCTCGGGAGCGCTTTTCTCTATATAAGAATTTGTCCAGGCTTACCCTTTGCTACAAAAGGGATTGGGGCACCTTGCTACACTTTATCTACTTTTGTTACTTGTTGCTCGTTACCAATTATCTTATCACAAAACTATCTGTTACCTATAATTTTAGTGCTTGCAGAGAATACCTTGCTCAAAACCGCTTATCATTTCCTTCTGCTCCTCGTTGGGTTCGACACTCTTACTTATCGAAAGGACTATGATAGATCCCCAATACTTGTGGGTCATCAAGACCCTTTTCTGGCGCCGTTGCCGGGGAGTGAAGTGCCTTTGGTAGGTGGAATTTGGTAAGGAAAAATTTATATAGTGTGCTGAAATTTACTGTCACTTGTTACTATGGAAAGTAATCCTCTGAGGGGCTTGTTCGGGGTATCTTCACCCCAACAAGTAGGGCAAAGAGTTGCTCCTCAACCTATTGAACCTACTGAAAATGAAAATGTCTACTTTGAGATTCCTTCGGGTATGATAGAAAAACTGCTAGCTAATCCTTTTTCAGAAGATGGAACATTACATCCTGATGAGCACCTAATATATGTGGATGAAGTTTGTGGATTATTTAAGCTTGCAGGTATGCTCGATGATGTTATCTAGAAGAAGGTCTTCCCTTTATCTTTGGAGGTAGATGCATTGACATGGTATAGGCCATGTGATGATATGGGATCATGGAACTACAAACGATTGAAATTGGAATTTCATCAGAAGTTTTATCCTATGCATATTGTTCATCGTGATCGTAATTATATATGTAATTTTTGGCCTCACGAAGGAGAAAGCATCGCTCAAGCTTGGGGGAGGCTTAAGTCAATGTTATATTCATGCCCCAATCATGAGCTTCCAAGAGAAATAATTATTTAAAATTTATATGCTCAGCTTTCTGATAACAATCGCACCATGCTCGATACTTCTTGTGTTGGCTCTTTTATGATGATGACTATTGAATTCAAATGGGATTTATTGGAAAGAATTAAATGCAACTGTGAAGATTGGGACCTCAACAAAGGTAAGGAGTCAGGTATGACACCTAAGTTTGATTGTGTTAAATCTTTTATGGATACCGATGTTTTCCATAAATTTAGCACTAAATATGGACTTGACTCTGAAATAGTAGCTTCTTTCTATGAATATTTTGCTACTCATGTTGATCTCCCTAGGGAGAAGTGGTTTAAATATCATCCTCCCATAGAAGTAAAAATAGCTGCACCTATTAAAGTTGAAGAAAATACTGTCACTTATAATGATCCTATTGTTCCTACTACTTATGTTGAGAAACCACCTTTTCCTGTTAGGATAAAAGATCATGCTAAAGCTCCAACTGTGGTTCGTAAAAGCAACATTAGAACCTATACACCTCCTGAGCAAATTAAAGTTGAACCTAATATTGCTATTGTTAAGGATCTCTTGGTTGATAATATTGATGGGCATGTTATTTACTTCTGTGATGAAACTGGTAGAATTGCTAAACCTTGTGCTAAAGATAAACATAGACCTGTGGTAGGCATGCCTATTATTTCTGTTAAAATAGGAGATCATTGTTATCATGGCTTGTGTGATGTGGGTGCTAGTGCTAGTGCAATACCTATTGACTTATACAAAGAAATTATGCATGATATTGCACCTGCTGAGTTAGAAGATATTGATGTCACAATTAAACTTGCCAATAGAGATACTATTTCACCAATTGGGATTGTTAGAGATGTTGAAGTCTTGTGTGGGAAAACTAAATATCCTGCTGATTTCCTTGTCCTTGGTTCCCCACAAGATAGCTTTTGTCCCATTATATTTGGTAGACCGTTCTTGAACATAGTTAATGCTAGGATAGATTGCAAAATGGATGTCGTTACTATTGGTTTACGTGATATGTCTCATGAGTTTAATTTCTCTAAATTTCATAGACAACACCGTGAAGAGGAATTTCCTAGTAAAGATGAAATTATTGGTCTTGTTTCTATTGTCGTGCCTCCTAGTGATCCTTTAGAACAATATTTGCTAGACCATGAAAATGACATGTTTATGAATGAAAGAAGGGAAATAGATGAAGTATTCTTTAAACAGGAACCCATCCTGAAACACAATTTGCCTGTCGAAATCCTAGGGGATCCTCCTCCAGCCAAGGGTGATCCCGTGTTTGAGCTCAAACCGTTACCTGATACTCTTAAATATGCTTATCTTGATGAGAAAAAGATATATCCTGTTATTATTAGTGCTAACCTTTCAGAGCATGAAGAAGAGAGATTATTGAAAACTCTGAAGAAGCACCGTGCTACTATTGGATATACTCTTGATGATCTTAAGGGAATTAGTCCCACACTATGTCAACACAAAATAAATCTGGAGAAAGATGCCAAACCAGTTCGTGATCACCAACGACAGCTAAATCCTAAGATGAAAGAAGTGGTAAGAAAGGAAATACTAAAGCTCCTTGAGGCAGGTATAATTTATCCCGTTGCTGATAGTCAGTGGGTAAGTCCTGTCCATTGTGTCCCTAAAAAGGGAGGTATTACTGTCGTTCCTAATGATAAAGATGAATTGATTATGCAAAGAATTATTACAGGTTATAGGATGGTAAATAAGGCCAGTAAAAAAGATCATTACCCCTTACGTTTTATTGATCAAATGCTTGAAAGATTATCCAAACATACACATTTTTGCTTTCTAGATGGTTATTCTGGTTTCTCTCAAATACCCGTGTCAGCTGATGATCAATCTAAGACCACTTTTACTTGCCCGTTCGGTACTTTTTCTTATAGATGTATGCCTTTTGGTTTATGTAATGCACCTGCTACCTTCCAAAGATGCATGATGGCTATATTCTCTGACTTTTGTGAAAAGATTTGTGAGGTTTTCATGGACGATTTCTCCGTCCATGGATCCTCTTTTGATGATTGCTTAAGCAACCTTGATCGAGTTTTGCAGAGATGTGAAGAAACTAACCTTGTCTTGAACTGGGAGAAGCGCCACTTTATGGTTAATGAAGGTATTGTCTTGGGGCATAAAGTTTCTGAAAGAGGTATTGAAGTTGATAAAGCTAAGGTTGATGCTATTGAAAAGATGTCATGTCCCAAGGACATCAAAGGTATAAGAAGTTTCCTTGGTCACGTCAGTTTTTATAGGAGGTTCATTAAGGACTTCTCAAAATTTCTTGGCCTCTGACTAATTAATTACAAAAAATATATACAGTTCGTCTTTGATGATGATTGTGTAGAAGCCTTTGGAATACTTAAGAAAGCATTAATCTCTACACCTATCGTTCAGCCACCTGATTGGAATTTACCTTTTGAAATTATGTGTGATGCTAGTGATTATGCTGTAGGTGCTGTTCTAGGGCAAAGAGTTGATAAGAAATTAAATGTTATTCAATATGCTAGTAAAACTCTAGACAATGCTCAGAGAAATTATGCTACTACTGAAAAATAATTTTTGGCAGTTGTATTCGCTTGTGATAAGTTCATACCTTATATTGTTGATTCTAAAGTAACTATTCACATGGATCATGCTACTATTAAATATATTATGGAAAAGAAAGATGCTAAACCTAGACTTATTAGATGGGTTCTCTTGCTACAAGAATTTGATTTGCATATTATTGATAGAAAGGGAGCTGAGAACCCCGTTGCAGACAAGTTGTCTAGGTTAGAAAATATTCTTGATGACCCACTACCTATTGATGATAGATTTCCTGATGAACAATTAAATTTCATAAATGCTTCTCACACTGCTCCATGCTATGCTGATTATGCTAATTACATTGTTGCTAAATTTATGCCGGCAAAAGAAAAAGTTTTCTATGATTTAAGACATTACTTCTGGGATGATCCACATCTTTATAAAGAAGGAGTAGATTGTGTAATTAGGCGTTGTGTACCTGAGCATGAACAGGAACAGATCCTACGCAAGTGTCACTCTGAGGCTTATGGAGGACACCATGCTGGAGATAGAACTGCACACAAGGTATTGCAATCCAGTTTTTATTGGCCTACTCTCTTCAAGGATGCCCGCAAGTTTGTCTTGTCTTGTGTTGAATGTCAAAGAATTGGTAATATTAGTAGACGTCAAGAAATGCCTATGAATTATTCACTTGTTATTGAACCATTTGATGTTTGGGGCTTTGATTATATGGGACCTTTTCCTGCCTCTAATGGATATACACATATTTTAGTTTCTGTTGATTACGTTAATAAGTGGGTAGAAGCTATTCTAACTAGTAGTGCTGATCATAACACCTCTATTAAGATGCTTAAAGAAGTAATTTTTCCGAGGTTTGGAGTCCCTAGATATCTAATGACTAATGGTGGTTCACATTTTATTCATGGTGCTTTCCGTAAAATGCTTGATAAATATGATGTTAATCATAGAATTGCATCTCCTTATCACCCACAGTCTAGTGGTCAAGTAGAATTGAGCAATAGAGAACTCAAATTAATTTTGCAAAAGACTATTAATAGATATAGAAAGAATTGGTCCAAGAAACTTGATGATGCATTATGGGCCTATAGAACTGCATATAAAAATCCTATGGGTATGTCTCCGTATAAAATGGTCTATGGAAAAGCATGTCACTTACCTCTCGAACTAGAACATAAGGCTTATTGGGCTATTAAAGAGCTCAATTATGATTTCAAACTTGCCGGTGAGAAGAGGTTATTTGACATTAGCTCACTTGATGAATGGAGAACCGAAGCCTATGAGAATGCCAAATTATTTAAAGAAAAAGTTAAAAGATGGCATGACAACAGAATACAAAAGCGTGAGTTTAATGTAGGTGATTATGTATTGCTATACAACTCTCGTTTAAGATTTTTTGCAGGAAAACTTCTCTCTAAATGGGAAGGTCCCTACGTTATCGAGGAGGTCTATCATTCCTGTGCCATAAAAAGTCAATAACTTCGAAGGCACAAACCCGAAGGTGGTGAACGGTCAAAGAATTAAACATTATATATCAGGTAATCCTATAAATGTTGAAACCAATGTTATTGAAACTGTAACTCCGAATACATAAGGGACACTTTCCGGAACATTTCAGACTCCGAAAAGGAATAGGTATGTGGTACGGTAAGTAAACCGACTCCAGAACAGTTCTAATGGAAATTTTCTTCCGTTTTGGAATATTTAGAAAAATAGAAAAATAAGAATCAGTTCAGGAAGGACACGAGGGCTCCATGAGGGTGGACGGCGCGCCCCTACCTCGTGGGCACCTCGTGCGCTTTCCGGACTCCGTTTTCTTGCACGTTACGTATTTTGGTCGGTAAAAATTCATTATATAATCTCCCGAAGCCTTTGACCACCGTATCATGCAAACATCCTCTGTTTTTGTTTCAAGCTATTTCTGCTGTAGATTTAGAGCAAGATGTCTTCTCAAGAGTCGGTTGGGGAGAGCCGGGTGTCTCATCCGACATAGGGACCAAGAACAAACAGCAACGCTAACCACTTTGGGCCAGCAACGGAGGAAGAGATGGAGGTTGATTTGAAGAGGATAGATGCCATGGAGGAGGATCAAGAAGTCACTTCTCGCTTCCAAGTTGGATTCACAATGGGGGAACTACAGAGCTCAGCTATCCCAAACTCGGTTATCCCTTCCAATGTTAGATTTCTTTCTTATGAAAATATGAAGAAGAGTGTCACTTGTTCTCCTGCAGCTATGCAACACCCTTGGGTGCAAGGAGCTTTGGCCGTTACAGGAAAGCTTCGAAAGGAAATAATGGACCTCAAGAAGCAAGTCAATAAGCTCGAGGAGGAGAATCATATCCTGAGGGGCATCATCGCCAAGAATATCACATCACCATCCCCGAAAAAGGGGACATAATCATATGGGTATGGGCACTCCTCTTGGCAGCTGCCAAGATTGGGGGAGTGCCCCGGTATCGTATCACCATCACTTCTATCTTTACCATTTTTTTCTTAGTTCGATCCTTTTGGTAATATCTTGATCTGGTAGAATAAAGTTTTAGTATGATCTAGTTGTGAGTTTTGCTTTATGATCCTTCTATGTAATCGAGTCCGTGAGCTATATATAATAAAGATTAGTGTTGAGTCAAGGGCTTGATTATTTGCCATGATCTTGAGTGGATAAAATAAAAGAGAAAGAATAAAAAGAAATAAAAGAGATCATATGGATCTTATGGAGAGTAATGAGCTCACATATAAAGAGTATTATGAATAAAAGTTGTTGAGAGTTGACAAACATAGTTTTGGTCATCATTGCAATTAATAGGAAGTAATAAAGAAAGATAGGTCCTCACATATAAATATACTATCTTGGACATATTTTATGATTGTGAGCACTCATTAAAATATGACATGCTAAAGAGTTTACGTTGGACAAGGAAGACAACGTAATGGGTTATGTTTTCTTACATCTGAGATAAATCATATTGTCATGGATCATCCAACATGATTGAGCTTGCCTTCCCCCCTCATGCTAGCCAAATTCTTTGCACCAAGTAGAGATACTACTTGTGCTTCCAAACACCCTTAAACCAGTTTTGCCATGAGAGTCCACCATACCTACCTATGGATTGAGTAAGATCCCTCAAGTAAGTTGTCATCGGTGCAAGCAATAAAAAATTTGCCCTCTAAATATGTATGCCTTATTAGTGTGGGAGAAAATAAGCTTTATATGATCGTGTGATATGGAAGAAATAAAAGCAACAGACTGCATAATAAAGGTCCATATCACAAGTGGCAATATAAAGTGACGTTCTTTCGCATTAAGATTTTGTGCATCCAACCATAAAAGTGCATTACAACCTCTGCTTCCCTCCGCGAAGGGCCTATCTTTTACTTTTATCTCCTACCTTACATAAGAGTCATGGTGATCTTCACCCTTCCTTTTTACATTTTATCTTTTGGCAAGCACAACATGTTGGAAAGATCCTGGTATATATGGCTAATTGGATGTGAGTTTTCATGAACTATTATTGTTGACATTACCCTTGAGGTAAAACGTTGGGAGGCAAAACTATAAGCCCCTATCTTTCTCTGTGTTCGATTAAAAATCCATACCCATAAGTATTGCGGGAGTGTTAGCAATTGTGAAAGACTATATGATAGTTGAGTATGTGGACTTGCTGAAAAGCTCTGATATTGACTCTTTCCTCTGTTATGATAAATTGCAATTGCTTCAATGACTGAGATTATAGTTTGTTAGTTTTCAATGAAGTTTATGATTCATACTTGAAATTGTGATTGAATTGTTACTCTAGGATAAGAGATCATATGACAAGAATTATAGAAGTTATTGTTCTAAGAATGATCATGATGCCCTCATGTCCGTATTTTATTTTTATCGACACCTTTATCTCTAAACATGTGGACATATTTTTCGATATCGGCTTTCGCTTGATGACAAGTGAGGTCTAAGCTTGAGGGAGTTGATACATCCATTTTGCATCATGCTTTTATATTGATATTTATTGCATTATGGGATGCTATTACACATTATGTCACAATACTTATGCCTATTCTCTCTTATTTTACAAGGTTTACATAAAGAGGGAGAATGCCGGCAGCTGGGATTCTGGGCTGGAAAAGGAGCAAATATTAGAGAGCTATTCTGCACGGCTCCAAAAGTCCTGAAACTTCACGGAAGTCATTTTTAGAATATATAAAAAATACTGAGCGCAAGAAGTTCCGGAGGGGGGCCACACCCTGCCCACGAGGGTGGGAGGCGCGCCCTAGCCCCCTGGGCGCGCCCCCTGCCTCGTGCCCCCCCTGGTGGCCCTCCGATTCCCATCTTCTGCTGTATGGAGTCTTTCGATGAGGAAAAAAATCATAAGCAAGCTTTCGGGATGAGACTCCACCGTCGGGAGGGGGAAATCATTGCCATCGTCATCACAAACGATCCTCTCATCGGGAGGGGGTCAATCTCCACCAACATCTTCACCAACACCATCTCCTCTCAAACCCTAGTTCATCTATTGTATCCAATTCTTGTCTCTATGTCTGGGATTGGTACCTGTGGGTTGCTAGTAGTGTTAATTACTCCTTGTAGTTGATGCTAGTTGCTTTATTTGGTGGAAGATCGTATGTTCAGATCCTATATGCATATTAATACCCCTCTGATTATGAACATGAATATGCTTTGTGAGTAGTTACGTTTGTTCCCGAGGACATGGGAGAAGTCTTGCTATTAGTAGTCATGTGAATTTGGTATTCGTTCGATATTTTGATGAGATGTATGTTGTCTCTCCTCTAGTGGTGTTATGTGAACATCGACTACATGACACTTCACCATTATTTGGGCCTAGAGGAAGCATTGGGAAGTAATAAGTAGATGATGGGTTGCTAGAGTGACAGAAGCTTAAACCCTAGGTTATGCGTTGCTTCGTAAGGGGCTGATTTGGATCCACATGTTTCATGCTATGGTTAGGTTTACCTTAATACTTTTGTTGTAGTTGCGGATGATTGCAATAGAGGTTAATCATAAGTGGGATGCTTATCCAAGTAAGGACAGTACCCAAGCACCAGTCCACCCACATACCAAATTATCAAAGTATCGAATGCGAATCATATGATCTGATGAAACCTAGCTTGACGATAATTCCCACGTGTCCTTGGGAGCGCTTTTCTCTATATAAGAATTTGTCCAGGCTTGTCCTTTGCTACAAAAGGGATTGGGCCACCTTGCTGCACTTTATCTACTTTTGTTACTTGTTGCTCGTTACCAATTATCTTATCACAAAACTATCTGTTACCTATAATTTCAGTGCTTGCAGAGAATACCTTGCTGAATACTGTTTATCATTTCCTTCTGCTCCTCGTTGGGTTCGACACTCTTACTTATCGAAAGGACTACGATAGATCCCCTATACTTGTGGGTCATCATGACGTAGCACCTAGAATAGTCTCTGGACGAAATTTATGAAGTGGCATCTTGTATATTTCGTCCAAGGCTTCATGCACTCATTATGGTGGCTTCAAAGTCCTGAAATCATCACTTGTAACTCCATTTTTGTTCCCCTTGCGCATGCCATCATCTCCATGCTTGAACTTGCTCCAAGGTTCCTCTTTCTTGTCCAAGCTAGGCCCTTCATTTGTAAGCAAAACAAATGTATCCAGTTTAGGAAGCATCATATTCTCATGAACATTAGAATCGTTACCAAGAAACGAAAGCACCTGATAATTCAATTGGCGTGTCACCCCCAAACTGATGGGCAAACTGAAGTAGTCAATAGAACATTGTCTACTATGCTTAGGGCTGTTTTGAAGAATAATAAGAAAATGTGGGAAGAATGCTGCCTCATATTGAATTTTCTTATAATCGTCCATTGCATTCTACTACTAAGATGTGCCCTTTTGAAATTGTGTATGGTTTCCTACCTCGTGCACCTATTGATTTGTTGCCTCTTCCATCTTCGGACAAGGTTAATTTTGATGCTAAAGAACGTGCTGAATTGATTTTAAAAATGCATGAGTTAACTAAGGAAAACATTGAGTGTATGAATGCTAAATAAAAACTTGCTGGAGACAAGGGTAGAAAACATGTTGTGTTTGCACCTGGAGATCTTGTTTGGTTACATTTGCATAAGGATAGATTTCCTAATTTGCGCAAATCAAAGCTAATGTCACATGCTGATGGTCCTTTTAAGGTGTTAGAGAAAATAAATGATAATGCATATAAACTTGATTTGCCTGCAGATTTTGGGGTTAGTCCCACTTTTAACATTGTAGATTTGAAGCCTTATTTGGGTGAGGAAGATGAGCTTCCGTCGAGGACGACTTCATTTCAAGAAGGGGAGGATGATGAGGACATCAATACCATTGTTACACCCATATCCCCTGCTGCTATACATACTGGACCAATTACTAGAGCTCGCGCACTCCAATTAAATTATCAGGTACTTTCGTTTATTGGTAATGATTCTAATGTTCATGAGAATATGATGCTGCCTGTAAGTGCATCTAGTGCCACCCCTAGTTGGTTTTGGAGTATTGACGACAAACTTGGTTGAGGGACTAATGTGTTTGTGAGAATTGCAGGATAACACGGGTAGTAGTCCCTTATTGATTTGGTTTACCTACCAGAGATGACCCCTAAAAATGTGTGAAGACATTGAAGACAATGGTGGTCTGTGAAGAGATCCACATTTGTGACTATGACATGTGAAGACATCGCATGAAGACTTTGGATTGCGAAGACATAGTTGTTTCATAGTTTCCTTTTCTTCTTTGTTGAGTCATAGGAACCACCATACTGTTAAGTGGGGTCCAAGTGAACAAAGTCAGAGTGACTGAAGTGATGCTCAACCAAATCCTATGTATTCGAGTGAAGACAATGAGAGCAAATCTTATCCAGAGCTGGATAAGTCAGCTTTACTTGTAGCCCAAGTCAAGCTGTCGCGTGTGTTTGAAATCTGACCGTCAGACACGTGTCAGTTCCTTAGTGACCCAGGGTGATTTCGGAGAAATCAGGCCGGGTTGCCTCCTGGCTATAAATAGCCCACCCCCTACACCATAAATTGGTGGCTGCTCAGAGTTAGTGCACGACTTTTGTCATTTGAGAGCAACCCACCTCCGAAGCCTTTGAGAGAGAAATCCTTGCGAGGACAAAGCCCTAAACACCCAGAGCCAAAGAGTGTTAGGCATCATTGAAGTCTTTCTGTCTGCGTGATCTGAAGACTTGTTACACTTGAGGACTGTGAATCCTCCAGCCGGTTACACCTCGTGTTTTGAGCATCCAAGAGTCATTGTGGATCGCCGGTGAACGAAGGCTGTGAAGGTTTGGAAGTCTACCTTGAAGACTTGCCAGAGTGCTTGGACGAGGACTGTGTGTCCTTAGCTCAATTGGAATAAGGTGAAGACGCGGTCTTCTGAGTTGAATCTCAGCCTCCCTAACCAGACGTACAGTTGTCACAGCAACTGGAACTGGTCCAACAAATCCTTATCCTCACCAAGCAACTGGTTCTATCCTTTACCTCTCATTACTTACAGTTTGTCTTCGTGAAGTCATTGCCCGCTTGCATGATCTGATTGACTTCATCGTGTGAAGACTATTGTTGTTTGGCTTCATACTATCTTCCATCCTGATCCATTCTACCTAGATGTTGATAGTCTTCGTGCTTTCACTTCATTGCTTACTTGACTATGGCTTGTCTAGTGTAGTCTACCTTCCGCTGCATATCAATAGGTTCATTTCTACTGTTTGTCTTCAAAGCCCCTGTGTTTTGAAGACTTTCATAAAAATCGCCTATTCACCCCCTCTATTCGACAACCAACACTTTCAATTGGTATCAGAGCAAGGTGCTCCCTTGTTCTGTGTGATTCGGTTTAACCATTTGGCATCTTAGCTATGTCGACTGCAGGGATAATCAAAGTCTCCGTTGCGTGCGCTGTCTTCGATGGCACTGATTACCCCTACTGGAAGAATAAGATGTGCATGCATCTTGAAGCCATTGATGTTAACCTCTGGTATGTCATCAAGAATGGTGTTCCCAAGGCCGGTGAAGGCGTCACCCCAGATGATGTCAAGAAGTTCTAGAGGTTCACCAGGAAGAAAGGCTCCAGACAGTCTTCGAGATCTAGCTCAAGAAATGATGAAGCTTCCTCCCGTGATTACAAGAAGAGAACGTGCCACAAGTGCAAGAAACCTGGTCACTACATCTCTGAATGTCCTCAATGGGACAATGAGAACAAGAAGAAGAAGAAGAAGAAGAGCAAGGAATATGATTCTGATGAAAAGAAGATGAAGAAATCATCAAAGTCTTCTTCAAAGTCTTCGTCGAAGTCTTCATCAGACAATAAGAGCTCATCTAGCAAGGCTCGTGCGTTTGTTGGCAAGGAGATGGATTCAAAGGAGGAGTCTGCATCTGAGGAGGTGGAGATGGAGTCTGGAGAGGAATCTGATTCAGGCGTGGCAAGCCTAGCTTTAGCTTCAGCATACATAGCCAAGTCCATCTTCAACACTGAAGACGATGGCCTCTTCACCAACGCTGATGCTAATGATGAGGATGACTCTGCACCCACCTACTACTTCATGGCATGTGGTGCCAAGGTAAACTCACGCGATGCTCACTATCAAACATCAAGTGAAGGTGACTCTAAATGTGAATCTAAACCTAGCTACAAAACACTTGCTAAAATTGCAACACAACAACAGACTGCTATGGAACATATTCAAAAACTGTTAACAAAAGCAATGACCTGTTGGATGCGGAAATGACTCAAACTCAGTCCTTAATTGAAGACATTAAAAATCTTCATGTTAAGTACGGAGAACTTGAAAGTCGTCATGAAACGCTCTTAACTACTCATGAAAAGCTCTCCTATGATTATCTTCAAAGGAAGCAAGAGCTTGAGAACTTGTGATCGTCTCATGAAGATCTTCACAAGGAGAACGAGTCACTTCACGCTCAACAGATCAGTTCTGCTCGGGATGGATTTGAACCACCATGTCTAAAATGCCTTGAGCGTGATAATGCTACTTCTGTTGCTGGATGTTCTACTGCTACTACTCTTGCAATATCTTCAACCGCTGATGTGGTAACTAACCCCTCTGCTAAGGATACCACTACTATTGCTGATGAGAAAGCCAGGTTGAAGACATTGCTTGAGACAGGAATGTACAACAGTCTCAAAGGGCATCAGATACTATGTGATGTCCTCAGGAAACTGATTCTGAACCAAAACCGTAGGAAAGAGGGTGTTGGGTTCGAAAGGAAAATGAACGTTGATGGTTCTTACTGGAAGCATGAGCAGTACCCCGAAACCACATGGGTTGTTGCAAAGGGACCCTCAGTGGATCCATCTACCTTATCAGGCTTCACTTGTGCTAACCCAATTATCATTGATGAATCGTTTGATGCAAACTATAAACTATTTAAGAATCAGAATGGTGAAGTGTTTGCTAGGTATATTGGTACTAACTGCAAGATGGACCACCTTTGAAGAAGATCTGGGTGCCCAAGAGTTTTCTTCAAAATCTTCAGGTGAATGTCATCATGACACCACCTGGGAAGAAGACAAACCCCAGACCAAAGGCCTCACCTGGTCCAAAGGCTTTTTACAGACAGAGGACTCACCAGAGTCACCCTAACACTAATGTTTTGCAGGGAAACCATACTCATGCCTATGAATATGAGTGTGTTTCATCAAATCGCCATGTTCATAAGACCAAGAACTATTCTGCCTACTCTTATGAGTATTATTCACCTCCTGCAATACTATTTGCTAGGGTTCCAAAGCCAAAGTTCTCAGATGCTGCACTTAGACTCATTGCTTCGAAGCCACCCCTGAAGATGTGGGTGGTTAAGAAAACTTAACTCTCTTTTGCAGGGAAGGGTCTCCAGCCAGAAATCAAAGGCGTCAGATGCTATTGCTGGGGACCTAAAACATCTTGTGGGGCGCAAGATAAAATGCCCAAATGGTCTTACTATGTATTTTGTTCCCGAGTCGCTTGCCAATAATCCTATCAGTCCTAACCTGGATCTGAGCTTTCATATCCACTTGCTCATCAAATGTTTATGCTTCACAATACCCTTCGTGAAGCCTATCCCCCTAACTGCACTGTAGGGTATGACACTAGCTGCTTCAGAATGGATTATTGACAGTGGATGCACTAACCACATGACTGACAATCAAAGTGTTCTCATGGACTCAACCTTACGTCCATCTGACAAGGGTCACATCACATTTGCTGACACTGGTAAAAGCAAGGTATTGGGTCTAGGTAGAGTTGCAATCTCAAAGGATCAGCACATGGATAAAGTGATGCTTGTCGAATCCCTTGGTTTCTACTTAATGCTTTGTGAGTTGAACATGATTGTGATATTTGGAAAATATTGTTGCCTTGTTCTAATGGAATCTGACAAGTCTCGCCTTTGAAGGGTACCGAAAAGGTGATATGTACATGGTAGATTTCTCACAGGACCACAGTTGGCCGTATGTCTTCTAGCAAAAGTTTCAGAGTGCTGGCTCTGGCATCGGAGGCTAGGGCATGCTGGCATGAGGAACTTGTACACTCTCGCGAAGGAGAAGCATGTCATAGGCATCGAGGGCGTCAAGTTCAAAAAGGGTCATCTGTGTAGTGCCTGCGAAGTCGAGAAGATGACTAGGGCCAAGCATCCTTCAAAGACAATCATGACGACATCACGTCCTTTCGAGTTGCTTCACATGGACCTATTGGGCCCTACTCATTACTCCACACTAACCACCACTGCTTGTCTCTATGGGTTCGTTATTGTTGATGATTACTCTAGATATACCTGGGTGCATATAGTTCTCTACAAGATTGAAGTGCAGGATGTCTTCAGACGATTTGCCAATCGTGCCATGACGAACTATGGAATCAAGATCAAGCACATCAGAAGTGACAATGGCACAGAATTCAAGAACACCGGCCTCGACACCTATCTTGATACATTGGGCATCACTCATGAGTTCTCTGCTCCATACACACCTCAGCAGAATGGCATCATGGAGCGCAAGAACAGGACACTCATTGAGATGGCTCGGACGATGCTTGATGAGTACAAGACTCCAAGGAAGTTTTGGCCTAAAGCTATTGATACTGCATGCCATGTCATCAACCGTGTTTATCTTCACAAGCTTCTATAGAAGAGATCATATGAACTACTGACTGGTAAGAAGCCGAACGTAAGCTACTTCAGAGTATTTGGTGCTAGGTGCTGGATCAAAGATCCGCATCACACTTCAAAATTTGCACCGAAAGCACAGGAAGGTTTTCTGCTTGGTTACAGAGAGGATTCGCACTCCTACAGAGTCTTCAACCTCTTTCACTATAAAGTGGTTGAAACTATGGATGTGCGGTTCGATGAAACTAACGGCTCGCAAAGAGAGCACCTGCCAAATGTGCTAGATGAAGTCTCACCAAGTGAATCCATCAAGCTTATGGGTACTGGAGAAACCATACCTTCAGAGGCAATGGCTGAAGAGGAACTTATCATTTCTGCACCAAATCAACCTGAAGACTCTACTCAGCCTGAAGCCAATGCTGAAGATGAAAACAATGATCAGCTAGGGCAAAACCTTCGTCGAGTTCATCCCCGTGTTGCAAATGAAGTACAAATTGAGAAGATAATTGATAGCATCAATGCTCCTGGTCCACTCACTCGTTCAAGAGCAACTCAGATAGCAAATTTCCGCGGGCACTTTGCATTTGTCTCCATATCTGAACCCAAGAAAGCTGCTAAAGCCTTCATGGAACCTATGTGGATTCGGGCTATGCAAGAAGAGCTTCAATAGTTTGAGTTGAAAAATGTGTGGGAATTGGCCAAGCGTCCTGACCCACGGAAGCATAATATCATTGGCACCAAATGGATCTATCACAACAAACAGGATGAGCATGGTCAAGTTGTCAGAAACAAGGCTCGTCTCGTTGCTCAAGGATACCCTCAAGTTGAAGGGATTTACTTTGATGAAACATTCGCTCCGGTGGCTAGGTTTGAAGCCATTCGCATTCTGCTAGCCTATGCCAACCATCACAACATCCTCCTATATCAAATGGACGTGAAGAGTACCTTTCTCAATGGTAAGATTGAAGAAGAAGTGTATGTTGCACAACCACCTGGCTTTGAAGATCCAAAACATCCTCATATGGTTTACAAGCTCAACACGGCACTGTATGGCCTCAAACAAGCCCCTCGTGCTTGGTATGACACACTCAAAGACTTCTGGAAGAGCAAATGCTTCAAACCTGGTTCCCTGGATCCCACTCTCTTCACGAAGAGATACGATGGTGAACTGCTTTTGTGCCAGATCTATGCGGATGACATTATCTTCGGCTGCACTGACAAAAGATACAGTGATGAGTTTGGACACATGATGCAAGAGCAATATCAGATGTCAATGATGGGTGAGCTGAAGTTCTTCCTTGGTCTTCAAATCCGTCAGCAAAGCAACGACATCTTCATATCTCAAGAGAAATACCTCAAAGATTGCTTGAAGAAGTTTGGAATGCAAGACTGCAAGGGATACACAACGCCAATGCCAACCAAAAGTCATCTGGGCCCGACAACAATGGTAAAGAGTTCGATCAAAAGGTATACCGCTCCATGATTGGTTCTTTACTCTATTTGTGTGCATCTAGGCTAGATATCATGCTTAGCGTTTGCATGTGTGCCCGATTCCAAGCGGCACCAAAGGAGTCGCATCACTTAGCTGTGAAGCGAATTCTTCGATATTTGGCTTACACCCCAACACTAGGATTATGGTATACAAAGGGCTCGGATTTTGATCTAGTTGGATTCTCAGACGCTGATTATGCTGGTGACAAGGTTGATCGCAAGTCTACATCAGGCACATGTCACTTTCTTGGACGATCTCTTGTCTGTTGGTCTTCAAAGAAGCAGAACTGTGTGTCTCTCTCCACTGTTGAATATGAATACATTGCTACTGGATCTTGGTGCACTCAGCTTCTGTGGATGAAGCAAACCCTAAAGGATTATGGCATCCATCTGAAGCGTGTGCCACTCTATTGCGACAATGACAGCGCCATCAAGATTGCCAATAACACAGTTCAGCACTCGAAGACAAAGCACATTTCATTCACATCAGCACTGAAGAGCAATTGGCAGATATATTCACAAAGCCCTTGGATGCGAAAAGGTTTTGGAAGTTGCGGTGTGAGCTAAATATCTTAGAATCCTCGAATGTCCTGTAACTGGACACACATCCTAACGCTTATGCATGTGATGACTTAGATGTGCAACACATGAAGTAACATATATCTTCAAATAATGAAGACATACACTCTAAGTGTGAATACATTAATGCAGAATTTGACTTCGGAGCGCCATGATAATTGTGCGCCGTGTCTGGGTCTAATACTTCCTATACGGTGGGCAACGCCACCACCAAACTCTTGCTTGATGTGTTTTTTTATTGACGTCACATTTGCATGGTCTTCGCATTTGGTTTGTCTTCAACACTGATTTGATCTGATTGATTTGGTCTCATACTGATATATATATATATATATATGTGTGTGTGTGTGTGTGTGTGTGTGTGTGTGTGTGTGTGTGTTTTGTCCTCTACAGCATTCACTTATAGCTATGTCTTCTTGTTTGAATCTTTTGATCTAAGTGAATGTGATCGGACCCTAACCCCCTATATGCTTCTACCTCAGATTCTATCTATCCAAATCATATGCATTATATTGAAACTGTCAATTGTCTTCTCTGAGTCCTTGTCAGCAAAAGACACAGAGACAAAAATTGAATCCGTTTTAATGCTATGTCCTTTTTGCCTGACACCCGGAGAAGCCGGAACGACCACCCGACAATCCAAGCGTGTGTAGGAACATGGAACAACTTCTAATGTGTTGCATGCATGCCACATGTCCTTTAGATGTGAACCGCCAGGGGCACCTGCGTAATACCGATGTGCCGTCCTTGTCTCTATGAATACACACCTCACCGCGGTCATTATCTCTTCTTCCACACCCTCTCCTCGCACCAAAACCCTAGCGCCTCCGCTAGCTCGTGACGATGCCGAAGAGGAAGCGCTTAGCTACCATGACATCTTCGACGCCGTCTTCATGCCGGCCACGGACCTCGTCCTCTCCGCCGCCACCGTAGGTGTCTTCCGTCGCCAAGTTAGGGCACGGGAGATTGAACTGCTCGGCCTCCCTCTCGACTTCATCTAGCAGTTCTTCGTGTGGTAATTAAATCTCACTTTTACTGCCCCTTTTGATTCATCAGATCCATCCACTTCAACCAGAAGTGGTTTCTAAGCTTGCAAATATGGATCTATCTTATTTTCATCTCATATCATGCCAAGTATATTCACTTATGCTTCACTACTAGTTAGATTCCTCACTTGTACTTATTCTTGGATTCATACAAATCTGGAACCAGCTCTCAACAAATAAGTGAATGTCTTTGCTCTATGAGGTCAATGTCTTCAAATTGATTTATCTTCAAAATCTTCTAAGAATGCATATGACCTCTTCCCCTTCCCTCGCACCTCTAATGCTGTCACAGGTACATGTCCGTGGGAGAATCCCTTGGTTCTCATAGTCTGCATTCGTTTGCAGAATTCTTATAGTGACACATCAATTCTACTGAAGCCAGCTCCTGTTTGACCAGCAGAAGGAAGCCATTCACAGTCTTGAAGCCTTTCAGCTTGAATACTACGGCCATTGAGAAATCAGCTAGAAAGGGCGGCAGGCAGCGCCGTGGGGATATAGCCAAGGACCTTCCACCAGATCTCTTTGAACTGTACAAGTTCGATCCTGAAGAAATCTATGGTGAGCGCAAGACCTGAATCCAATGGATTCGAAGATATTGGGCAGAAGAATGGTTCAAGTACAGATTTGTGACCGCTGAGTATGCAGAAAAGAACACCATCAAGCGACCATGGGGAGATATTATATAGAGAGGTCTGCAGCCCAAGTCCAAGCCCGAAGCTATTGCTCAAGGCTTCTATCCTTGCATGGTCCGAGGGCCACAACCTGAATATGCCGACCCATCTAGTGTGCTATGGTGTCGCGACGATGATCTCTTCAAGCGCAACTTTCAGTTTGCCAAAGAGTCTGCCAAGAAGAACAAGAAGCAGTTTGGCCTTGACTTCAACCCTGGTCCATCTACTCCACGGGCTGATGGCACACATGATGCCAATCCCAATGAAATTGGCCCCTTTTACAACCTCGAAGGCCTCATCACCCATATCGTTGTACAAGGGGCTATGGTGGACCACTCAGCTGGTGACGTGGATTCTGAAGATGCGCCAGCCCCACCAAAGCAGAAGCAGAAGAAATCAAAGGCTTCGAAGCCCTCTGCTGCACCGAAAGTTTTGCATGCGAAGCCATTGGCCACTGCACCTCCTAAACCAAGTGTGCATTCTGAAGATCTTTCTCGTGTCCCCAAGAAGAAGCAGAAGCCCAAGAAGAAGCCCATGAAGATTTCTAGGCATGAACTGACTCCAGCTGCCGTTCTGAGGAACGAAGATGAAACCATTGATCTGTCAAGCGGCGAAGACTTTGGTGATGATGCTCTTGAACTTCTAATCAAGAGCAAGCAAGAGGCGGAGATCTTCAACGATATGCCCCTCTTTGATGTGGAAATTCTGAATAGTTTCATTGATGAGTGGTTCAACGACCAAAGCATCATCATCGATGATCTTCAGCTGCTAGTGGACATCAGCGTCACCTTCCACGGAGCCATTGCAAATGAGCTGGCCTTGGCTCAGAAGATCGTCGAGCTGAAGAACAAAATTGATTTTGAGAATGCTTAGTTCAAGAAGCACATGGCAAAGCTCAGTGTAGCTGATGTTCAAAACTTCAAGCAGATGCTGCATAACCTTAAGGAGCAGTTTCACCAGAAACGCGAGGAAGCCAAAGGCTCAAGAGAGTAGATGAAATACTTCGTGGAGAAATGTGTTCAAGCGCACAATGAGGCTAAGAAGCGCAAGGCACTGGGGCATCCTGGCATCGATCCTAGAATGGCTGCCAAACAGAAGAAGAAGTCTGCTGCAGCTCACACTGAAGCACCAAGGCAGGAAGCACCTAGCATTGTCTTCCCTGCCGGCATGACAGGCTCGAAGCCTAAGGTCACCTCAGCAGCTTCAGAGGTGAAGAAAACTAGGGTAGCTGAAGCTGATGCCAGCAAGCGAAAGCACAAGGATGCCTCTGATGGTGCTTCATCAACCAAGAAGCTGAAGACAAAGTCTTCGCGGAAAGAGCGTGCTGCTGCCATAGAACCACTTGTTGTTGAGCCCATCTCAGTTGCACGTCCTGCCTCCTCCGACTGAGAGCGTCAACTCGCAGTTCATGAGCCTGCTACCATAGAGGCTCCTGAAGATGAAGAAGTATCAGTTGCTGACCCCATCATAGCTGAAGACATTGCTCGCGAAGACAATGTAGAAGATGATGAAGTCCTTCCTCAGACCGAGCACCAACCGGTATCATCGCCTGTTCTCACGAACAACGAACTCATCAGCATTGGTCGTCCTTTGATGCCAATTGCTCAGGATGCATCGTGGGCTGATCACCCCCAACAAGACACCCCCATTCAAGATGAAACCCCTAGAACTCCAACCCCTCAAGTCCCCACTCTGGTACTTGACGATGACTACATGGTGCAGACCACTCCATCACCACAAGCGTCGCCCGCATTCCGGAGGCATCGTAAAGGCCTTAGGCCTCCAGTCATCATGTCGAGCATTCCAGAAGGAGAAGTGCAACAAAGCTTAGTCGCATGTGAAGTGTTTCCTGAAGCCACTCCTACTGTGAATGTCTCCGAGTCTGAAGTCAAAATTGCTAAAGACATTCCGGCTGCATCAACCGAAGATAATCAAGAACCAAGACAAGAAGAAGAGAGAGTTGTTGATAACCCACAAGTATAGGGGATCGCAACAGTTTTCGAGGGTAAAGTATTCAACAAAAATTTATTGATTCAACACAAGGGGAGCCAAAGAATACTCTCAAGTATTAGCAATTGAGTTGTCAATTCAACCACACCTGGAAACTTAATATCTACAGCAAAGTGTTTAGTAGCAAAGTAATATGATAGTAGTGATAACGGTAGCAAAAGGTAACCGTAATAAAAGTAATATTTTTGGTATTTTGTAGTGATGATAGCAAATAGCAATGGGAAATTAAATAAGCGAAGAACAATATATGGAAAGCTCATAGGCAATGGATCAATGATGGAGAATTATGCCGGATGCGGTTCATCATGTAACAGTCATAACCTAGGGTGACACAGAACTAGCTCCAGTTCATTGATATAATGTAGGCATGTATTCCGAATATAGTCATACGTGCTTATGGAAAAGAACTTGCATGACATCTTTTGTCCTACCCTCCCGTGGAAGTGGGGTCCTTACGGAAACTAAGGGATATTAAGGCCTCCTTTTAATAGAGTACCGGAACAAAGCATTAACACATAGTGAATACATGAACTCCTCAAACTGCGGTCATCACCGGTAAGTTTCCTAATTATTGTCACTTCGGGGTTAATAGATCATAACACATAATAGGTGACTATAGACTTGCAAGATAGGATCAAGAACACTCATATATTGATTGAAACATAATAGGTTCAGATCTGAAATCATGGCACTCGGACCCTAGTGACAAGCATTAAGCATAGCAAAGTCATAGCAACATCAATCTCAGAACATAGTGGATACTAGGGATCAAACCCTAACAAAACTAACTCGATTACATGATAGATCCCATCCAACCCATCACCGTCCAGCAAGCCTACGATGGAATTACTCACGCATGGCGGTGAGCATCATGGAATTGGTGATGGAGGATGGTTGATGATGACGATGGCGACGGATTCCCCTCTCCGGAGCTCCGAACGGACTCCAGATCAGCCCTCCCGAGAGGTTTTAGGGCTTGGTGGCGGCTCCATATCGTAAAACCCGATGATTTCTTCTCTCTGATTTTTTTCTCCCCGAAACACAATATATGGAGTTGGAGTCGGAGAGGCGACAGGGGGCCCATGAGGTAGGGGGGCGCGCCCTAGGGGGGCAGGCGCGCCCCCACCCTCGTGGAGAGGTGGTGGGCCCCCTGGCCTTCATCTTTTGCAGGTATTTTTCATATTTTCTGAAAAGTGGCTCCGTGAAGTTTCAGGTCATTCCGAGAACATTTGTTTCTGCACATAAATAACACCAAGGTAATTCTGCTGAAAACAGCGTCAGTCCGGGTTAGTTCCATTCAAATCATGCAACCTAGAGTCCAAAACAAGGGCAAAAGTGTTTGGAAAAGTAGATACGTTGGAGACATATCAACTCCCCCAAGCTTAAACCTTTGCTTGTCCTCAAGCAATTCAGTTGACAAACTAAAAGTGATAAAGAAAAACTTTTACAAACTCTGCTTGCTCTTGTTGTTGTAAATATGTAAGCCAGCATTCAAGTTTTCATCAAAGATTATAACTAACCACATTCACAGTAATGCTTAGGTCTCAAGTTTACTCATATCAATAGCATAATCAACTAGCGAGCAATAATAATAAATCTCGGATGACAACACTTTCTCAAAACAATCATAATATGATATAACAAGGTGGTATCTCGCTAGCCCTTTCTGAGACTGCAAAACATAAATGCAGAGCACCTTTAAAGACCAAGGACTGACTAGACATTGTAATTCATGGTAAAAGAGATCCAGTCAAGTCATACTCAATGTAAACTAACAATAATGAATGCAAATGACAGCGACGCTCTCCAACTGGTGCTTTTTAATAAGAGGATGATGACTCGGCATAAAAGTAAATAGATAGGCCCTTCGCAGAGGGAAGCAGGAATTTGTAGAGGTGCCAGAGCTCGGTTTTGAAACAGAGGTGAATAATATTTTGAGTGGTATACTTTCATTGTCAACATAACAACCAAGAGATGGCGATATCTTCCATGCTACACACATTATAGGTGGTTCCCAAACAGAATGGTAAAGTTTATACTCCCCCTTCCACCAACAAGCATCAATCCATGGCTTGCTCGAAACCACGAGTGCCTCCAACTAACAAGAGTCCCAGGGGGGTTTTGTTTGCAATTATTTTGATTTAGTTTGCATAAAGCATGGGATTGGGCATCCCGGTGACCATCCATTTATCTCGTGAGGGAGGAGCGGAGTCCACTCCTCTTGAGAATAGCCCGCCTAACATGGAAGATACAGACAGCCCTAGTTGATACATGAGCTATTCGAGCATACAAAACAGGATATTTATTTGAAGGTTTAGAGTTTGGCACATACAAATTTACTTGGAACGGCAGGTAGATACCGTATATAGGTAGGTATGGTGGACTCATATGGAATAACTTTGGGGTTTCTGGAGTTTGGATGCACAAGAAGTATTCCTGCTTAGTATAGGTGAAGGCTAGCAAAATACTGGGAAGCGACCAGCTAGAGAGCGACAACAGTCATGAACATGAATTAAAATTAATCAACACCGAATGCAATCATGAGTAGGATATAATCCACCATGAACATAAATATCGTGAAGGCTATGTTGATTTTGTTTCAACTACATGCGTGAACATGCGCCAAGTCAAGTCACTTAAATCATTCAGAGGAGGATACCACCCTATCATACCACATAATAACTATCTCAATAGCATGTTGGCACGCAAGGTAAACCATTATAACTCATAGCTAATCAAGCATGGCACAAGAAACTATGATCTCTAGTTGTCATTGCAAACATGTTTATTCATAATAGGCTGAATCAGGAACGATGAACTAATCATATTTACAAAAACAAAAGAGGTCGAGTTCATACCAGCTTTTCTCATCTCAGTCAGTTCGTCATATATCATCATAATTGCCTTTCATTTGCACGACCAAATAGTGTGAATAATAATAATAATAATAATGCACGTGCATTGGACTAAGCTGGAATCTGCAAGCATTCAATAAACAGGAGAAGACAAGGCAATATGGGCTCTTTTGTTAGATAAAAAATAATGCATATAAGAGCCACTTCAACAATTTAATCATGGTCTACTCCTATCGACCCCCAAAGAAAAGAAAAGAAATAAAACTATTTACACGGGAAAGCTCCCAACCAGCAAAAGAAGAACAGGAAATCTTTTTGGGTTTTCTTTTTAATTACTACTACAAGCATGGAAATTAAACTGATTAAAAGCTACAACTATCTTTTTGGTTTTTCTTAAGGTCTATTAAACACACAAGAAAGCATAAAAAGGAAATTAAACTAGCATGGATGATACAATGAAAAAGTATAAGCACCGACATCTAGCAATGAGTGTGTGAACATAAATGTAATGTTGGTGGGAAATACGTACTCCCCCAAGCTTAGGCTTTTGGCCTAAGTTGGTCTATGTCCACGGCTGGCCTGGCGGATATCCATAATAGTAGTTGGGGTCGTACTGCGATGCAGCGGCTATCACCTGCTGAGCTACAACGTGGCAACGAGCGGCCTCCGCTCTCCTCTCGTACTCATCTGCCTCCTCTCTCATAATAGTATATCTTCCTTTTGCCTGATGATCAACGAAGGCAGGAGCAGGGAGAGTAATATGGACTGCACGGCCTCTGTCAAAGATTAGTCGATACTAGAGAGGTGATTCATTCCTCTCAACAAACTGGTGGTGAACCATAGCATTAAAGTCTAGGTAAGCAGGTGGTAATTCAATATCATCTTCGCGTATGGCTACACTAAGAAAATTAGCTATGCGGGTTGCATCAATTCCTCCAAAGAAATCTCCATTAAATCTATTAAGATGCAACCTACGTGCAACAATGGCTCCCAAATTATAAGATTGGTCTCCTAACACAGCACTCCTAAGAATACTGAGATCGGGGACACACATGTGACATGCCTCATCTTTACCATTGATACATCTACCTATGAAGAGAGCAAAATAATGTATAGCGGGAAAGTGAATGCTCCCTACAGTAGCTTGTGTAATATCTCTAGATTCTCCCACAGTCATGCTAGCAAGAAAATCTCTATATTCAGATTTGCGAGGATCCCTTATACTACCCCATTGTGGAAGTTTGCATGCAGTGGTAAAATCCTCTAAGTCCATAGTGTAAGAATTATCATAGAGATCAAACAGGACAGTTGGAGAATTATGTGAAGTTGAAAATTCAAACCTCCTCACAAAGGTACTGGTGAGGTTGTGATACTAGCTGCACTTCTCTTCCTCGAAGCTCACAAGATCGGCGTTACGCAAATATGCGTTGAATTATTCTTTAATTCCTGCTCGATCCATAAAATTTTCAGAAGGCCACTCACAAGGACGCACTGGAGCGTCTCTTGGTGGCTCGTCATCAGCATCACGCATTGCAATCCTGGGTCCTTGCTTCCTTGAAGAACCACCTTGGAACATTTTCCTAAGCATATTTCTTCCTCTGAAATATTCTGAATTTTTTTAGTAACTTCAAAATAAAAGTAAACCAAACTCAACAATATTGATAGCAACTACTCCTACAAGTGCCTAGAGCCTATATCATGCATCAAAACTACTTTTGACCATATAAATTTGACATGCAAGCTCAAGAACAAGGTCACCTAACAAGCAAAAATTTGCAATGAAAAAGCACTAGAACAAAAACTAATTGGACCAATGGAGGAGTCACATACCAAGGAACAATCTCCCCAAGCAGTTTTGTGAGAGGTGCTTTGAGCAAGGAGATCGAAAATGGCAGCAAGATGAGCTAGAACTCGTGCTTGAGCTGGACATTCATGTTTGTGGGAGGAATAAGAAGTGTATGGGTGAAAGAATAAGTGGAGGAGGGCCACCGTGGGCCCATGAGGCAGGGGGGCGCACCTAGGGGGGTAGGGCGCGCCCTCCACCCTCGTGGGCAGGTGGTTGACCCCCCTGCTGTGCTCTCAGTGCCAAATATTCTCAAATATTCTAGAAAAAATCATATTTAAATTTCAGGGCATTTGGAGAACTTTTATTTTCGAGGTATTTTTATATTGCACGGATAATCAGATAACAGACAGAATTTTTTTATTTTTATTTAATATAAGTAACAGAAAGTAAAAGTGGGGTACAGAGGGTTGTGCCTTCTAGTTTCATCCATCTCATGATCATCAAAAGGAATCCAATAACAAGGTTGATCAAGTCTTGTTAACGAACTCATTCCGAATAACATGGAACCGGAGAAATTTCCAATAACACTATGTTACCTCAACGGGGATATGCACATCCCCAATAATAAGAATATCATATTTCTTCTTGATAGTAGGAAGAGGAAATTCAAAACCTCCAAATATAATCGATGGAATTTTTCCAATAGAGTTGATACTATGAACTTGAGGTTGTTTCCGCGGAAAGTGTACCGTATGCTCATTACCATTAACATGAAAAGTGACATTGCCTTTAGTGCAATCAATAACAGCCCCTGCAGTATTCAAAAAGGGTCTTCCAAGAATAATAGACATACTATCGTCCTCGGGAATATCAAGAATAACAAAGTCCGTTAAAATAGTAACGTTTGCAACTACAACAGGCACATCCTCACAAATACCGACAGGTATAGCAGTTGATTTATCAACCATTTGCAAAGATATTTCAGTAGGTGTCAACTTATTCAAATCAAGTCTAGATATAAAGAGAGAGGCATAACACTAACATCGGCTCCAAGATCACATAAAGCAGTTTTAACATAATTTCTTTTAATGGAGCATGGTATAGTTGGTACACCGGGGTCTCCAAGTTTCTTTGGTATTCCACCCTTAAAAGTATAATTAGCAAGCATGGTGGAAATTTCAGCTTCCGGTATCTTTCTTTTATTTGTAATGGTATCTTTCATGTACTTAGCATAAGGATTGGTTTTGAGCATATCAGTTAATCGCATACGCAAAAAGATAGGTCTAATCATTTCAGCAAAGCGCTCAAAATCCTCATCATCCCTTTTCTTGGCTGGCTTGGGAGGAAAAGGCATGGGTTTCTGAACCCAAGGCTCTCTTTTCTTTACCATGTTTCCTAGCAACAAAGTCTTTCTTATCATAATGTTGATTCTTTGATTGTGGGTTATCAAGATCAACAGCAGGTTCAATTTCTATATCATTATCATTACTAGGTTGAGCATCATTATGAACATTATCATTAACATTATCACTAGTCTCAGGTTCATTACCAGATTGTGTTTCAGCATCAGAAATAGAAATATCATTTGGATTCTCAGGTGGTTCAATAACAGGTTCACTAGACACATAGAAAGTCCTATCATTTTTCTTTTTCTTCCTTTTAGAAGGACTAGGTGCATCTATATTATTTGTCTGAGAATCTTGCTCAATTCTCTTAGGATGGCCTTCAGGATACAAAGGTTCCCGAGTCATTCTACCAGTTCTAGTAGCCACTCTAACAACACTATCATTATTCTTATTATTCAATTCATTGAGCAAATCATTTTGAGCTTTAAGTACTTGTTCTACTTGAGTGGTAACCATAGAAGCATGTTTACTAATAAGTTTAAGTTCACCTTTGACATTGGCCATATAATCACCCAAGTGTTCAAGCATATTTGAATTGTATTCCAATTGTCTACCAAAACAATAATTAAAGTCTTCTTGCTTAGACAAAAATTTATCAAACTCATCTAAGCATGGGCTAGCAAACTTAGTAAATGGGATTTCAGCTTTATCATATCTATAGAGAGAATTTACCTTTACTACCTGTGTCGGGTTATCAAGACCATGATTTTATTCATTAGATAAGGGATTAAGATCATATGTTTCTTCAACAGGCGGTAAATTAAGACCACGTATTTCTTCAATAGGAGGTAAATTCTTAACATCTTCAGCTTTAATACATTTTTCTTTCATAGATTTCTTTGCCTCTTGCATATCTTTAGGACTGAGAAATAGAATACCCCTCTTCTTCGGAGTTGGTTTAGGAATTGGCTCCGGAGGTGTCCAATTATTTTCATTTGTCAACATATTGTTCAATAAAATTTCAGCTTCATCCGGTGTTCTTTCCTTGAAAACAGAACCAACACAACTATCTAGGTAATCTCTGGAGGCATCGGTTAGTCCATTATAAAAGATATCAAGTATTTCATTTTTCTTAAGAGGATGATCAGGCAAAGCATTAAGTAATTGGAGAAGCCTCCCCCAGGCTTTTGGGAGATTCTCTTCTCCAATTTGCACAAAATTATATATATCCCTTAAAGCAGCTTGTTTCTTATGAGCAGGGAAATATTTAGCAGAGAAGTAATAAATCATATCCCGGGGACGAGCACACAACTAGGATCAAGAGAATTAAACCATATCTTAGCATCACCCTTTAATGAGAACGGAAATATTTTGAGGATGTAAAAGTAACGAGTTCTCTCATCTTTAGTGAACAGGGTGGCTATATCATTCAATTTAGTAAGATGTGCCACAACACTTTCAGATTCATAACCATGAAAAGGATCAGATTCAACTAAAGTAATTATATTAGGATCAACAGAGAATTCATAATCCTTATCAGTAACAAAGATAGGTGAAGTAGCAAAAGCAGGGTGAGGTTTCATTCTAGCATTTAGAGATTGCTTACTCCATTTAGCTAATAACCTTTTGAGTTCATTTCTATTTTTGCAAGCTAAAATAGCGAAAGAAGCTTCTTGATCAAAAACATAACCCTTAGGAATAACAAGTGATTCTTCATCATCACTTTCATCAGTATCATCAGATTCAATATTTTCAATTTCTCTAGCCCTAGCAAGTTGTTCATCAAGAAAATCACTAAGTGGCACAGTAGTATCAGGCATAGAGGTAGTTTCATCATAAGTATCATGCATAGCAGAAGTGGCATCATCAATAACATGCAACATATCAGAACGAATAGCAGAAGCAGGTTTAGGTGTCGCAAGCTTACTCATAACAAAAGGTGAATCAAGTGCAGAGCTAGATGACAGTTCCTTACCTACCCTCATAGTTGAGGGATAGATCTTGGTTTTTGGATCTCTTAAGTTCTTCATAATGATAAGCAGATATATATCCCAAGTGACTCAAAAAATAGAGCTATGCTCCCCGGCAATGGCGCCAGAAAATAGTCTTGATAACCCACAATTATAGGGGATCGCAACAGTTTTCGAGGGTAAAGTATTCAACCCAAATTTATTGATTCAACACAAGGGGAGCCAAAGAATACTCTCAAGTATTAGCAGTTGAGTTGTCAATTCAACCACACCTGGAAACTAAATATCTGCAGCAAAGTGTTTAGTAGCAAAGTAATATGATAGTAGTGATAACGGTAGCAAAAGGTAACCGTAATAAAAGTAATATTTTTGGTATTTTGTAGTGATGATAGCAAATAGCAATGGGAAATTAAATAAGTGAAGAACAATATATGGAAAGCTCGTAGGCAATGGATCAGTGATGGAGAATTATGTCGGATGCGGTTCATCATGTAACAGTCATAACCTAGGGTGACACAGAACTAGCTCCAGTTCATTGATATAATGTAGGCATGTATTCCGAATATAGTCATACATGCTTATGGAAAAGAACTTGCATGACATCTTTTGTCCTACCCTCCCGTGGCAGCGGGGTCCTTACAGAAACTAAGGGATATTAAGGCCCCCTTTTAATAGAGTACCAGAACAAAGCATTAACGCATAGTGAATACATGAACTCCTCAAACTACGGTCATCACCGGTAAATATCCTGATTATTGTCACTTCGGGGTTAACGGATCATAACACATAATAGGTGACTATAGACTTGCAAGATAGGATCAAGAACACTCATATATTGATTGAAACATAATAGGTTCAGATCTGAAATCATGGCACTCGGGCCCTAGTGACAAGCATTAAGCATAGCAAAGTCATAGCAACGTCAATCTCAGAACATAGTGGATACTAGGGATCAAACCCTAACAAAACTAACTCGATTACATGATAGATCTCATCCAACCCATCACCGTCCAGCAAGCCTACGATGGAATTACTCACGCACGACGGTGAGCATCATGGAATTGGTGATGGAGGATGGTTGATGATGATGATGGCGACGGATTCCCCTCTCCGGAGCCCCGAACGAACTCCAGATCAGCCCTCCCGAGAGGTTTTAGGGCTTGGCGGCGGCTCCGTATCGTAAAACCCGATGATTTCTTCTCTCTAATTTTTTTTCTCCCCGAAACATAATATATGGAGTTGGAGTTGGAGTCGGAGAGGCAACAGGGGGCCCACGAGGTAGGGGGGCGCGCCCTAGGGGGGCAGGCGCGCCCCCCACCCTCGTGGAGGTGGTGGGCCCCCTGGCCTTCATCTTTTGCAGGTATTTTTCATATTTTCTGAAAAGTGGCTCCGTGAAGTTTCAGGTCATTCCGAGAATGTTTGTTTCTGCACATAAATAACACCATGGTAATTCTGCTGAAAACAGCGTCACTCCGGGTTAGTTCCATTCAAATCATGCAAGTTAGAGTCCAAAACAAGGGCAAAAGTGTTTGGAAAAGTAGATATGTTGGAGATGTATAAGTTGCCACACCCCCTGTCACTCAAGAAGCTGTTCTTGAGGAGAATGTGTCAGTGCCCGACCCTCCTGCTACTGAAGATGAGGTTGAAAACATTACGGCGGCCACAACCAACACTGCTGAAGCCAATGATGTTGTCATGGCTGAAGACAATGTGGCGCCTGAAGCTGATGTTGCACCCGAAACTAGTGTGCAACCTGAAGCCCATGTGGATGCTGAAGCCACTATTCCATCTCCTAGGCCTCACACAATTGAACAGTCCTTCGATCATGGACAGCTGGTCACTGTGAAATGGCCAATCATGGTTCCTCCCACTGCTCCCAGACCACAATATGAATACCATGTGGAGCATAGGCCTCAGGTCCAAAAGCCAAACCCCAGACTGCCAAGGTTTCCCGGTGCTGCATCATCACCAGGCTCGTTCAGTGTCAATAGCTTCAGGGCACACAACACATTCTTCAACAGTGCCAAGAACCCGTACTCGAAGCCAAAGATCTCATCTGATCGCTTCTGGAGCTTTCCACAACACAGTTATTACTCTTGCGTCTTATACAACCAAGAGCGGATCTTTCCTCACATGCATCTGGATTGTGAAGCCATTGCTAGACTGCCCTGTTTGGAAGAAGCCTTAGACTGTTTCAGAGATGTTGGCCTTCTGCAGTTTGTCACTGATAAAGAACATTGGAACGAAGAGCTTCTGCTGCAGTTCTATGCTACTCTTCACATTCGTGGCTACATCAGGGATCCGAAGACTTGGGTCCTTGAGTGGATGACAGGTGATGTGCACCATGAAGCCAAAGCTCAAGATATCATCGAGCTTACTCCCCTGTCCACTCTAGGTGAATACTATGAACCTGGTTGTCAGCTACGCAGGAATGCATTGGAGAGCATATTTCAGAAGCATGAGCCAAACACGAGTCAGATGCTCAGCATGATGAAGCCACTGCCACAAGATGCTGAATATCCTAAGGAATTCTTTGTCGACGACCTTCAGTATCTGCCACGGACCATTTATCACATTGTTAGGCGAACTCTATGGCCCATCAAAGGACATTCCCCTGCAGCCAAGCTTGAAGGCGCGATTAAGACATTGGTATTTCATATTCTGAATGGCATCAGCTTTAATGCTCAAGATGTCTTCATCAGACAACTTGCTGCATCAGGAATTGATCTCTTTGGACTGAAGTTTTATGCTCCATGGGTGATGCGCTTAATCAAGCTTCACTCTTCTGTCAATTATCAGCCCTCTGCGGGCAACCATCTTATCTTCTTGCCTGAGGTTGATATGTTTGTCGAAGCCATCTACCCTGAGCCTGCCAAGGATCCCCTTCATCTCCATAACGTTGATCTCCAAAGCTTCACACAACCAATTGAAGGAGTTCTTGCTGCTACTCGTGTCTATCCTCTGGGTGGAAATACACATGCACCTCGTCATGCAGCTACTGAAGCCACTGAAAGCACGATTGCTCAAAGGCCTCGGAAGCGATCTCGTGTGCTCAATGACCGAGAGCTTCTCTTGGCTTTGCATCAGAAACAAGATAGGCACCACGACTGGCTAAAGCGTCAGATGCAGAGCATCTTGGTGGATGTCAATCACATCAGAAACATGGCCACCAAGAACTCATTTGTTGCTCATGAAGCCTGTAGGAGGTCCTGGAAGAGTCTCACACTTCTCTGCTCTGAAGACGGTCTTCACGAAGATAGCTTCACCGAGGGTTTCAAATTTGACTCCACTCCTCCTCGCAATGCAAGCTGGCGTCGAACTCCACCCATTGAAGATTCAGAGTACTCATCTTCGGCTACAACTGTTGTTGCGAGAGTTGTTGAAGAAGAAGATGATGCCACTTCATCAGCCATGGCTTCACCACATCTCGATACTGCACCAGGCCCCTCTGCACCACCGAACATCAACATCGACCCTGCTCCTTCATCTACTCCTGATGGGAACGAGTAGACACTCTATGTCTTCAAACCTTTTTGGTCCTTACTGACAAAAGGGGGAGAAGCATATGAGTTGATAGTCTTCAAGCGGGTCCATATGGGTGGTTGCTATCTTTTTTTGCTAAGTGGTTACAACTCTCATTTTTGATACATTTGGTTCTTTGGGTTGTAACACTTAAAACTTGATGGTCGACTGCCACTTTGTGATGCGATGATAAATTCCCCATGAAGTCATTCCGCAGACGTCCATTTCTCATTATGCATGTCATTATCTTTGTTATATCTTTATTTCCATAATGAATTGTCTTCATAAAGTGAAGAGGATCTCCACAATTAAAACCTGCCATGTGCATTTGCATTCAAGAGCAAACTACTCATATGCACACCTTTAGGGGGAGCCTTTTTGCTACTTATGAAGACAATGCCTTTACCACTACAATTTCACATACCTTTATCCCTGTTGAAAACTTCAACCAGTTTGTCATCAATCACCAAAAGGGGGAGATTGTAAGTGCATCTAGTGCCACCCCTAGTTGGTTTTGGAGTATTGACGACAAACTTGGTTGAGGGACTAATGTGTTTGTGAGAATTGCAGGATAACACAGGTAGCAGTCCCTCATTGATTCGGTTTACCTACAAGAGATGACCCCTAAAAATGTGTGAAGACATTGAGAGGACAATGGTGGTCTGTGAAGAGATTCACATTTGAGACTATGACATGTGAAGACATCACATGAAGACTATGGATTGCGAAGACATAGTTGTTTCGCAGTTTCCTTTTCTTCTTTGTTGAGTCATAGGAACCATCGTACTGTTAAGTGGGGTCCAAGTGAACAAAGTCAGAGTGAGTGAAGTGATGCTCAACCAAATCATATGTCTTCGATCGAAGACAATGAGAGCAAATCTTATCCAGAGCTGGATAAGTCAGCTTTACTTGTAGCCCAAGTCAAGATGCCGCGTGTGTTTGAAATCTAACCGTAGACACGTGTCAGTTCCTTAGTGACCCAGGGTCATTTCGGACAAATCAGGTCGGGTTGCCTCCTGGCTATAAATAGCCCACCCCCTACACCATAAATTGGTGGCTGCTCAGAGTTAGTGCACGACTTTTGTCGTTTGAGAGCAACCCACCTCCAAAGCCTTTGAGAGAGAAATCCTTGCGAGGACAAAGCCCTAAACACTCAGAGCCAAAGAGTGTTAGGCATCACTGAAGTCTTTTTGTCTGTGTGATCTGAAGACTTGTTGCACTTGAGGACTGTGAATCCTCCAGTCGGTTAGGCGGCGCGTTCTGAGCATCGAAGAGTCATTGCGGATTGTCGGTGAACGAAGTCTGTGAAGGTTTGGAAGTCTTCCTTGAAGACTTACCAGAGTGATTGGGCGAGGACTGTGTGTCCTTAGCTCAAGGGGAATAAGGTGAAGACGCGGTCTTCTGAGTTGAATCTCAGCCTCCCTAACCAGACATACAGTTGTCACAGCAACTGAAACTGGTCCAATAAATCCTTGTCCTCACCAAGCAACTGGTTCTATCCTTTACCTCTTATTAGTTCCCATTTGTCTTCGTGAAGTCATTGCCCGCTTGCATGATCTGATTGACTTCATCGTGTGAAGACTGTTGTTGTTTGGCTTCATACTATCTTCCATCCTGATCCATTCTACCTAGCTGCTCATAGTCTTCCTGATTTCATTTCATTGCTTACTTGACTATGGCTTGTCTAGTGTAGTCTACCTTCCACTGCATATCAATAGGTACATTTCTACTGTTTGTCTTCAAAGCCCCCATGTTTTGAAGAATTTCATAAAAATCGCCTATTCACCCCCCTCTTGTCGACAACTAGCACTTTCACTGCCTAAATTGGATACATTTGTTTTGCTTACAAATGAAGGGCCTGGCATGGATAAGAGGGATGAAAACTGGAGCAAGACCAAGCATGGACATGACGGCATGCGCAAGGGGATCAAGAATGGAGTTACAAGTGATCATTCCAGGACTTTGAAGCTACCATAAGGAGTGCATGAAGCCTTGGACGAAATATACAAGTTGCCACTTCATAAATTTCTTCTAGAGGGTATTATAGGTGTTGCGTCACTTTATTATTGGGCCAGGCCCATGTGGCCAGGCCCATGTATTTTTGAAATACTTAAGTATATGTTGTTTTTAGAGTCCGCAGGTGTGGGGAAACAAGAGTTGGGGTTGGTTTCGGACCCCTCCTCCAAGGGCCATGGAATCCCCCCCCCCGCCGCCTCTTCCTCCATATATACAACCCTTACGGTGTCGTTTAGACTTTGGGTTTTCTTTAGATTAAAGTTCGCCATAGCTACAACTTCGCGTACTTCGTTTGTGTTCAATGATCAGACAAAGGCGTCACAGAACCCCACCTTTGATCAATAAAGCTTTCCTCTTATATTCGCAATATCCATATTGCAATCCTAGTTTCTTTCTTGTTCTTTGTTTTCCTACAGGAAACAGACCTTCATGGTCAGGTTGATTGTGCTCTGGCGTGGTCAATAACCTCTCGGAGTTGGTTTAGTGATTGCTAAGGCGCGACGTCCTCGCATGTTCGTAGTCAGATCATCAAAGTCGACTTCCTCCAAAATGATAGCCACCATCTCATCGAAAGATGGGACACCTTTGCCTCTATCAGGCAGCCCTTCTTCTTGACCTTGGCACTTGGTGTCCTCGCCGTCTTGTCTGCTGGATGTAGCTGCTCCGTGACTCTCCTCCAAGTACCTGATCACACATAGTGTTTCCGCTTGAGGTAGTAGCCATGTCTCATGTATAGAAAGTGGTAGTTCGGAGAGGAGCGAGTTCACCTTATCCTCGATAGCCTTTGCTCGTGCTCTTGCCATTGGTCCAAGTGGTGTCTTAGGAGACGTAGGTAGGTCCATGGGGATGACCTTGGTATGCTCTGCATCATTAGTGTTAGCCACAAAATCTGAGCCACCATCCATGTGCTTGCACTTACCATTGTTACTTTGACCCGCCGTATTCTGTTGCTGCCCCTTGCCGTTTTTCTTCACCTTACCATATTTCTCCTCATCTGAATCAGGGTCCTTAGTATTGTCTGAGTCGGCATACTTAATAAGAGTCGCCATGAGCTCTCCCATGTCCCTACAATGGCGCTCAAGCCACCCCAGCTTCTGTTTGAGGGGAGTAAACCGACGGTTCTTCTCTAAGATTAGAATAACAGAGCCGGCGTTAATGCTATTTGATGAATGGATAATGGCGGAGACCCGGCGCACCCAATGTGAGGTGGACTCATCTTCTCGCTGGATGCAAGGGTCTAGGTCGATGATCGACATGGGCTGCTTGCATGTATCCTTGAAATTCTGAATAAACTTCGTCTTCAGTTCAGTCCATGAGTTGATGGAGTTAGGAGGCAAGCCCTTTAACTAGGTACGGGTCGGCCCATCTAACATCATGGTGAAATATTTTACACACACATCATCGTTAACATCCAACATCTCCATGGCCAATTCATAACTTTCAGTCCAAGCATCCAGAGGTAGATCAGCTGTGTAGTTAGGCACCTTGCGAGGGCCCTTGAAATCTTTAGGCAGTCGCTCGTTACGCAAAGCCGGTACCAGGCACGGTACCCCCATGGTTCTAGAGGTCATCCCCTCCTCCATGGATACTGACGGGTTAAAGCGAGGCTGCTGATGAGCTGCCAACTGAGCCGCTAACTCCGCCTCTTGGCGTGCCCTGGCTGCATCTGCTAGAACCTGAGCATCATTATCGGCACGTGGCGGGTCATGCCTACATGGCTGGTTATGGCAGCGCTCACTGCTCAAGACTGTTGCGACTCAATATGACGACTGTAACTTCGGTTATGACGTGGAGTCGAATGGATCCAATCACGGCTGTAAGAATAAGCCGCCTGTCGTGCCACCGCCATTTAAAGAAGCTCCACTGCTTTCCGGGCTTCAACCACCGTGGGAGACTCGCCTTGTACTGGAAGAGCCGCCAGCCGCAGCGATCATGTTGTCCAGAGGGTTAGAAAAATGACCCGGGAGCGTTGGCACTTCCTGAAGGAAATATGCCCTAGAGGCAATAATAAAGTTGTTATTTATATTTCCTTATATCATGATAAATGTTTATTATTCATGCTAGAATTGTATTAACCGGAAACTTAGTACCCGTGTGAATACATAGACAAAACAGAGTGTCACTAGTATGCCTCTACTTGACTAGCTCGTTAATCAAAGATGGTTAAGTTTCCTGACCATTGACATGTGTTGTCATTTGATGAAAGGGATCACATCATTAGGAGAATGGTGTGATGGACAAGACCCATCTGTTAGCTTAGCATAATGATCGTTTAGTTTTATTGCTATTGGTTTCTTCATGACTTATACATGTTCCTCTGACTATGAGATTATGCACCTCCCGAATACCGGAGGAACACCTTGTGTGCTATCAAACGTCACAACATAACTGGGTGATTATAAAGATGCTCTACAGGTGTCTCCGAAGGTGTTTGTTGGGTTGGCAGAGATCAAGATTAGGATTTGTAACTCCGTCTATCGGAGAGGTATCTCTGGGCCCTCTCAGTAATGCACACCACTATAAGTCTTGCAAGAAATGTGACTAATGAGTTAGTTATGGGACGATGCATTATGGAACAAGTAAAGAGACTTGCCAGTAACGAGATTGAACTAGGTACGACGATACCGACGATCGAGTCTCAGGCAAGAAACATACCGATGACAAAGGGAATGACGTTTGTTGTTATGCGGTTTGACCGATAAAGATATTCGTAGAATATGTAGGAACCAATATGAGCATCTAGGTTCCGCTATTGGTTATTGACCGGAGATGTGTCTCGGTCATGTCTACATAGTTCTCGTACCTGTAGGGTCCGCACGCTTTACATTTGATGACGATTTGTATTATGAGTTATATGTGATTTGATGATCAAAGTTTGTTCGGAGTCCTGGATGAGATCACGAAAATGACGAGGAGTCTCGAAATGGTAAAGAGGTAAAGATTTATATATAGGAAGGTTGCATTCAGACATTGGAATGGTTACGAGTGATTCGGGCATTTTTCCGGAGTACCGGGACGTTACCGGAACCCCCCGGGGGAAATCATGGGCCTTATGGGCCATAGGAGAGAAGAGGGGGCAGCCCACAAGGGGGAGCCCCCACCCCCCCAAGTGGAGTCCTAATAGGAAGGGGAGGGGCACGGCCCCCCTTTCCCTCTTCCCCGCCTCTCCTTCCCCCTTTCCCCCATCCGTAGAAAGGAAGGAGGGGGTTGAATCCTACTTGGACTGGGAGTCCAAGCAGGACTCCCCCCCTTGGCGCGCCCCTCTAGGGCTGGCCTCCTCCTCCCCCCTCCTTTATATACGTGGGAAGGGGGCACCCCAAAGGCACACCAAATCTTCTCTTAGCCATGTGCGGTGCCCCCCTCCACAGTTACACACCTCGGTCATATCATCGTAGTGCTTAGGCGAAGCCCTGCGCCTGTAACTTCATCATCACCGTCGCCACGCCGTCGTGCTGACGGAACTCTCCCTCGTCCTCAACTGGATCAAGACCTCGAGGGATGTCATCGTGCTAAACGTGTGCTGAACGCGGAGGTGCCGTACGTTCGGTGCTTGGATCGGTTGGATCGCGAAGACGTTAGACAACATCAACCGTGTTACTAAACGCTTCTGCTTTCGGTCTATGAGGGTACATGGACACACTCTCCCCTATCATTGCTATGCATCTCCTAGATAGATCTTGCGTGATCGTAGGAATTTTTTTGAAATGCCGCGTTCCCCAACAGTGGCATTCGAGCCAGGTCTCTGTGTAGATGTTATATGCACGAGTAGAACACAATGAGTTGTGGGCAATAAAAGTCATACTGCTTACCACCAATGTATTACTTTGATTCGACGTATTGTTGGATGAAGCGGCCCGGACCGACATTACATGCCTGCATTCATGAGACTGGTTCTACCAACGTGCTTCGCACACAGGTGGCTGGCGGGTGTCTGTTTCTCAAACTTTAGTTGAATCGAGTTTGACTACGGCCGGTCCTTGTTGAAGGTTAAAACAGCACACTTGACGAAAAATCGTTGTGGTTTTGATGTGTAGGTAAGAATAGTTCTTGCTAGAAGCCCGTAGCGGCCACGTAAAACATGCAACAACAAAGTAGAGGACGCCTAACTTGTTTTTGCAGGGCATGCTGTGATGTGATATGGTCAAGATGTGATGAGATATAAATTGTTGTATGAGATGATCATGTTTTGTAAAAGTTATCAGCAACTGGCATGAGCCTTATGGTTGTCACTTTATTGTATGAAATGCAATCGCCATGTAATTGCTTTACTTTATCGCTTAGCGGTAGCGATAGTCGTGGAAGCAATAGTTGGCGAGACGACAATGATGCTACGATGGAGATCAAGGTGTCAAGCCTATGACGATGGATATTATGACGGTGCTTTAGAGATGGAGATCAAAGGCACAGGATGACGATGACCATATCATGTCACATATTTTGATTGCATGTGATGTTTATCCTTTATGCATCTTATTTTGCTTAGTACGACGGTAGCATTATAAGATGATCCCTCACTAAATTTCAAGGTATAAGTGTTGTCCCTGAGTAAGCACCGTTGCGACAGTTCATCGTGACGAGAAACCACGTGAGATCGGGTGTGATAAGCTCTACGTTCACACAACGGGTACAAGCTAGTTTTGCACGTGCAGAATACTCGGGTTAATCTTGACGAGCCTAGCATATGTAGATATGGCCTCGGAACATTGGAGACCGAAAGGTCGAACGTGAATCATATAGTCGATATGATCAACATAGAGATGTTCACCATTGAAGACTACTCCATCTCACGTATGATCGTACATGGTTTAGTTGATTTGGATCACGTATCATTTAGATGACTTCATGGATGTCTATCTAAGTGGGAGTTCTTAAGTACTCCCTCCGTAAATTAATATAAGAGCATTTAGAATACTAAAGTAGTGATCTAAACGCTCTTATATTAGTTTACAGAGGGACTAATATGATTAATTGAACTTTAATTTCTCATGAACTTAGTCCTGATAGTTTTTGCATATCTATGTTGTAGATCAATAGCTCGCGTATAGCTCCCTTGTTTTATTTTTTGATATGTTCCTAGAGAAAAATGAGTCGAAAGATGGTAGTAGCAATGATGTGGACTGGGTCCATGATCTGAGGATTATCCTCATTGCTGCACAGAAGAATTATGTCCTTGATGCACCGCTAGCTGACGGACCTATTACAGGAGCAGATACAGACGTTATGAACGTTTGGTAAAGCTCGGTATATTGACTACTTGATAGTTTAGTGCACCATGCTCTACGGCTTAGAACCGGGACTTCAAAAACTTTTTGAACGCCAAGGAGCATACAAGATGTTCCAAGAGCTGAAGTTGGTATTTCAGACTCATGCCCGAGTCGAGAGGTATGAGACCTCTAACAAGTATTTTGCCTACAAGATGGAGGAGAATAGCTCAACCAGTGAGCATGTGCTCCGAATGTCTGAGTACTACAGTCACTTGAATCAAGTGGGAGTTAATCTTCCATATAAGATAGTGATTGACAGAGTTCTCTAGTCACTATCACCAAGTTACTAGAACTTCATGATGAACTATAATATGCAAGGGATGATGACAACGATTCCCCGAGCTCTTCGCGATGCTGAAATCTGTGAAGCTAGAAATCAAGAAAAGCATCAAGTGTTGATGGTTGACAAGACCACTAGTTTCAAGTAAAAGGGCAAGGGAAAGAAAGGGAACTTCAAGAAGAATGGCAAGAAAGTTTCCACTCCCATGAAAAAGCCCAAAGCTAGACCCAAATCTAAAACCGAGTGCTTCTACTACAAAGGAAATGCTCACTGGAAGCGGAACTGCCCCAAATACTTGGCGGATAAGAAGAATGGAAAAGTGAACAAAAGTATATAAGTGGAACATCCCAAATTTTCAATTTGGAATGTTATACATTAGATCATCATTGCATATCATATTTTATTGAATTTTGGCTTGATCCTAGAAATTCTACGCAACTCAATGACCTACGGAGAGATTTGGGGATTTCATTATTTTCATATTCGAGTTTTCTCGAATTTTGAAAAGAGGATCATTTGATTTTAATTATTTTCTCTTCGAATATTTCTTTTATAAAAATAAAATATAGAGGATAAAATGACTTCCTCAAAATAGAGAAATATCGAAGATTTAATATTAAAATCAAATAAGATTTTTATTCGGAGTTTTATCGCTATTTTATTTGAACTAGGAAAAAATATGCGTTTTTCAAAATTGCATTTTAGGCCCAAATAAATGTTCACCTTGCCCGCCTATTTTTAGAGGACGAGGAAAATTTATTTCGGGATTTTTGGAGCCCATTAATATTTCATTTCTTTCTTTTCTACACGTCAGAATTATTTAAAAAAAAGTCAACCGACTCCGGGCCGTACCCAAGCGGGACTCAGCCCGGGGGGCCTTTATAAGCCGCCACCCCCGAGCCACCGAAGCCCACCCGCACCTCGCGACCTAATCCTAGTCGCCGTGCTGCCGCCGCCGCACCGCCCGCTGCCGCCGCTGCACCGCCCGCCGCCATGCGCCGTCGCCAGAGCCGCACCGCCGCCGCGCCGTCTCGCCAGACCCCGCCGGACCCGAGGTAGCCGCCTCAGTTTTTGTGAGAAAACAGTTTGGTTTTTTTCTGGAACCCTAGATCCGGTTTTTTTATCCGGTTCGGTTTATTTTTCTAATTTAGTTATTTAACAAACAGCCGGTTTTACGTTCGTTTTAACGAACGGTTTTCACCGTTTAGCCACAGACAGCGAACGTTCATTCGTTAGCCTGTTCGTCAGTTTTTCTTTTTCTCCGCGATTATTTTCGATTGCGATTTCTGATCCGATTTTCGTTTTAGTATAACTTTTTGCTCGTTTATCTGAATCAGGCGATTCAAGCGCCTAGAGTTTCGTCACGAAACCCTCTTTCCGTTTAACTAACTTGAACAAGTTTTTGCTACTGTAAAATTTGACTTTAGTCCATATTAGTAATCGGATCTTGTTTCTTTCGTAGTTTGAGTTTCGTTGCTTCATTTGATTTGATTCTTTTTGCAAACTGGAGTTCTTAAGTTGAACTTTCTGGTTAGATCTCTTATTTGAGTTTTACCCACGTCTTTGCTTGATTGCTTATGTATGCTATTGTTTGTTTGCGATAGAACACCCGGAGTGCAAAGTGTGCTACTATGAGTCTCTAGGTTTTGCGGATCATCAGCAAGGCAAGTAACACTTTGATCATATCCCCTTTATCACCCAGTTTTTATGCATTAGTTTCAACCCTCAAACATTGCATGGTTAGGACTTGATAACATATGGGATTGGGAAGTAGTTGATGAGGTAGAACCTATTGCGCTGTTATTATCAAACCCTTGGGAGTTACTTCCACGCTGCTTATATTGCTATGCTATGCTCGTAGACGTGGATTGGGTTTGAGTGAATCCATGACAGATGTGATATTGTTAATTAATGGTTCAACTTAAGGTGGCAACTTTAATACACATCTGGGTGGGTTGCTTGTCGGGCACCTGGAGAATCCAGTGTTGTCCTAGGATATCCCGGAGTACCCGTGTGATAATCCTAAGGTCCGCCACCCAAGCTCAAAGGGAACTAGGATATTTCATGCTAGAAACTTCCATGTGCAGCCACAAGCTATTATGGGCTCTAGCATAGTTGAGTAAGTTGCGTGAAGCTCTTGAAGAGGTAGACTAGCAGATGTAGTGGGTTGTAGGTGGTATAGTCTATCCGGAGTAGAGAGTTAATGCTTCTGAAAGACTGTGTCTCGGTCATCCATTTCTCAAACACCATGTAGTGCGAGAAATCCAACGGAGGAGATTGAGTCTTGTGGGGAAAAGTGCACAAACGTCTACAGAGTGTACAAACTAATCATGGTTAGTCGTGTCCCCGGTTATGGACATCTTGAGTATCTAGTACTTGGATTATCATATGTATCTCATCACTCTAAATTAATATTGTTGGGTTGATAATTACTTTTAATTGGGATTGAGTTGGAGGAACCTTTTGAATGATGTTTGAACTACCATGATAGTTAAATAAAATCTATTCCTTTGTTGTAGGGAAAAATTGGCTTTTCGCAAAACTTTAGCCTTAGAGCTTTCCACCAGCCAAATATGCATATAGTGATAGCATTATTCTGTTCTTGCTCTACCGTGTTATATTGCCAGCATATTCCGTGTGCTGACCCATTTTCGGGCTGCAACGTATTATGTTGCAGACTTTTCAGACGAGGAGTAAGGTTCGTTAGGTCATTGCCGTGCAGCTCAGCTATGCCGTTGGAGTTGATGGACTCACTTTATCTTCCAAGCCTTCCGATGTTATCGTATTAGATGACCTTAAGCCATATTTATTGTAATAAGTTCTCTTTTGAGACATTTGATGTAATAAGTGTTTGATTGCTACTCTGTTATAAATCCTTCGAGTACTGTGTGTGTCAGCATTACCGATCCAGGGATGACACTGAAGCACAGAGACTTGACCATTTGAGGTCAGGTCGCTACAAGATGGTATCAGAGCACACGCTGAGTGTAGGACACGACCACTAAGCTAAATCCCTAGATCACCACTCTCTTCTCATTTCTGACTCCTCTCCATTTTCTACTCTTTAGGATGGTGGACGCAAGGAACAAGTTTGCACAACCGGATGAAGAAGCACCTTTTGGATGACACTTGAAGGAAGTCACTAAGTACCTGAACATTGGAATACTAAGCTTCACCGGGACTTACAACGGCACTTTACCAGAAGAGGAGCGATGGATGAGTCAAGTTCAAGTTCCAGGAAGGACATTCGCGCCAGTCACCAAACCCATAGAGTTTTCCTTTGATGCACCAACCTGGAGTCTAGGAAAGAGTATGGCAGCTCACATCACCATGGGACGCATGTGAGAAGTTTACCATAAGGAGCTTAAGGATACTATCTATCAGATTTGTGGGTGCTGAGAGGAGCAATGGGAGATGATCAGCACCAGGAAGGATAGATCAATCGCAGCTTTCGTCCAGGAGTTAAACCAACACATTCGTCGCCAGGAGAACCAGATGTGCGCAGGCATGATAGATCTGAAGAAGGCAATGACAAGGATCATGGAACTGGAGGAAGAACTCAAGGCTACTCGTGTTGGGGATATTACTACCAGAATGACCCGCCCAGGAGGGGCCGGGTCAGCCCTAATGGTGGGTTACATAAGAAGCCCAATATACATTCAAGATGATAGTTTATTAAAACATATAGAAGGCCCAAAGGCCTGGGGCCGGCTTAAGGCACGAAATTGTAAACCGCCGTATGTAAGGAAAGACTTGTAAAGAAAGGCATGTAAAGGAATTCACCAAGCCGGACACGATTATGAGCCGGCTGGGACTCTGTAGGCCACCGGGCGTCAACCCATGTATATAAGGGGACGACCCGGTGGCCGCTTTGGGAAAGAAACAACCAAATCGATAACCAAGCCAGCGAGTTGAGCCCCTCAGAGATCGAAACTTCAGCAATACCAATCCCACTAGACGTAGGCTTTTACCTTCATCGTAAGGGGCCGAACTAGTATAAAAACTCTCTCGTGTGTCCTTTGTCCCGATTAACCCTTTTAAGCTTCCTAGTGCGATGGCCCTATGACTAAGTCCTTGCTCTAGGACATCTGCCGTGTCAACTCCACGACAGTTGGCGCCCACCATGGGGCCAGCGCACGGTGGATTTGAGTTCTTGAAGGGCAACTTTGAAGGGCTCAAGGGATACGCTGTGGGCGGGATGACCAAGAGTCGTCGCGGCAAGCTCTACATCAACGACGAAGGCCGGGGCCCCGAGGCCAGCTCAATCGAGTATGGGTACCGGGCCCCCTTCAGCGAAATTCACGTCTTCATCGGCCGGATCGACGAGTCGGGCCCTGAGCCGGACGTCCACACCAACCTCATCGAAACGGCTCATCGTGCCAGAACCACCCGTGTTCAATCTGTCATGAAGCATGCCTTAGTAGGCTGCATCCATGGTGGTGAATACTCTGAAGGATCGATGGAAGGCGGGTAGACGTCCATCTGCTCTGATACTGCATCATCAACCGGCGAGACGGACTCATTGTACCAGCTGCAAGACGACATGCTCGGGGGCTGTTCCGATGGCAGCAGTATTCCGGACCCCCTTGAGCCGCCGAATTGGGCTGGAGTCTTCATGGCAGGGACGCAGCCCGGGCAGAACTCTACCGCATTGGCAGCAGCAGCTACCGGGTCGGCAGCAGCCGGGTCAGGAGACCTCGCGCGCCCCCGGCTTAGATTCTAATGGACCTCATGGATCGGCTGATGACTCTGTTAACCGCCGTGGTAGAGCCGGCGAATAAAACCCAACACGACGCAGAAGTGGCACACATGCGGGAGGAGATGGTGCAAGCTAAGGAAAATCTAGCTGCAGAAGAAACCCGAATGGTAGCAGAACGAGCAGCTCTACATGCTCATGCTCAGCAGCTTCAAGCAGGAACTTTCCGGCTCTCGGTGGATCTTAACACATCAAACGAGGTCATGAGGAGGAGGCATCAGAAAACTCAGTCGCGTCTACCTCTAACGCTGGATCCGAGGAACCTGTTCCATACACCCGGGGCTGGGGGGAGGAACCCGCCGGAGGAAAACCGGGTCACGACACCCGGTGCACCAGTTCAACCACGCGCCATGGAGCCACCTCGTATAAATACAGCTCCTCCTCGTTATGTGCCAACACCTCTGGGTCACTTCTCCAACCCTCTGGAAAACCTCATCGCAGCATCGGCTTGTTTGGCAGCTCTCCCAATGGAAGGCGACTCGCCAGCAGCAATTGAAACCTGGAGGGTAAGAGAACTACTTCAGACAGCCCTGGCCCAGTAGGATGCATACTCCTACAGTCGAGACAGGATTCATTCAACTCCCCGCCCAAGCTAGAGCCGGATTTACAGTAGGCACATGGAGTCTGCAGAGATGTCAAGTAATGCTCAACGCCACAACAGGCCATATAGGCATGAGCCGGTGCGGGCTGGAGCCCTTAACTTGGCGGATCAAGAGAGGATTCGTCAAGAGGCGGAACGAGCGGCTCAAATAGCGGCAGGGCAGGCGGCTCATCAAACCTTTCCGGCTTATCCAGCAACCTCGGTTGAGGCAGGAGTGGCCACAAGAACCGAAGGCGTACCTTGCTTGGTACCGGCCATACACAATGAGTGGTTGCCAAAGCGTTTCAAGGGGCCTCGTAAGGTGCCTAATTACATGGCTGACCTACAGCCGGGGGCTTGGATTGAGAGTTATGAGATGGCTATGGAATTATTGGAGGTTAGCGACGCTGCAATGGCCGAGTATTTTACCATGATGTTGGATGGAACAACTCGGACTTGGTTGAAGGGGTTGCCACCCAATTCTATCGGCTCATGGGCGGAGTTGAAAGTACGGTTCATCCAGAACTTTAAGGACATGTGTAATCAGCCAATGTCAATTGTGGACCGGACCAATTGCAAGCAAGAGGATGGTGAATCTACAACCCATTGGGTGCGCCGGGTCAAGGAGATAATACATTCATCTAATAAGATGGATGCCGGCTCAGCAGTTTTGATGTTGGAGAAAAATTGCCGTTTTGAACCTCTGAAGCAGAAGCTGGGGCGGCTTAAACGTGACTGTAATGACATGGGAACGTTAATGGCGGCTCTCATCAAGTATGCTGATTCTGATACTACCAAGGACCCGGTGACTGATGAAGAAAAGGCAACGAAGGGAAAGAAGAACGGCAACGGCAAGGGTCACCAGCATAACCCGGTGAATCAGGGAGGTAATAAACGTAAGGCTGATGAGTTTGTTGCTAACACTAATACACGGGGTGGAAATCAACGGCGCAAGGGGAGACAGCCCCCTTGGTCAGGCGGGTCAGGTCCCACCCTTGAGTAATTGTTGAATGAACCTTGTCCAAAGCACGGCACCCGGGAGAAGCCAACCACTCACCTATGGAAAGATTGCACGATCATGAAGGCATTTAAAAATTCAAATGCATTTGATGGGGGTCACGGCCCAGGTGGCGGTTCAGGTGGAGGCGGTTTTCAGGGCCCGGGCGCCGGTTCAGGTGGAGGAGGTTTTCAAGGTCAAGGTTATCCCGGTCACCAAGGAGGATATAATCAGCAACCCAGCCAAGGAAATCAACAGCAACAATCCGGTTATCAGACAACCCGAAGCAGCTGAGTAGTGGGCAGTATCATGTATTTACCACCAGTTTATGTAAGAGGGACCAGAAACTTCACAAGAGGGTCGTCAATGCCGTTGAGCCAGCGATTCCACGTTATCTATGTTGGTCAGAGCAACCTATTGTGTGGAGTAGAGAGGATCACCCGCCCCGGGTTGATAATCCGGGTCACTTGGCTTTGGTAGTGGCACCTCAGGTTGGTGGATACAAGTTTACTAAGGTACTCATGGATGGAGGCAGCGGCATCAACATCCTCTACTATGAGACGTTCCGCCGGATGGGATTGACTGATAAAAATCTTAAACAATCCAACACTATTTTCCACGGTGTGGTACCCGGTAAGTTGGCATACCCAGTTGGTAAGATTGAGCTAGAAGTAGCCTTTGGGGATGAGTATGACTCCAGAGCGGATAAATTAACCTTTGAAGTGGTTAAGATTAAGAGCCCATATCATGCTCTGTTCGGGCGGCCGGCTTATGCCAAGTTCATGGCTTGGCCGTGTTATGTATATTTGCAGCTCAAGATGCAGGGTCATAAAAGCACCATTACAGTACATGGGAGCCGGAAGATAGCCTTGGAATGTGAAGAAGGTGATGCTCCCTATGCTGAATCTGTTTGTGCAACAAAGGAATTAAATTTTTACAAGGATCATGTTGACCCGGCAGACATGACGTCATTAAAGAAACCAACAACAGAGCATGAGCTGGAGTTGAAATTCAAATCAGCTGATGACATTAAGATGGTTGACTTTGTACCTGGTGACTCATCCAAGCAGTTCATTATCAGCGCAAACTTGGATCCGAAATAGGAAAGCGCGCTCATCGAGTTCATCATGAGAACCGGGACATCTTTGCATGGAAACCTTCAGACATGCCGGGTGTCCCGAGGGAACTCGCTGAGCACACTCTTAATATCGATCCAAAGTTCAAACTTGTCAGACAGTTTCTCCGACGGTTCAACGAAAAAAGGCGCAAGGCCATTGGAGAAGAGGTGGCCCGGCTCTTGGCAGCCGGGTTCATTGTGGAGGTCTTGCACCCCAAATGGTTAGCTAACTCGGTGCTTGTACTAAAAAAGAATGGCACCTGGCGTATGTGTGTGGATTACACTGATCTGAACAAGGCTTGTCCGGTTGATCCTTTTGCTCTCCCTGTTATTGATCAGATCATTGATGCTATGGCGGGTTGCGCACGGTTGAGTTTCTTGGATGCTTATTCCGGTTATCATCAGATTAAGATGGCAGTCAAGGATCAAGAGAAGACAGCTTTTATAACTCCTTTCGGAGCTTTCTACAATGTGTCTATGCATTTTGGGCTTAAGAGTGCCCAGGCAACTAACTAGCGGTGTGTGTAGAATTGTCTTCACAATCAAATTTGGCGCAATGTTCATGCTTATGTGGATGATATAGTGGTGAAATCCAGGGAAGAGGAAACCTTGGTCACATACCTGAAAGAGACTTTTGATAATCTCCGGGTTTACAAAATGATGCTTAACCCGGCCAAATGTGTTTTTGGAGTGCCAGCCGGCAAGCTCTTGGGTTTCTTGGTGTCTAACCGAGGTATTGAAGCTAACCCGGAGAAAATCAAGGCAATTACATCCCTAGCCAAACCAACATGCGTCAATGATGTTCAGTGGCTGGCGGGTCGTGTGGCTGCTTTGAGCCGGTTCATAAGCCGGTTAGGGGAAAAGGTTATGCCTCTGTATCAGTTGATGAAGAAAACAGATGTTTTTGTTTGGAGCGATGCTGCGAGCGCTGCTTTTGAGGATCTGAAGGCACAGCTGGCTGAGCCGCTGGTCCTGGCTGCTCCAATTGAGAAAGAGCCGATGTTGTTATACGTGGCTACCAACTCACGAGCTATTAGTGTGGCTATTGTGGTAGAGCGCAAGGAGGCTGGCAAGGAGCATCCGGTTCAACAGCCGGTTTATTATGTTAGTGAAGTGCTAATTGAGTCTAAGCAACGATATCCGCATTGGCAGAAGCTTGTTTATGGGGTGTTCATGGCGAGCCGGGAGCTTAAGCATTACTTTCAGGGACATCCAATCACTGTGGTTAGCTCTGCTCCTTTGGGAGACATTATTCAAAACAGAGAAGCCACTGGGCGAGTCGCCAAGTGGGCAATTGAGCTTGGGTCTCATGGGTTGAAGTATGTTCCACGTACTGCAATTAAGTCTCAAGCCCTGGTTGACTTCATCAATGACTGGACAGAGATGCAGATACCAGAAGAGAAGCCAGACAACACGTATTGGACTATTCATTTTGATGGGTCCAGGCAGTTGGAAGGCTCGGGGGCTGGAGTCGAGCTAACTTCCCCACGAGGTGACAAATTTTGTTATGTGTTACGGCTGGTGTTTCCTTGCACTAACAACGCAGCAGAGTATGAAGCCTTGATCCATGGCCTTCGAGTGGCAAAAGAGATGAGCTTGAGCCGGGTCAGATGTCTTGGTGACTCGGATCTAGTGGCTCAACAGGTATCTGGCAAGTGGGATTCCAAGGACCCTCTCATGGTAGCTTATCGCCGAGAGGTTGATGTCGTTGCAGGACATTTTAAAGGTGATTAGGTGGAGCACATTGACCGTTGAAAGAATGAAGCAGCTGATGCTTTAAGCCGGCTGGGGTCTCAGCGTAAGCCGATGCCACCTAACACCTTTTGGATGTTTTGCATAACCCCTCTGTAAAGTTGCCCACAGAAGAAGATTTAGCTGTTCCTGACCCAGAGGCGCAGTTGGTAGTAGCTCTTCATGTCATCCCAGATTGGACAGTGCCATTCTTGGCTTACATGACCCGGGGAGAGTTGCCAGCGGATGAGACCCTGGCTCGACAGATAACCCGGCGATCTAAGTCCATGACGATTTCAGATGGAGAGTTATATCGTCGCAGTGTTTCCGGAGCGTTTCAGCGGTGTGTTTCCCCCGAAGAAGGTCAAGAAATCCTTCGTGAGATCCATGAAGGCGATTATGGTCATCACGTCGGGTCAAAATCTTTAGTGGCCAAGGAGTTTCGTCACGGCTTTTACTGGTTGACGGCTCACGCTGATGCAGAAGATTTGGTCACTAGATGTGATGGATGTCAGAAATTTGCACGACGAGCGCATGTGCCGGCTCAAGAGCTCCGGATGATTCCAATCACCTGGCCGTTTGCAGTCTGGGGGCTTGACATGGTGGGACCTTTCAAAAGGTCTAAGGATAAAAAGACACATCTCCTGGTGGCAGTTGATAAGTTCACCAAGTGGGTTGAGGCGGAGCCTGTGAGTAAATGTGACGCAGCCACGACAGTTCAGTTCATGAAAAAAGTGATTTTCCGTTTCGGTTTTCCACACAGTATTATCACTGACAATGGCACTAATCTGTCCCAAGGAGCTATGGAGGAATTTTGTCAACGGGAACACATCCGGCTTGATGTTTCTTCTGTAGCTCACCCTCAATCCAATGGTCAAGCTAAGAGAGCCAATCAGGAAATTTTGAAAGGGCTCAAACCCCGGCTTATGGTTCCTTTACAACGAACGCCGGGTTGTTGGGTAGAGGAATTACCCTCGGTATTATGGAGTATCAACACTACGCCCAATAGGTCTACGGGTTACACACCTTTCTTCATGGTTTATGGAGCAGAAGCAGTATTGCCTAGTGACATCCGTCATGACTCGCCCCATGTGGTGGCTTATGTTGAAGCTAATAATGAACAAGCCAGACAGGATGCACTTGACTTGTTGGATGAAGAGAGAGACTTAGCAGCAGCCCGGTCAGCAATTTATCAACAGGACGTGCGTTGTTATCACAGCCGCCGAGTTAAGTCCAGGACTTTTCAGGAAGGCGATTTGGTGCTCCGGCTCATCCAGGATCTTTCAGATGAACACAAGTTATCCCCACCTTGGGAAGGACCCTTTGTGGTCAGTAAAAATTTAAACAACGGGTCATACTACCTCATTGACGTTCGAGAGCATGCAGACTCACGTAAGTCGGAAGAGGAGACCCGCCGGCCATGGAACATTGCTCAACTTTGGCCATATTACACCTGAGCTACCGGCTCTCATCATGTACATACGTTCCCGTTGTATATACTATGATAAGCAATAAAGTAAGACCATCGGTCTCTTTTCTTTTCAAAGACTATGCATCTTTATTATTTCTTATTTACAAATGACTATTAAGGAGCTGATCATATTTGAATCAAGTTTAACCTTTTTGGTCCAGCTTATGATCGTATCCGAATCTAGCTGCAAATCTCATGGTCACTTGGGGGCTTCCTCTTCAAACATAGGTCGTATTCGAACCAAAGAGAACATAGATGTCATAACCCTCTTGATCGGCTCAAGGCCAAAACTCACTGGGGGCTTCTTGATCGTATCTGAATCATAGCTTAACCCCTTTGAGTCCGACTTGGATCATATTCGAATCAGGGTCGTTAAAAACCTCTCAAGGTCATTCGGGGGCTTCCTGTTCAAACATAGGTCATATTCGAACCAAAGAGAACATAGCTGTCGGTACCCTCTTGATCGGCGCAACACCAAGGCCACTTGGGGCTATATGGTCGTATTCGAACCTTAGCTTAACCCCATTGGTCCGGTTTACTGGTCGTGTTCGAATTAGAAACACCCAACCTTTTGAATACAAGATTAAAATTATGCTTGTCGCTTGCCTTTTAGTTTGTTGTTGTTTCAATATTACAAATAAATTAGCCTAGTCTTCTTCACCGGCTCAATTATTGGATAACACAGCCGCCCGGGTCATTCAAGCTGGTCATTCAAGGATCAAAAGGTATGAGCTACTAAGGTATAATGATCATTGAGTATTCAAGAAGCGTTAACTTTTCATAAATATTGAGTTATCAAATTCAATCACCTGGATTATTTAAACCGGTGATCTAAGGATCAAAAGGGACAAGGTATGGTCATTACTTATACACGCTTACCTACCGTGTTAACTAAAAAGTTATCAAATTAGCCCTTATCCTTTATTTATATTTGTCTCTGCTCTTATCGAGGAACAGAGTTCAAACAGTGCAAAGACAAGCATTAACCGATGCATAAGCAAGCATTAAACATTGGCATCTGGAAACACAGATTCACATAGAAGTATTTTATGCGCGATGGCATAAGCAAACATGCGGTGTTTTAACAACTAAGTTATTACAAGTCTTTATAAGCCCATGAAGATGTTCATTGTCCGTCCCTTGCCGGTTCACCATCTTGAATCTGTCGGAAGTTGGGTTTTGACCAATCAAAGCTGTTCACGGCGACAAATTCGGCTTCGTCGTCAATCAAGCCGACCGGGTCAACCTCCGGGGCAAATGTATCTTCTCTCACTAGTGGGATCAAGTCTGTTACTTTATATGAGGGAGGGGCCATCTTCTTATTCTCACTATCAAAACCCGGCTGGTACTTGTCCACATTGGTGTCATCTCCAAGACTAGTCGCTTGAGGCCGGACTCCACAGACGCAGGCTATGAAGTCATCCTGATCAAAAGGAGACCTATCCTCCTTCACGGTAGGATAGCTCTTGCTACGTCCGCCGGGTCTAGGTCTGGCACCCAAGCCTTGGAGCGGCTTAGGGCAGTCAAAGCTCCGGCTCGCGCGCAGGAGCGTTTTACTTCTTGGAACCTGGCAGGAAGGATGGACAGCTTCTTTAGGACGTCACTGAGCCGGTTGGGTCTTTGATTAGCAGGAGAGATGGTAGCTAGAGCCCGTTGTGCGCCAATATACAATTGTTCAACCAAAGTGTATACTGCCTTCAGCTTAATCAACGGGTCTTGGCTCAGATTCTTACTTTGCGGACCTGCATAATTTTTTTACAGAGTCAGTTGGCGGATTATACTCCGGTTTGGCAAAAAAATATACAAAAGGTCAAATCAGGCAGCTTACCAAAGATAGCAGCTACCATCTGAGACACCCGACCCTTTAACCCGTTCAGCTCTGTTGAAATTTTTTTCAGAGCTGTTTCGGCTGTCTCAGCTCGTCGGGTCAGAAGTGTTTTCTCATTTTCCAAGTCTTCTCCTTGGTAGCAAAGCTGGTCTTCAAATTTTCTATTGGAGGTGGAAGATTTCATTTCTGACTCCTGACTCACTAGTCAGGTCTTTGCGTCAGTCAATTGAGAGTTCAATTTAGACAAGGCACTCTGTGAAAACATTCCGATGAGTCAAGACTTGTTTTCAAATTCAAATATCCGAATTCAAGATTCAAGTCTCAATTACTTTACGAATAAACCACTTGACACTTGGGGGCTAATGTTTGCCAAATCAAATTTTTACAACTCTACAAACATATTTAAAGTCCCAAGTCCCTTACAAAGTAACAGCACTTGGCACTTGGGGGCTAATGTATGTAGTTCAGCAAGTTTATCAAGGTTAAGCCGGAGTATTAAGTACTTTGAAGACGGTTTTAAATTCTAAAGTACCGATTCATTAATGATCAAAATGAACCGGTCCTTGGGGACTATAGGTGAAGTTTTATTTATCAATATCAGGCAAAGATTCAGAGGTAAAAATCTCGGCCTATATTTTAAGTCTACGGGTTATTTTGTTTCTACTCATAATCTGAAGACTTGGGGTCTGAAGGAATAATAGTAAACCAGAAACAATGTACCTCATACTTCAACTGAAGCTGCTTGACCATCTCAATCTCAGACTCGCGACTGGAGTGTACATGACTGAGATAGCCGGATAAAATGTCATTGGCATTGAGACGGCCATAGTTGGCAACGTCAAAGCAAACCTTCCGCCTCTCCAATGCCTCTTGCTTTGCTGTGCACCGAGCCATCAACATTGGGTTCCCTGGCTCAACAAAGCGGCTCCCAGTAATTTGAACATCTTGAGTAGGTGGAGACAGCGGGTCGGTTGAGCTTGACAGTCCAGCTGTAGAAGGATTATTAGTGGCTTCGTCAAAAGGCGACTCCGAAGGATTTGCTTCATTAACAATAGGTGGGTCTTCTAGAGCGTCAGTTAATGGAGAAAGCGGCCTAGCCGGGTCAAATGCCAGCACAAGCGGGTCTTCCGCTGGTTTTGCTGCCTTCGCCTTCTTGGATTTAGCCTAGCCGCTAAAGAAAAATATTGCAGGATTGTTAGCATAAAGATAAAATCGAGCAACCCGGAAGAAAGGAGGATTTCTGATTACCCAGGAGCAGTCTTGAAAGCTGGGAATTGTGTTTGTGATGAGTCGCCTGAGGAAAGAGACACCTCCTGAAAGGATAAAAGAAAAGAGTTAAAATAAATACCAGGAGCAGGATTCGTTAAAACAAGTTAAAGACAACAATAAGTAAACCTAGTTCGGGCGTTTCCGAGGGGTCTGTTGAAGGACGACAACCGGTTCATCTTCAATCCCAACTTCACGGCGGCTTTCATGTTGCTGCTTTTTCAAATGAAAGTTGGGATCCAAGTGAGCTAAGGGGTTAGAAAACCTTACTTTACGGATCACTCGTCGAACTTTGTGTCTTGGTAAGAGCTCTAAGTCGGAGGAAATGATAGTTACCTCTGCTTCCCAGGCCTGACTGGCCCCAGTGTCATCCTGGTAAGGATCAGTGTCAATAAGATTGTTAAAAAATTGGCCAAGGGAATCAAGGGCTACCTCCGAGTCAGACGTGTCATCAAGTTTCATTAAATCTTCAGCAGTGGTTTTCTTTTTCTTCTTCGATCTCCGGGTCGTTTTCTTGGCGTTCATGGCGGCGAGTTTCGCCTTCTTGGCAGCTTCGTGATCATATTTCACTTTCCAAAAGTCAGAATTGGCCTACAAAGACAAGAGGAAGGATCAGTGATAAACAATATGGCTGGACAAAATACAAAGGAAAAAAGATCAGAATATCCTTACCTCTGGTACCGGGTTAAGTTTACAGAAAGGATTTAACCCAACAATACTGCAATCTTCATACTTCCCATTTACAAGAAGGTTTGACATTGAGACAATGTCTTCCTCGGTTAGTTGAACTGGGGTATGACGAAGAGAGTCGTCCGGGCCTCCATCGTATTCATACATCAATTTTGAATGACGGTTTAATGGAATAACCCGCCATGAGATCCAGCAACGGGTCAGATCAACTCCGGTTAAACCATTCCCCAACAAAGCATTGATCCTTCTGATAGATGGAAGCAGCTTCTTATGTTTAGCAACGGTAAGTTTATCCGCCGGTACGAACTTGGAGTCAAGATGATCGGGGCGGTAACCCGGCAGTGGCTTCTCGTTGGCTGGTGATATGTCTTGACAGTTAAACCAAGTTTGGTTCCAGTCCTTTGGGTGACTTGCTAAAACTATGAGAGGGAAGACAGCACCCTGCCAGCGCTGGATTGAGATGCCTCCAAGCTCTAAGCTAAGGGCGTTGGTACACTCGTTCTGCCGGTTCAGATAGAAGTATTCTCTAAATAGTTCCACAGTCGGCTCTTGCTAAAGATATACCTCACAGAGCACTTGGAAGTTACAAATATTGGATATGGAATTGAGCCCAATGTCCTGAGGATGGAGTTTGAAAAAGTGAAGAACTTCTCTGAAAAACTTTGAACCGGGCGGTGATAAGCCACGGTTCATGTGGTCAGTAAAGACGATCACTTTGCCGTCTTTTGGATTGGGTCGTTCCTCTTCCGGGTCAGGAGCATAATAAGACATGATGCTTTTTGAGGGAAGAAACCCAATGAGGAAGAACTCTTTTAAACGATCCTCAGTTATGGTTGAGGGGACCCAATTACATATGGTGGGTGTCTTTGACGGCATGGTGTGCAAGGAACTGAAAAAGAAATAACAACATGCCGGTTCATTTTACGGTCAGGTTAACAGTTAAAGGTTGAAGATGTAAAACAAGTAATAGCGGCTTAACTAAGGGCTAATGACATATAAGGAAAAGAAAGCCGGAGCGGTAAGCCGCCATGACTACAGATTTTCTCAGAAAGCAGATTCAGCTAAGTGTTGGCTTAAACAAGTTTCACCAAGCTGTCATTATTATTTTGGATCAAATGGCCGTTCTGAAAAGAAAAGAAAATTCTAGACCTAAAAATCTAGTACAGATGGGTTCGTCAGCTATAGCGAAGCATCTATACAGGAAAAATGGATCTACTGCTATAAAAAATGGACGCAAAACAACTACCGCGCGAGTTATGTCTCCTTTTTTGGATCAAGAGAGGCTGCAGAGGAAGAACTACCAGAAAGGTTCATAAGGAACGGTGAAGAACACCGATGAACTCGCAAGCTCTAATGCAGATCTAAAAAGTTTGAGAAGGCAAGACTTACGGATGCGGATTTGCTGCGGAGGGTCGTCGCCATTTATCTGGACAGTTCAGGGTGATGCAGCGGCCAAGCTCGAGGACGACGATGAGTGCTGCGGCGGCAGCGGAGCTCGAGCATCAGCGAAGATTGCGAGAGGAAGAAGATGAAGAAGAGGGGAGAATGAGACAAATCGGCCGCGTGCCTATTTATATGGGCAGATGGAAATAGACGGGCGCGAAAATCAAGGGAGAACCAAATAATGATTATCCATCTATACAGACGCCTCGATTCTCAGGAAGCATTAAAGATAAAAGATCCGTTGGAAGATGACGTCATGAAAGTTTTTTGTGTTTTCAAAAGATGACGTCACGGCGGGTTACAGAGCTTTTCAGACAGAAGAAGATGGATTTCATCTAAGTGTTGAAGATTGACAAAGAACAAAGTTCAAAGTCAACCTGGGGCCTAATGTTGGGAAATTACTACCAGAATGACCCGCCCAGGAGGGGCCGGGTCAGCCCTAATGGCGGGTTACATAAGAAGCCCAATATACATTCAAGATGATAGTTTATTAAAACATATAGAAGGCCCAAAGGCCTGTGGCCGGCTTAAGGCCCGAAATTGTAAACTGCCGTATGTAAGGAAAGACTTGTAAAGAAAGGCATGTAAAGGAAGTCACCGAGCCGGACACGATTATGAGCCTGCCGGGACTCTGTAGGCCACCAGGCGTCAACCCATGTATATAAGGGGACGACCCGGTGGTGGCTTAGGGAAAGAAACAACCAAATCGATAACCAAGCTAGCGAGTTGAGCCCCTCGGAGATCGAAACTTCAGCAATACCAATCCCAACTAGACGTAGGCTTTTACCTTCATCGTAAGGGGCCGAACTAGTATAAAAACTCTCTCGTGTGTCCTTTGTCCTGATTAACCCCTTTAAGATTCCTAGTGCGATGGCCCTACGACTAAGTCCTTGCTCTAGGACATCTGTCGTGTCAACTCCACGACAACTCACGAAGATTATGAGGAGGAAATCGTCGTACTAGTGGAGAAGAATGATGATCTGGAAAGGAAGCTAGGAGTATTAATGGGAGACCCCGTGCCAGGAGGAGAAGACGATGAACCCAAGGAGATTCGTTCTGAGGACTACATCATCATCGATGACACCGACTCGGACCCCGACGATAGCGATGATGACTATGAAGACGAAGCTGGAGCAGACATCATGGAGTCTTCGACCGATCAATATTTCTAGTAGACCACCACATCAGTAGTAGTATTCCACCATGTATATAGTATAGTCCGAGCACTTTTGTAACGATAGTTAGATCGATTGTATGCCCTTGCTTGATTGATTGAGTGATATGATTGTGTTTGTCTCATGTGCATATGGGTAGTGTTCTTATCACTAGACCTCATTATGTTCTATTCTCTTCCCTCTAAACCCTCAGATGCCTCCGAGGCGTGACCCCGGATTTACTTTCCCACCGGAGCTCACTCAGTTGATCCAACAACTGAATACACTGATGCAGTTGTTAGTTCAGAATCAAGGCAACAACAACAACCCACCACCACCACCAGTTGACAACTTAGCCCACTTTCTGAGGTTGCAGCCGCCGGTGTTTTCCAGCAGTACCGAGCCGATAGTGGCAGATGATTGGCTCCGCAGGATTGGAAGGGAGTTAACCACTGTAGGTTGTACAGATGCTGAGAAGGTGCATTTTGCCACACATCAGTTGGATGGACCAGCAGCCTCATGGTGGGAGAATTACACAGTCACCTATCCTATAGCCATTGTTACATGGGATCAGTTTCAGCAAGCATTCCGCACCGCCCATGTCTCAACGGGAGCTATGAGCATGAAGAAGCATGAGTTTCGCAACTTGCGCCAAGGGAACTGTACTGTGGGGCAGTACGTGGATGAATTTAGTAAGCTGTCTTGTTCATGCCCTGACAATGTGGCCACAGATGCCGCAAAGCAGGAGAAGTTTATGGAAGGGCTGAACGATGAGATGAGCATGCAGTTGATGGTGGCAACATTTAACAACTACCAGGAGTTGATAGACAAGGCTCTTATGATTGAAGGGAAGCAGCAGCAAATTGAGAGCCGCAAAAGGAAGTATGTACAAGGAAGGTAAAACTTAGGAGCTCAGCACAAGCCTCGTCTAATCCCAAACTCGGGATGACTTGTTCATAACCATGGAGGTCATAACCACAATGGAGGAAGTTCACATAACCACAATGGTTCCAAGAATGGGACTGGGAACGGAACAAGCAACAATCAGACCCGCTCCAATCAAGCCACACCCGCCAAGAGAGACCTAAGTCACATTACTTGATTCAAGTGCGGGAAGAATGGACACTATGCCACGGAGTGCCCTGAAGCGAAGAATGGAAACGGTAATGGGAGTGTGGGAAGAAGCCTAATCCATTCAACAAAGGACAAGTGAACCACGTTAACATGGAGGAGGTTGAAGGGCAGCCAGACGCAGTTATCAGTAAGTTTTTGGTTAAGTCTTTTACCGCCCTTGTTCTTTTTGATACTGGTGCATCACATTCATACATATCAAGGGGATTCGTGGATAAGTTTAAACTACCAACCCAAACCCTTAGGACCCCACTGTTAGTAAGTTCACCTGGAGCAGAGTATATGGCTAGCCGATGGTGCGACCAGATACCCCTAACCATTGGTAGCCATGTTTTTCCGTCAGACCTAATAATTTTGGAGTCACAAGGATTGGATGTGATATTAGGCATGGACTGGATGTCAAAGTATGGAGGAAGCATTGACTGTGCTAGTAAATCAATTTGTCTCACCACCCCGGAGGGGAAAAGGATCAAGTATGTATCTAGACATGCACCTAGGAGGAGCCAAGTAAATACCCTCACGGGAGTTGTTCAGGAGGAAGTGCCTATAGTGAAGGATTACCCAGATGTTTTTCCAGAGGAGTTACCAGGCATGCCACCGGATCGAGACATCGAGTTTTTGATAGAGCTATTGCCAGGTACCGGGCTAATATCAAAGAGACCCTACCAGATGCCCGCAAATGATCTAGAGGAGATTAAGAAGCAGATCAAGGAGTTATTCGAGAAAGGTTACATCTGACGGAGTTCATCACCATGGGGAGCCCCGGTGCTTTTGGTTGAGAAGAAGGATAAGTCTCTAAGGATGGTTGTTGATTATCGTGCATTGAATGAGGTGACGATCAAGAACAAATACCCACTGCCGATGATCAATGATTTTTCTTGACCAGTTGCAAGGAGCTAAGGTGTTTCCGAAGATCGATCTGCGATCAGGATATCACCAGCTGAAGATCCGGGAAAAGGATATACCTAAAAATGCATTTACCACAAGGTACGGATTATATGAGTATATGGTCATGTCATTTGGACTGACTAACGGCCCCACCTATTTCATGAGCATGATGAACAAGGTGTTCATGGAATATTTGGATAAGTTGGTTGTGGTGTTCATTGATGATATAATGGTATACTTGAAGAATGAAGAGGACCACAAAGAGCATTTGCGTTTAGTTCTCGAGAAACTCAGGGAACATCAGTTGTATGCCAAGTTCAGCAAATGTGAGTTTTGGTTGAAAGAATTTGGATTCCTTGGACATGTTATATCGGGAGAAGGTATAGTAGTAGACTTCCCAAAGTTCAGTCAGTCAGTGAATGGTTGGCACCCACTTCAGTTAGCGAGATCCACAGTTTTCTTGGACTCGCATGATACTACCGGAGATTCATTGAGAATTTTTCCAAGATTGCGAAGCCAATGACAGAGCTATTGAAGAAGGATATCAAATTTAAATGGACGGAAGAATGTGAAGCGAGTTTTCAGGAGTTAAAGAAACGTCTCACTACAGCCCCAGTACTGATTCCGCCGGATATACGCAAGGATTTCCAAATGTATTGCGACGCCTCTCGCATAGGACTTGGAGGAGTACTGATGTAGGATGGAAGAGTTGTTTCGAATGCCTCGCGACAACTGAAACCCCATGAGTTAAATTATGCCACGCATGACTTGGCGTTGGCTGCCGTAGTGCATGCGTTGAAGACTTGGAGACATTATCTTATTGGAAACCATTGCGATGTATACACTGACCATAAGAGTTTGAAGTACATTTCACACAGAAGGAGCTGAACCTTACGCAGAGGAGATGGTTGGAGCTTATAAAGGATTATGACATGAAGCTTAACTATCATCCAGGCAAGGCCAACGTCGTAGTAGACGCTTTGAGCCAGAAGAGTTATGCTAACACACTCATAAGCGCAGGATTGCCAAAGGAGTTGGCAGAGGATCTCAGGGAGCTTCGATTAGAGATTGTCCCTAGAGGTTTTGTTGCAACAATGGAAGTTCAGTCTGCATTGTTAGGAAAGATTCGAGAAGCTCAGAAGGATGACAAAGAGATCGCCGAGATAAAAGAGAGAATGAGCAAAGGAAAGGCCAAAGGTTTTCGTGAGGATGAACACGACACCTTGTGGTTTGAGGACCGTGTTTATGTGCCCGATAACACAGAGATCGGGAAGTTAATACTTCAGGAGGCTCATGACTCACCATATTCAATTCACCCTGGAAACACCAAGATGTATGTGGATTTAAAGGAGCATTTCTGGTGGACTGGTATGAAGAAGGATATTGCCGAGTATGTAGCCGTATGTGATGTATGTCAGAGAGTGAAGGCAGAACATCAAAAGCCAGTCGGATTGTTACAACCTATGCGGATACCCGAATGGAAGTCGGATAAGCTTGGCATGGATTTCATCACCGGATTGCTCAGGACCAAATCAGGATATGATTCTATATGGGTAGTAGTTGATCGCTTGACCAAAGTAGCTCACGTTATCCCAGTGAAAACCACCTATACAAGTGCCAAGTTGGCCAAGATATACATGAGCAGGATCGTATGTTTGCATGGAGTTCTAAGGACCATTGTATTAGATAGAGGAACCCAGTTTACCTCAAAGTTTTGGAATCAGTTGCATGAAACTTTGGGAACCAGACTGGAGTTCAGTACAACTTTTCACCCGCAAACAGATGGACAGACCGAGAGAGTCAACCAGATTCTGGAGGATATGTTGAGAGCTTGTGCACTAGATTATGGATCTAGTTGGGATGAAAACTTGACCTACGCAGAGTTCTCATACAACAACAATTACCAGGCCAGTTTGAAGATGGCACCTTTCGAAGCCTTGTACAGAAGGAGGTGCAGGACACCGTTGTTGTGGGATGAAGTTGGAGACCATCAGTTGTTTGGACCAGATTTGATTAAGGAATCAGAAGAGAAGGGGTAGGTTTGTAACATCCCAAATTTTCAATTTGGAATGTTATACATTAGATCATCATTGCATATCATATTTTATTGCATTTTGGCTTAATCCTAGAAATTCTACGCAACTCAAGGACCTACGGAGAGAGTTGGGGATTTCATTATTTTCATATTCCAGTTTTCTCGAATTTTGAAAAGAGGATCGTTTGATTTTAATTATTTTCTCTTCAAATATTTATTTTATAAAAATAAAAGAGAGAGGATAAAATGACTTCCTCAAAATAGACAAGTATCAAAGATTTAATATTAAAATAAAATAAGATTTTTATTCGGAGTTTTATCACTATTTTATTTGAATTAGGAAAAAATATGCGTTTTTCAAAATTGCACTTTAGGCCCAAATAAATGTTCACCTTGTCTGGCTTATTTTTAGAGGACGGGGAAAATTTATTTTGGGATTTTTTAGTCTGTTTAGTATTTCTTTTCTTTCTTTTTCTGCACGTCGGAATTATTTAAAAAAAGTCAACCGACTCCGGGCTGTACCCGAGCGGGACTCCGCCCGGGAGGCCTTTATAAGCCGCCACCCCCGATCCGCTGAATCCCACCCGCGCCTCGCGCCCTAACCCTAGCCGCGGCGCCGCCGCCGCCGCCGTCGCCTGCCGCCGCTGCCACGCGCCATCGCCGGAGCTGCACCACCGCCGCGCCGCCTCCCCGGACCCTGCCGGACCCGAGGTAGCCACCTCGGTTTTCGTGAGAAAACCTTTTGATTTTTTTCCGGAACCCTAGATCTAGTTTTTCTTTATCCGGTTCGGTTTATTTTTTTGGTTTAGTTATTTAACGAACGCCCGTTTTTACGTTCGTTTTAATGAATGGTTTTCACCCTTTAGCTGCACACAGCGAACGTTCGTTCGTTAGCCTGTTCATCAGTTTTTCTTTTTCTCGGATTTTCCGCGATTATTTTCGATCGTGATTTCTGATCCGATTTTCGTTTTAGTATAACTTTTCGCTCGTTTATCGGAATCAGGCAATTCAAGCGCCTAGAGTTTCATCTCAAAACCCTCTTTCTGTTTAACCAACTGGAACAAGTTTTTGCTACTATAAAATTTGACTTTAGTCCAGATTAGTAATCGGATCTTGTTTCTTTCGCAGTTTGAGTTTGTTGCTCTGTTTGATTTGATTCTTTTTGCAAACCCGAGCTCTTAAGTTGAACTTTCTGGTTAGATATCTTATTTGAGTTTTACCCGCGTCTTTGCTTGATTGCTTATGTATGCTATTGTTTGTTTGCGATAGAACACCCGGAGTGCAAAGCGTGCTACTACAAGTCTCTAGGTTTTGCGGATCATCAGCAAGGCAAGTAACACTTTGATCATATCCCCTTTATCACTCAGTTTTTATGCATTAGTTTCAACCCTCAAACATTGCATGGTTAGGAGTTGATAACATGTGGGATTGGGAAGTAGTTGATGAGGTAGAACCTATTGCCCTGTTATTATCAAACCCTTGGGAGTTACTTCTACACTGCTTATATTGCTATGCTATGCTCATAGACGTGGACTGGGTTTGAGTGAATCCATGACAGATGTGAGATTGTTAATTAATGGTTCAACTTAAGGTGGCAACTTTAATACACATCTGGGTGGATTGCTTGTCGGGCACCTCGAGAATCCAGTGTTGTCCTAGGATATCCTGGAGTACCCGTGTGATAATCCTAAGGTCCGCCACCCAGGCTCAAAGGGAACTGAGTTATTTCATGCTAGAAACTTCCGTGTGCAGCCACAAGCTATTATGGGCTCTAGCATAGTTGAGTAAGTTGTGTGAAGCTCTTGAAGAGGTAGACTAGCAGATGTAGTGGGTTGTAGGTGGTATAGTCTATCCGGAGTAGATAGTTAATGCTTCTGAAAGACTGTGTCTCGGTCATCCGTTTCTCAAACACCATGTAGTGCGAGAAATCCAACGGAGGAGATCGAGTCTTGTGGGGAAAAGTGCACAAACCTCTGCAGAGTGTACAAACTAGTCATGGTTAGCCGTGTCCCCGGTTATGGACATCTTGAGTATCTAGTACTTGGATTATCATATGTATCTCATCACTCTAAATTAATATTGTTGGGTTGATAATTACTTTTAATTGGGATTGAGTTGGAGGAACCTTCTCAATGATGTTTCAACTACCATGATAGTTAAATAAAATCTATTCCTTTATTGTATGGAAAATTTTCTTTTTGCAAAACTTTAACCTTAGAGCTTTCCACCAGCCAAATATGCATATAGTGATAGCATTATTCTATTCTTTCTCTACCGTGTTATATTTCTAGCATATTCCATCTGCTGACCAGTTTTCGGGCTGCAACGCATTATGTTGCAGACTTTTCAGACGAGGAGTAAGGTTTGTTAGGTCGCTGTCGTGCAGCTCAGCTATGCCGTTGGAGTTGATGGACTCACTTTATCTTCCAAGCCTTCCATTGTTATCGTATTAGATGGCCTTAAGCCATATTTATTGTAATAAGTTCTCTTTTGAGACATTCGATGTAATAAGTGTGTGATTGCTACTCTGTTATAAATCCTTCGAGTACTGTGTGTGTCAGCATTACCAATCCAGGGATGACACTGAAGCACAGAGACTTGACCATTTGAGGTTGGGTCGCTACAATATGATATACATGTTATTGATGTGTACTTTACTAGTGATCATAGTAGCCCCTGGGTATTTGATACTGGTTCAGTTGCTATGATTAGTAACTTGAAACATCAGTTACAAAATGAACAGAGACTAGTTAAGGGCAAGGTACCGATGTGTGTTGGAAGTGATTCCAAGGTTGATAAGATCACCATCGCACACTCCCTTTACCTTCGGGATTAGTGTTGAACTTAAAATAAATGTTATTTTGTGTTTGCGTTGAGCATAATATGATTGGATCATGTTTATTGCAATATAGTTATTCATTTAAGTCAAAGAATAATTGTTATTCTGTTTACATGAATAAAACCTTCTATGGTCATACACCCAAGGTGAATGGTTTATGGAAGCTCGATCGTAGTGATACACATATTCATAATATTGATGCCAAAAGATGCAAAGTTGATAATTATAGTGCAACATACTAGTGGCACTGCCATTTAGGTCATGTTGGTGTAAAGCACATGAAGAAACTCCATGCGGATGTACTTTTGGAATCACTTGATTATGAATCATTTGATGCTTGTGAACCATGCCGCATGGGCAAGATGACTAAGACTCAGTTCTCCGGAACAATGGAGCGAGCCACTGACTTATTGGAAATAATACATACCGATGTATGCGGTCCGATGAGTATTGAGGCTCGCGGCGGGTATCATTATTTTCTTACCTTCACAGATGATTTGAGCAGATATGGGTATATCTACTTAATGAAACACAAGTATGAAACATTTGAAAAGGTACAAAGAATTTCATAGCAAAGTGGAAAATCATCATAACAAGAAAAAAATTCTACGATCTAATCGTGGAGGTGAATATTTGAGTTATGAGTTTGGCCTTCATCTAAAAACAATGTGGAATAAGTTTCACAACTCACACCACTTGGAATACCACAGCATAATGGTGTGTCCGAACGTTGTAACCGTACTTTATTGGATATGGTGTGATCTATGATGTCTCTTACCGATTTACCACTATCGTTTTGGGGTTATGCATTAGAGACAGCTACATTCACGATAAATAGGGCACCATCTAAATCTATTGAGACGACACCATATGAACTATGCTTTAGCAAGAAACCAAAGCTGTCATTTCTTAAAGTTTGGGGTAGTGATGCTTATGTGAAAAAGCTTCAACCTGATAAGCTCGAACCCAAATCGGAGAAATGTGTCTTCATAGGATACCCAAAGGAAACTGTTGGGTACACCTTCTATCACAGATCCGAAAGCAAGATATTCGTTGCTAAGAATGGATCCTTTCTAGAGAAGAAGTTTCTCTCGAAAGAACTGAGTGGGAGGAATGTAGAACCTGATGAGGTAATTGTACCTTCTCCCAAATTGGAAAGTAGTCCATCACAGAAATCAGTTCTAGTGATTCCTACACCAATTAGTGAGGAAGCTAATGATGATGATCATGAAACTTTAGATCAAGTTACTACAGAACCTCGTAGGTCAACCAGAGTACGGTCTGCACCAGAGTGGTATGGTAATCCTATTTCTGGAAGTCATGTTACTAGACCATGACGAACCTACGAACTATGAGGAAGCGATGATGAGCCCAGATTCCATGAAATGGCTTGAGGCCATGAAATTTGAGATGGGATCCATGTATGAGAACAAAGTATGGTCTTTGATTGACTTGCCCGATGATCAGCGAGCCATTGAGAATAAATGGATCTTCAAGAGGAAGACGGACGCTGATAGTAGTGTTACTATCTACAAAGCTCGAATTGTCGCAAAAAGTTTTCGACAAGTTCAAGGTGTTGACTACGATAAGATTTTCTCACTCGTAGCGATGCTTAAGTATGTCCGAATCATGTTAGCAATTGCCACATTTTATGAAATCTGGCAAATGGATGTCAAAACTACATTCCTTAATGGATTTCTTAAAGAAGAGTTGTATATGATGCTACAAGAAGGTTTTCTAAATCCTAAAGGTGCTAACAAAGTGTGGAAAGCTCCAGTGATCCATCTATGGACTGGTGCAAGCATCTCGGAGTTGGAATATACGATTTGATAAGGTGATCAAAGCATATGGTTTTATACAGACTTTTGGTGAAGCCTGTATTTACAAGAAAGTGAGTGGGAGCACTACAACCTTTCTGATAAGTATATGTGAATGACATATTGTTGATCAAAAATGATGTAGAATTTTCTAGAAAGCATAAAGGAGTGTTTGAAAGGAGTTTTTCAAAGAAAGACCTCAGTGAAGCTGCTTACATATTGAGCATCAAGATCTATAGATATAGAAAGACGCTTGATAAGTTTTTTTCAATGACTACATACCTTGAAAAGTTTTTGAAGTAGTTCAAAATGGAACAGTCAAATAAGGAGTTCTTGCCTGTGTTGCAAGGCACTACTGCAGGATGCTACTAACGCGACACTTCGATCAGAGACCCTTCGACGAAACTGTGTGCGATGCAATAATCGCAAATGGTGGTGTAAAAGAACCGCCAAAAAGGTGCAAAACATTTGCGATGGCGGAGCCATCAAACACAGTTCAAATTTTAGTTGTGTGTGCGATGTAGGACATATGGTTCAGTTCAATGAACTGTTTGTGATGAGGCGGAACAAAAGAAACGGGTAGCCAGATGAAGGCGTGTGCGATATACAGCATACAATTCACTCGGATGAACTGTTTATGATGAGGAGGAACAATAGAAACGGGCAGCTAGACAAAGGTGTGTGCGATTGAGGGAATACGCTTCAAAAGGATTAACCGTTTGCAATTAGGCAACAAAACAGAAACGGGTCATCCAGATCAAAGTGTCTGCGATTGATGGCATACACTTGACACGGATGAATTGTTTGTGATTAGCCACAACAAACTGAAATAGTTAGATAGATCAACGTGTGTGCGCTAGACGGGCACACACATTCTAATTAAAAGAAGCGTGCGCGACGGTAATAATGAGCGCGCACTGTTGTTGGAACAAGACGTGTGCTGACATTGCCTATTGCGGTGCACCCTATGGTGCAAACGCCATGTACGCGGCCGAGAAGGCGTATGTACCCACGTTACGCCTTCCGGGAATAGTGTCGCACTTATAACCGTCAGTAAATTTTCAGCATGCGTCTCGGCACATTCCAAATTGCAAACCTGTTCATACCGATAAAAACCTAAATGATTTCCCACTTAGGAGCATATTAGTACTCGGTTATAAGTACTACTACTCCAAGATGACTGCACATTCCTCCTCAACTCCTGATCCACAAAAACAAATAAGTCATTCATCATCGTTCCCTTGCATCAGCCATCGCCAGCATGAGTTCTGGGTTGAGAGATTGCCACCAGGGAGATGTGAGCATGATGAGGACATCAATACCATTGTTACACCCACAGCCCATGCTGCTATACATACTGGACCAATTACTAGAGCTCGTGCACGCCACTTGAATTATCAGGTACTTCCATTTCTTGGTAACGATTCTAATGTTCATGAGAATATGATGCTGCCTAAATTGGGTACATTTGTTTTGCTTACAAATGAAGGGCCTAGCTTGGACAAGAAAGATGAACCATGGAGCAAGTTCAAGCATGGAGATGATGGCATGCGCAAGGGGAATAAGAACGGAGTTACAAGTGATGATTCCAGGACTTTGAAGCCACCATAATGAGTGCAAGAAGCCTTGGAGGAAATATACAAGATGCCACTTCATAAATTTCGTCCAGAGGCTATTCTAGGTGCTGCATCACCTTATTTTTGGGCCAGGCCCATGTAATTTCCAAACTTGATTATAGGCACTTCTGAGAGTCCGTATGTGTGGGGAAACAAGAGTTAGGGTTGGTTTCGGACCCCTCCTCCAAGGGCCACGAAATTCCCCCCTCTCTCCACCATATATACAGCCCTTAGGGCATCGTTTAGACTTTGGGTTTTGTTTATATTAAAAGTTCTCCATAGCTCCAACTTCGCATACTTCGTTTGTGTTCAACGACCAGACCAAGACGTCACAGAACCCCACCTTGATCAATAAAGCTTTCCTCTTATATCTGCAATATCTAGATTGCAATATTAGTTTCTTGCTTGTTCTTCGTTCGCCTGCAGGAATCAAACCTTTGTGGTCAGGTTGATCGTGCTCCGGCGTGGTCAATAACCTCTCGGAGTTGGTTTAGCGATTGCTAAGGCACGACGTCCTCGCACGTTCGTAGTTGGATCGTCAAAGTCGACTTCCTCCAAAACGATAGCCACCATCTCATCGAAAGACGAGACACCTTTGCCTCTATCAAATGGTATCAGATTTCCAGGTTGCTCGTTGAGATTTTACAGTTTTTCGTAGTTTAGATCGAGTCTATTCCTCATACCTACAGTCCACGAAAGCCAAAAATAATTAGGGTTAGTTCATCATATCTTAACCAGTCTGATCCTTTGCATAGTCTTTTCAGTATTTTGCTTTGTTGAATTTGCGGTTGCATCGTCGCGTCTAGTTGCCGGTCTTAGAGTCTAGTCTTTTAGAGTTTCGAGTTCTGGTCATAAGTTGTCACGTCGCCGCTGCACCATCATCATCGCCCCTGCCATCTACCACCACCACTTATCCGCCACCGATCCGTCTCCATATACCATCACCAATCTGTATCCATATACCACCACCAATCTGTATCTATATACCACCACCAAACCGTATCCGTATACCACCACCGCTGCCATATCCTACCACCATATATCCACCACCAATCTGAGTTCCTTTCATATTAGGTTTGTTTTCGAGATCCGTCTAATTTCCGATTCGTGTTTCCTTGTGTGAGTAGGTTTCGGGAAAAAAAGAGTCTGGAGACCCTCGGGCAGTTTTTAGGCCAAAATTTTCCCAAGCGAATTTTTTTTCTCTATCCTATTTTTAGGCTTTTCTGAGTCTTTTGAGCCACGTGCCATCATAGTGATTTTTTGTCACACTTTTTCGTAATCGCTGCCCTGATTTCCGAAAAAGTCAAAAAAAAGCATGCCCATCCTGTCAGTTTGACCTGGGAAGAGTTTTGAGACACTCGCAATTACAGTGATTTTTCACAACAAAAAAACAGAGCAAAAAAATTCTAGAGTGTGCTTTTCCCTTGTTTACATGCAGCGTCGTGATTTTGTTAGTGTTCTAGGCTCGCGTCTCTAGGTACTTTGCATCTCTGAATTGATTATTGCTAATCTTTTTGCTAGCATATTATAAGCCTTCCTAGCTCCGCATAAATCTATGTCGTGCGTTTGACTCTCCCTGGTAATTGCTCTATCCAAGCTTTTAGAGTTTTGACTACATCGGTTGCCGATCACCGCCTGCTGTTGGGTAAGAACTGGTTACTTTTGAGATTTGCTTGACGGATTTGTGACACCCACCACCACCACCTGTTAGTAGTCCGTAGGATCATATTCTTGTGTGTTTCTATTGCTGCTAACCATGGCAGGATCACAAGCCGGCGAGATTGACTGGGAGAACTTGACGAACAAGGAGCTTCATGATAAGTTTCAGTAAATGATGAGTGGACAGGTGCAAGATGTTCTAAACATATTTGAAGAGGCCATGAAGAAGATAGATGGCATGGAGAAGACGTTCGAAACAAAGCTCGATGACAAATTTACTGAATTGCTTTCGTGTTTTTGACCACCACCGCCGGCTACACCTGTCGCACCTCTACAACAACAACAACAACAACAACAACAACATCGCCTTCCAAATCAAGTGGGACGAGCACTGTGCGTTCCCATTGACCTTGGGCAAAATTCTAGTGCCGCTGTTGATGCTTCTGTAGCTCCTGCTGCTACTGCAGAGGTGGAGGACCATTACGAGGATGAGGTTGATCAAAACCAGAACTACGTGCAACCACCAACACCACCACCACCAGGTCGTCCTCAGGTATATCACCGCAACGGTAGTGCTGCACCACCACTTGAGGTACGAGATCATGACCTTTTTCCTAAATTGAAATTGAATATTCCACCATCTGAGGGTAGATATGTTCCTGATATATATCTTACTTGGGAGTTAGAAACTGAACAACATTTTACATGTTTACAATATGCCGAGGAGAGACGTGTTCCTGCTGCTGTTTGTGCTTTCACTAGTTTTGCATGTGTTTGGTGGTCTGAACATTGTAGGTTATATCATATTCCAGCTACTTGGGCTGCTTTGAAAACTGCTATGCGTACTCGTTGGGTTCCACCATAGTATCAACATGAATTACTTCAAAAATTGCAGCGCTTAAGACAAGGAAAAAATTTTGTAGAAGAATTTTATCAGGAATTACAAACTGGCATGATTAGATGTGGTATTGTTGAGGAGAATGAGGCTATGCTTGCACGTTTTATGGGTGGATTAAATAGAGAGATTCAGACCATTCTAGAGTATAAGGAGTATAATAATATCACTCATTTATTCCATCTTGCTTGTAAAGCTAAACGTGAAGTGCAGGATCGACAGGCACTGGCGTGGACTAACTTTTCTGTAGGTTGACCTTCATCATGGACACCGGTCTGTAGCGACCAGACCTCAAACGGTCCAATCTCTGTGCTCAGGTGTCATCCCTGGATCAGTAATACTGACACCACATAGTACTTGAAGGATTTATAACAGAGTAGCAATCACACACTTATTACATTGAGAGTCTCAAAAGAGAACTTATTACAATAAATATGGCTTAAGGCCATCTAATAACGATAACAGTGGAAGGCTTGGAAGATAAGTGAGTCCATCAACTCCAACGGCATCACTGAGTATAGAACCACGACCTAAAAGCACCTTACTCGTCGTCTGAAAAGTCTGCAACATTAACGTTGCAGCCCGAAATGGGTCAGCACATGGAATATGCTAGCAATGTAACACATGGAGAGCAATAAAAGAATAAGGCTATTCTATATGCATATTTGGCTGGTGGAAAGAACTATGGTTACAGTTTTGCGTAAAGACAATTTTTCCCTACTACAAAGGAATAAATTTAATTTAACTATCATGGTAGTTGTTAAACATTGAGAGTGTAGACACGCTCTCAATCCCAATTTAGCATCATCATTAAAACCCAAAAAATTAATTTAGAGTAACATGATGAGATTCACATGATAATCCATGTACTAGATACTCAAGATGTCCATAACCAGGGACACGGCTAATCATGGTTAGTTTATACACTCTGCAGAGGTTTGCGCACTTTTCCCCACAAGACTCGATCTCCTCCGTTGGGAATCTCGCACTACATGGTGTTTGAGAAACGGATGACCAAGACATAGTCTTTCAGAAGCGCTAGCACCTTACGAATGGGTAGACCGTACCAACTTACATCCCCTACATCTGCTAGTCTACCATTGTAAGAGTTCGCACGACTTAGTCAACTATGCTAGAGCCCATAGTAGCTTGTGGCTGCACACGGAAGTTTCCAGTATGAATAATCTCATGATCCCTTTGAGCCTGGGTGGCAGTCCAAAAGAAAAATAGGCAATCGCTAGAATACCCAGGTGCCTCAATCCACCCATATGTGTATTTAGTTGCCACCTTAGATAAACCATTGATTTAACAATCTCACAGCTGTCATGGATTTCACTCACCCAATCCACGTCTACTAGCATAGCATAGCATAATAAGCAAACGTAGAAGTAACTCCCAAAGGTTTGATAATAATAGGTAATAGGTACTACCTCATCTACTTCCCAAACCCACAATTTAATTAGATCCTAATCATGCAATGTGCGAGGATTGATCTAATGCAATAAAAACTGGGTAATAGGAAGTATGATCAAAGTGTTACTTGCCTTGCTGATGATCCGTGAAACCTAGCGATTCGAAGTAGCAAGCGGCGCACTCCGGGTACTCTATCACAAACAAACAAGCATACAATAAGTACTCAACTAATGCACAGGTAAAACTCGAATAAAAGATCTAACCAGAAAGTTCAACTTAAGAACTCCGGTTGGCCAAAAGAATCAAACCGAACGAAGCAACGAAAGACAAACGGCAAAAGAAAAAAGCTTCGTTTACTAATCTGAAACTGGGGCAAATTTTACTGAGGCAAAAACTTGTTTGAGTTGTTTAAACGGAAAGATGGTTTCGAGACGAAACTCCAGGCGCTTGAATCGCCTGATTCCGACAAACGAGCGAAAAGTTAAACTAAAACGAACATCGGATCAGAAATCGCGATCAGAAAAACCACGGATTTAATCCGAGAAAAAGAAAAACGATGAACAGGTTAATGAATGAATGTTCATTAACAGGAACTAAACGATGAACGCGTTCGTTAAGACGAACGGACGAGCGAACGCTCTCTAAATAAATAAACCAGAGAAAAACCGATCTATTTAAAAAAACGAAAACTAGGGTTTTCAAAAAAACCGAAACGGCTTTTCCTCAAAAACCGGGCGGCGGCTACCTCGGCTCGTGGCTCCGGTGAGGCTCCGGCAGGGCTCCGGCGGGTGGTGCGGGGCGGCGGCTCCGACACGGCAGCGGGGCGGCGGCCGGCGCGAGGCGGCGG
>NC_041392.1:381163477-381171685 GCF_002162155.2 Triticum dicoccoides | reverse complement strand
CGGCTGCGGCGCGGCGGCAGGCGGCGTGGGCGGCGTGTGGCGACGCTGGAGGCGTGGGGCGGCAGCAGCGGTGTGGGCTGCAGGGGGGTGGCGGCGGTTATAAAGGGGGCGGGGAGAGGCGATTGCGGGAGGGGTCGGCCTCGGGAGGCGGAGTCCTCCCCGGACTCGGGTGGCGGCGGCGCTGGTCGGGACTCCTGTCTCGACCCGGCGAGAGGCGGCGGCGGGCGGCTGGGCCAGCCTGCTCGGCTGGGCCCTTGGCCCAGTCGGGCGCGCGGTCTCGTTTTTTTAAACAATATCGCTGCAACTAAAAAAATTCTCGAAAAATAAACAAAAATCTAACCAAAATAAAATCTAACCAAAAAATCTAGAAAAATAAATGAAAATCTAAGAATGCCAAAACAAATTTTCTCCGTCTAAATAAAATATTTAGAACAGGATTAACATTTTCTTGGCTCTAAATGCAATTTTTGAAAACGTGCAATTTTTCCTAAATTCAAATAAAATAGCAAATAAAACCAAAATAAAATCTTATTTGATTTTTTATTTAAACCCTCAATATTTCTTTATTTTGGGAAAGTCATTTTATTCCCTCTCTCATAATTTTTATAATAGAAATAATGAAGGTAAAATAAATAAAATCAAATGATCCTATTTTCAAAATTTGAGAAAACTCAAATATGATAATAACGAAATCCCCAACTCTCTTTGAGGGTCCTTGAGTTGCGTAGAATTTCTAGGATCAACCAAAATGCGATGAAATATGATATGCAATGATGATCTAGAGTATAACATTCCAAATTGAAAATTTGGGATATTACAAACCTACCCCCCTTAAGAAGAATCTCGCCCTCGAGATTCGGGTTGGCTAGAACATAGGTGAGGATGGTCCTTCAGCAAATCTTCCTCTCGTTCCCAGGTGGCTTCATCTTCCGTGTGGTGGCTCCACTGAACTTTGCAAAATTTGATAACTTTGCTGCGGGTGACTCGGCTGGCATACTCAAGAATCTTGACTGGTTTCTCCTCATAGGTCATATCACTGTCCAACTGAATCGCTTCCAGCGGCACTATATCTCTCAGCGGTATATCAGCCATCTCTGTGTGGCACTTCTTCAACTGGGAAACATGGAACACGTCGTGAACTCCTGACAATCCTTCGGGCAATTCCAACTTGTAGGATACTTCTCCCATACGCTCCAAAACTTTGTATGGTCCTACAAAACGTAGCGCTGATTTTCCTTTAACTCCAAAGCGCTTAACTCCTCGAAGGGGAGATACTCGAAGGTAAACTCGGTCTTCGACTTCGTAAACTATCTCCTTGCATTTTGAATCTGCGTAGCTCTTCTGTCTGGACTGGGCTACCTTGAGCCTATCGCGAATCAATTTTACTTTCTGTTCAGACTCCTTAATCAGATCCGGTCCAAACAACTGATGGTCTCCAACTTCATCCCATGACAACAGGGTCCTGCACCTCCTTCCGTACAAAGCTTCGAAAGGGGCCATCTTCAAACGGGATTGATAGCTTTTGTTATAGGAGAATTTTGTGTATGGCAAATTCTCGTCCCAACTAGATCCGTATTCTAGCGCACAAGCTCTCAGCATATCCTCCAAAATCTGATTGACTCTCTCGGTCTGTCCATCTGTCTGCGGATGAAAAGCTGTACTGAACTCCAGCCTGGTACCCAATGTTTCATGCAACTGATTCCAGAACTTTGAGGTAAACTGGGTTCCTCTATCTGACACAATGCTCCTTGGAACTCAATGCAGACATACGATCCTGGTCATGTACAGCTTTGCCAACTTTGCACTGGTATAGGTAGTCTTTACTGGAATGAAATGAGCTACCTTTGTCAAATGATCGACTACAACCCAAATCGAGTCATAACCTGAATGAGTTCTGGGTAATCCTATGATAAAATCCATGCCTAGCTTATCCCACTTCCATTCGGGTATCGGCAATGGCTGTAGCAATCCTGCTGGCTTCTAATGCTCTGCCTTTACTCTCTGACATACATCACAAACTGCTACATACTCCGCAATATCCTTCTTCATTCCGGTCCACCAGAAAATATCCTTCAAATCCAGATACATCTTGGTATTTCCTGGGTGAATCGAATAGGGTGAATCATGGGCCTCTTGCAGAGTTAACTTCCTGATCTCCAAATCATTGGGCACATAAACACGGTCTTCAAACCATAAGGTATCATGCTCATCCTCATGAAATCCTTTAGCTTTTCCTTTGCTCATTTTCTCCTTAATAGAGGCAATCTCCTTGTCAGTCTTTTGTGCTTCTCTGATCTTATCCATCAAAGTAGACTGAATCTCCAGTACGGCTACATAGCCTCTCGGAACTATTTCCAAACATAGCTCATGAAGATTTTCGGCTAACTCCCTTGGTAAATCTCCCATCATTAAGGTGTTGACATGACTTTTACGGCTCAACGCGTCAGGTACTACATTAGCCTTTCCGGGGTGATAATGCAATCTCATGTCATAATCCTTGATGAGTTCCAACCATCTCCTCTGCCTCAGATTCAACTCCTTCTGCGTGAAGATATACTTCAAACTCTTGTGATCCGTGTACACCTCACAATGATTTCCAATGAGAAAATGTCTCCAAGCCTTCAATGCATGCACTACGGCTGCTAACTCCAAATCATGCGTAGCATAATTCAACTCATGAGGCTTAAGCTGTCGTGAGGCATAGGAAACAACTCTTACTTCTTGCATAAGCACTGCTCCAAGTCCTCGACGTGAAGCGTCGCAATACACCTCATAATCCTTGGTACGATCTGGCAAAATCAACACTGGTGATGTAACCAAACATTTCTTCAACTCCTGGAAACTGGCCTCACATTCCTTGGTCCATATGAACTTTGTATCCTTCTTCAACAACTCCATCATAGGTTTTGGAATCTTCGAGAAATTTTCAATGAATCTCCGGTAGTATCCTGCAAGTCCAAGAAAACTCTGGATCTCTCCAACTGTTGTTGGCGCTTCCCAATATGTCACAGTGTCAACCTTGGTGGGATCTACTGCTATACATTCTCCAGATATAACGTGTCCGAGAAATCCAACTTCCTTCAACCAAAACTCACATTTGCTAAACTTGGCATATAACTGATGTTCTCTGAGCTTTCCAAGTACCAAACGCAAATGCTCCTTATGCTCCTCTTTATTCTTCGAGTAAACCAGGATATCATCAATGAACACTACGACGAACTTATCCAGAAACTCCATAAACACTTTGTTCATCATGTTCATAAAATAAGCAGGTGCGTTAGTCAGACCAAATGACATAATGGTATACTCGTTCAGCCCATACCTGGTGGTAAAAGCTGTCTTGGGTATATCCTGTTCTCGAATCTTCAACTGATGGTACCCTGATCGCAGATCGATCTTGGAAAATACCTTAGCTCCTTGCAATCGATCAAACATATCATTGATCATCGGTAGTGGGTACTTGTTCTTGATGGTTACTTCATTCAATCCTCGATAATTCACAACCATCCTTAAAGATCCATCCTTCTTCTCCACTAGAAGTACTGGCGATCCCCAAGGTGAAGAACTTGGGCGGATATATCCCTTATCTAGTAACTCCTTGATCTGCTTCTTAATCTCCACCAAATCCTTTGCGGGCATCCTATATGGTCTCTTAGATATTGGCCCTGTGCCTGGCAAAAGTTCAATCAAAAACTCAATATCTCTATCCGGTGGCATGCCTGGCAATTCTTCTGGAAATGCATCAGGGAAATCTTTCACCACTGGTAGTTCCTCCTGCACAACTCCTGTTAAGAAATTTACTTGAGTCCTTTTCGGCACATGCATACATACTTGATCCTTCTCCCTTCTGGGGTGGTAAGAAAAATTGACTTACTGGCACATTCAATGTTCCCTTCATACTTTGATAACCAATCCATGCCTAATATCACATCCAGTCCTTGGGATTCCAATACTATTAGGTCTGAGGGAAATACATAGTTACCAATCCTTAATGGTAACCGATCACACCATAGACTAGCCATATACTCTGCTCCGGGTGAGGTTACTAACATGGGTGACCTAAGGGCTTGGGTTGGCAGTTTATACTTATCCACAAATCCCCTTGATATGTATGAATGCGATGCACCAGTATCAAAAAGAACGAGTGCAGTAAATGACTTAACCAAAAACTTACCTATTACTGCATCGGGCTAGGCTTCAACTTCCTCCACATTTACGTGGTTCACCTGTCCCCTATTGAAAGGGTTCGGCTTCTTCCCAGAGCTTCCATTGCCATTTCCATTTTGGGCTTCGGGACATTCATTAGCATAATGCCCGGTCTTCTGGCACTTAAAGCAAGTGACTTGGCTCAGGTCTCTCTTGGCTGGGGTTGATGGGTTGGTGCGATTCTGGCCGTTACTTCCTCCATTCCCATTCCCATTCTTGGTGCCATTGTGATTGTGCGAGCTAACTCCTCCATGGGTATGCTGAAAATGTCCTCCCGGCCTAGGGGTAAATTGTGGCTTCTGCTGAGCTCCAAAATTGTACTTCCCTTGTCCATACTTCCTCTTGCGATTCTCAATCTGCTGCTGCTTCCCTTCAATCATAAGAGCACGATCTACCAACTCTTGGTAGTTGTTGAAGGTTGCTACCATCAACTGCATGCTCAACTCATCATTCAGTCCTTCCAGAAACTTCTCCTGCTTAGCTGCATCTGTAGCAACGTCATCTGGGGCATAACGTCCTAGCTTACTAAAATCCTCCACATACTGGCCAGCTGTCCGTCCTCCTTGGCGCAAGTTGCGAAACTCTTGCTTCTTCATGGCCATAGCTCCTACTGAAATATGGGCAGTATGGAAAGCCTACAGGAACTGGTCCCATGTGACAGTGTCGACAGAGAAAGTGGCTGTGAAATTCTCCCACCATGATGCTGCGGGTCCTTCAAGTTGATGTGCAGCAAACTTCACCTTTTCTGCATCTGTGCATCCTCCGTGGTCAACTCATTTGCTATCTTGCGGAGCTAATCATCTGCTACTATCGGTTCGGTGCTACTGGAAAACACCGGCGGATTCAGCCTAAGAAAACGGGCTAAGTGATCGACAGGTGGTGGTGGTGGTGGGTTGTTGTTGTTGTTCCCCTGATTCTGATTCTGGACTAGCAACTACATCAATGTGTTCTGCTGCTGGATCAACTGGGTGAGCTCCGGTGGGAAGGTAAATCCGGGGTCACGTCTCGGAGGCATCTGAGGGTTTAGAAAAGATGAGATTTAAGAATAGAGAGGGGTCTAGAGAGAAAACACTACCCATATGCATATGAGGCAAAAACAAACAATTCACTTCATTCAATCAAGCAAGGGCATACAATCGATCTAACTGTCGCAAAAGTGCTCGGACTACTATATTTACATGGTGGACTACTACTACTGTTGGGGTGGTCTACTAGAAATATTCTTCGGTTGCAGACTCCATGATATCTGCTCCAGCTTCATCAACATAGTCAACATCGCAATCATCTGGATCCGAGTCGGTGTCGTCGATGATGATGTAGTCTTCCGGGCGAATTTCCTTGGGTTCTTCATCTTCTTCTACTGGTGTAGGGTCTCCCATGAATATTCCAATCTTCTTGATCAGATAGTCATTCTTCTCCACTAATACTTCGATTTCTTCTTCATAATCTTCACGTGTAGCCTTGAGTTCTTCCTCTAGTTCCTTGATTCTTGTCCTTGCCTTCTTTAGATCTATCACGTCGGTGCACATCTGGTTCTCCTAAGATCGAATGTGCTGGTTTAACTCCTGGATAAAAGCTGCAATTGATCTATCCTTCTTGGTGCTGATCATCTTCCATTGCTCATCTCGGCGTCCACAAATCTAGTAGATAGTATCCTTGAGATCATTGCGGTAAACTTCTCCAATGCGTCCCATGGAGATGTGAGCTGCCATGCTCTTTCCTAGACTCCAGGTTGGTGCATCAAAAGAAAACTCTATGTGCTGAGTGACTGGCATGAACGTCCTTCCTGGAACTTGAACTTGAATCATCGAGCGCTCTTCTTCGGGTAAAGTGGCATTGTAAGTCCCGGTGAAGCTTGGTACTCCTATGTTCAGGTATCTTGTGACTTCCTTCAAATGACGTCCAAAGGGTGTATCTTCATTCGGTTGCGTGATCTTGTTCCTTGCATCCGCCATCCTAAAAGAGTAGAAAAGATGAGGAGTCAGAATGAGAAGAGTGAGTAGTGATCTAGGGCTTTAGCTTAGTGGTCGTGTCCTACAGTCAGTGTGTGCTCTGATACCATCCTGTAGCAACCAGACCTCAAACGGTCCAATCTCTGTGCTCAGGTGTCATCCCTGGATCAGTAATGCTGACACCACACAATACTTGAAGGATTTATAACAGAGTATTAATCACACACTTATTACATTGAGAGTCTCAAAAGAGAACTTATTACAATAAATATGGCTTAAGGCCATCTAATAACGATAACAGCGGAAGGCTTGGAAGACAAGTGAGTCCATCAACTCCAACGGCATCAGTGAGTATAGAACCACGACCTAAAAGCACCTTACTCGTCGTCTGAAAAGTCTGCAACATTAACATTGCAGCCCGAAATGGGTCAGCACATGGAATATGCTGGCAATGTAACACATAGAGAGCAATAAAAGAATAAGGCTATTCTATATGCATATTTGGCTGGTGGAAAGCACTATGGTTACAGTTTTGCGTAAAGCCAATTTTTCCCTACTACAAAGGAATAAATTTAATTTAACTATCATGGTAGTTGTTAAACATTGAGAGTGTAGACACGCTCTCGATCCCAATTTAGCATCATCATTAAAACCCAACAAATTAATTTAGAGTAACATGATGAGATTCACATGATAATCCAGGTACTAGATACTCAAGATGTCCATAACCGGGGACACGGCTAATCATGGTTAGTTTATACACTCTGTAGAGGTTTGCGCACTTTTCCCCACAAGACTCGATCTCCTCCGTTGGGAATCTCGCACTACATGGTGTTTGAGAAACGGATGACCGAGACATAGTATTTCAGAAGCGCTAGCACCTTACGAATGGGTAGACCGTACCAACCTACATCCCCTACATTTGCTAGTCTACCACTATAAGAGTTCGCACGACTTAGTCAACTATGCTAGAGCCCATAGTAGCTTGTGGCTGCACACGGAAGTTTCCAGTATGAATAATCTCATGATCCCTTTGAGCCTGGGTGGCGGTCCAAAAGAAAAATAGGCAATCGCTAGAATACCCAGGTGCCTCAATCCACCCAGATGTGTATTTAGTTGCCACCTTAGATAAATCATTGATTTAACAATCTCACAGCTGTCATGGATTTCACTCACCCAATCCACGTCTACTAGCATAGCATAGCATAATAAGCAAACGTAGAAGTAACTCCCAAAGGTTTGATAATAATAGGTAATAGGTACTACCTCATCTACTTCCCAAACCCATAATTTAATTAGATCCTAATCATGCAATGTGCGAGGATTGATCTAATGCAATAAAAACTAGGTAATAGGAAGTATGATCAAAGTGTTACTTGCCTTGCTAATGATCCGTGAAACCTAGCGATACGAAGTAGCAAGCGACGCACTCCGGGTACTCTATCGCAAACAAACAATCATATAATAAGTACTCAACTAATGCATAGGTAAAACTCGAATAAAAGATCTAACCAGAAAGTTCAACTTAAGAACTCCGGTTGGCAAAAAGAATCAAACCAAACGAAGCAACGAAAGACAAACGGCAAAAGAAAAAAGCTTCCTTTACTAATCTGAAACTAGGGCAAATTTTACTGAGGCAAAAACTTGTTTGAGTTGGTTAAACGGAAAGAGAGTTTTGAGACGAAACTACAGGCGCTTGAATCGCCTGATTCCGACAAACGAGCGAAAAGTTAAACAAAAACGAACATCGGATCAGAAATCGCGATCAGAAAAACCGCGGATTTAATCCGAGAAAAAGAAAAATGATGAACAGGTTAACGAACAAACGTTCGTTAACAGGAACTAAACGATGAACGCGTTCGTTAAAACGAACGGACGAGCGAACGCTCGCTAAATAAATAAATCGAAGAAAACCAATCTATTTAAAAAAAACGAAAACTAGGGTTTTAAAAAAAACGAAACGACTTTTTCTCAAAAACCAGGCGGCGGCTACCTCGGCTCGGGGCTCCGGCGAGGCTCCGGCGGGGATCCAGCGGGAGGCGGGTGGTGC
>NC_041392.1:381138869-381163201 GCF_002162155.2 Triticum dicoccoides | reverse complement strand
GACGCGGCAGCGAGGCGGCGGGCGGCGTGCGGCGGCGCTGGAGGCGTGGGGCGGCGGCGGTGTGGGCTGCAGGGGGTCGGAGGCGGTTATAAAGGGGGCGGGGAGAGACGACTTGGGGGAGGGGTCGGCCTCGGTAGGCGGAGTCCTCCCCGGACTCGGGCGGCGGCGGCGCTGGTCGGGACACCTGTCCCGACCCGGCGAGAGGCGACGGCGGGCGGCTGGGCCGGCCTGCTCGGCTGGGCCCTTGGTCCAGTCGGGTGCGGGGTCTGTTTTTTTAAACAATATTGCTGCAACTAAAAAAATTTCTAGAAAAATAAATAAAAATCTAAAAATTCCAAAACAATTTTTCTCCGTCTAAATAAAATATTTAGAACAGGATGAACATTTTCTTGGCTCTAAATGCAATTTTTGAAGACGTGCAATTTTTCCTAAATTCAAATAAAATAGCAAATAAAACCAAAATAAAATCTTATTTTATTTTTTATTTAAACCCTCAATATTTCTTTATTTTGGGAAAGTCATTTTATTCCCTCTCTCATAATTTTTATAATAGAAATAATTGAAGATAAAATAAATAAAATCAAATGATCCTATTTTCAAAATTCGAGAAAACTCAAATATGAAAATAACGAAATCCCCAACTCTCTCCGAGGGTCCTTGAGTTGCGTAGAATTTCTAGGATCAACCAAAATGCGATGAAATATGATATGCAATGATGATCTAGAGTATAACATTCCAAATTGAAATTTTGGGATGTTACAACGTCCATCCTCTACTTCCACACATTCTACTGCACCGACACCTCCACCAGCTATTACCTCCAGCCATGATACAAGGAAGCAGACACAACCACCATTATCTGCCAAGAGCACACCAATCGGGCCTACACAGAGTTCTTCTTCCATGGCATCAACAGGGCACACAAGTGATATCATTTGTCGTTGTTGTAAGGGAAGAGGACATTTGGCGAGAGAATGCAAATCTCAGCGTGTGATGATTGCTACTGAGGATGGTGGGTATGAGTCCGCTAGTGACTATGATGAGGAGACTTTGGCTCTTATTACACATGAAGAACACGGTGGAGATAATTCTGATCATGATTCGCAATACATGGCTCCTGAAGATGCTAACATGTATGAATGTTTAGTTGCTCAATGTGTTTTGAGTGTGCAGGTCACACAAGCTGAGCAAAATCAGAGGCATAATGTGTTCCATACAAAGGGAGTTGTGAAGGAACGTTATGTTCTCATCATCATAGATGGAGGGAGTTGCAACAACTTGGCTAGCATGGAGATGGTGGAGAAGCTATCCCTCACCACAAGACCACATCCACATCCTTACTATATCCAATGGTTCAACAACAGCGGCAAGGTTAAGGTAACATGTATTGTTCATGTGCATTTTAATATCTCTACATATGCTAATTATGTTGAGTGTGATCTGGTACACATGCAAGCATGTTCCTTATTACTTGGTAGACCATGGCAATTTGATAAAAATTTTGTATACCATGGTAGAAATAATCAGTATACACTTGTTCATAAGGATAGCCATATTACTTTGCTTCCTATGACTCCTGATTCCATTTTGAAAGATGATATTAATAGAACTAATAAAGCAAAACAGGAGAAAAATAAGAGTGAAAATCAGATTGTGGCAAAAGAATTTGAGCAACAAATGAAACCTAATAATAAACCATCTAGTGTTGCTTCTGAAATTAAATTGAAAAGTGTCTGTTTACTTGCCACAAAATCTTATATTGATGAGCTAGATTTCAGGAAATCTGTTTCCTATGCTTTTGTGTGCAAAGAGGCATTATTTTCATTCGAGGATGTGCCTTCCTCTTTGCCTCCTGCTGTCACTAACATTTTGCAGGAGTTCGCTGACGTCTTTCCACAAGACGTGCCACCGGGATTACCACCTATTTGAGGGATTGAGCATCAGATTGACTTAATTCCCGATGCTTCGCTACACAACTGTGCACCATACCGTACCAATCCAGAGGAGACGAAGGAGATTGTGCGTCAAGTACAAGAGCTGCTCGACAAAGGTTATATTCGCGAATCCCTTAGTCCTTCTGGTGTTCCTACTATTCTAGTGCCAAAAAAGGATGGTACATTGCGTATGTGTGTTGATTGTCGAGGCATTAATAATATTACTATTCATTATCATCATCCTATTCCTAGGCTAGATGATATGCTTGATGAATTGAGTGGCTCTACAATATTCTCCAAAGTTGATTTGTGTAGTGGATACCATCAAATTCGTATGACATTTGGAGATGAATGGAAAACAGCATTTAAAACTAAGTTTGGATTATATGAGTGGTTAGTCATGCCTTTTGGGTTAACTAATGCACCTAGTACTTTCATGAGACTAATGAACAAAGTTTTACGTGCTTTCATTGGACGATTTGTGGTAGTCTATTTTGATGATATACTGATTGATAGCAAATCTTTGGAAGAACATTTGGAACATGTACGTGTTGTTTTTATTGCTCTATGGGATGCACGTTTGTTTGGTAACCTTGGGAAGTGCACCTTTTGCACTAACCGACTATCTTTTCTTGGCTATGTTGTTACTCCATAGGGAATTGAAGTTGATAAAGCCAAGATTGAAGCTATTGAGAGCTGGCCGCAGCCCAAAACGGTCACACAGGTGAGGAGTTTTCTTGGCCTCGCTAGATTCTATAGGCGTTTTGTGAGAGATTTCAGCACCATTGCTGCACCTCTCAATGAGCTCACAAAGAAGGATGTGCCATTTGTTTGGGGTACCGCACAGGAAGAAACCTTCATGGTATTGAAAGATAAGTTGACACATGCTCCTTTACTCCAACTTCCTTATTTTCATAAGACTTTTGAGCTTGAATGTGATGCTAGTGGAATTGGATTAGGAGGTGTGTTATTACAAGATGGCAAACATGTTGCATACTTTTTGGAAAAATTGAGTGGGCCTAGTCTGAAGTATTCTACTTATGATAAAGAATTATATGCTCTTGTTCGGACTTTAAAGACATGGCAACATTATTTGTGGCCCAAAGAATTTGTTATACATTCTGATCATGAATCTTTGAAACATATTAAAAGTCAAGCTAAACTCAATCGTAGACACGCTAAATGGGTTGAATTCATTGAGACTTTCCCTTATGTTATTAAACACAAGAAGGGTAAAGAAAATATTATTGCTGATGCATTGTTTCGTCGCTATACTATGCTTTCACAAGTTGACTTCAAAATATTTGGTTTTGATACCATCAAAGATCAATATGTGTATGATGCTGATTTTAAAGATGTAATGCAGAATTGTAAAGAAGGAAGAACATGGAACAAGTTCGTCGTTAATGATGGATTTGTGTTCCGTGCTAACAAGCTATGCATTCCAGCTAGCTCCGTTCGTCTTTTGTTGTTGCAGGAGGTGCATGGAGGAGGACTAATGGGACACTTTGGCGTGAATAAGACGGAGGATGTACTTGCTACACATTTCTTTTGGCCAAAGATGAGATGGGATGTTGAGCATTTTGTTGCTCGCTTCACTACATGTCAAAAAGCTAAGTCATGACTCAATTCTCATGGTTTATATATGCCTTTGCATGTACCAAGTGTTCCTTGGGAGGATATATATATGGACTTCGTTTTAGGTTTACCTCGAACAAAGAAGGGGAGGGATAGCATATTTGTTGTCGTGGATAGGTTCTCGAAAATGGCACACTTTATACCATGTCATAAAAGCGATGATGCTGTTAATGCTGCTGATTTGTTCATTCGTGAAATTATTCGCTTGCATGGTGTGCCAAATACTATTGTTTCAGATCATGATACTAAATTTCTTAGCCACTTTTGAAGATGTTTATGGGCTAAGTTGGGGACTAAACTGCTTTTTAGTGCTACTTGTCACCCCAAAACCGATGGACAAACTGAAGTAGTCAACAAAACATTGTGTACTATGCTTAGGGCTATTTTGAAGAATAATAAGAAAATGTGGGAAGAATGGTTGCCTCATATTGAATTTACTTATAATCGTTCATTGCATTCTACTACTAAGATGTGCCCTTTTGAAATTGTGTATGGTTTCCTACCTCGTGCACCTATTGATTTGTTGCCTCTTCCATCTTCGAAGAAGGTTAATTTTGATGCTAAAGAATGTGCTAAATTGGTTTTAAAAATGCATGAGTTAACTAAGGAAAACATTGAGCGTATGAATGCTAAATATAAACTTGCTGGAGATAAGGGTAGAAAACATGTTGTGTTTGCACCTGGAGATCTTGTTTGGTTACATTTGCCTACGCATATATTTCCTAATTTGCGCAAATCAAAGCTAATGCCATGTGCTGATGGTCCTTTTAAGGTGTTAGACAAAATAATTGATAATGCATATAAACTTGAGATGCCTACAGATTTTGGGGTTAGTCCCACTTTTAACATTGCAGATTTTAAGCCTTATTTGGGTGAGGAAGATGAGCTTTCATCAAGGACAACTTCATTTCAAGAAGGGGAGGATGACGAGGACATCAATACCATTGTTACACCCATAGCCCCTGCTGCTATACATAATGGACCAATTACTAGAGCTCGCACACGCCAATTGAATTAGCAGGTACTTTCGTTTCTTGGTAACGATTCTAATGTTCATGAGAATATGATGCTGTCTAAATTGGATACATTTGTTTTACTTACAAATGAAGGGCCTAGCTTGGACAAGAAAGATGAACCTTGGAGCAAGGTCAAGCATGGAGATGATGGCATGCGCAAGGGGAACAAGAACGGAGTTACAAGTAATGATTCCAGGACTTTGAAGCCACCATAATGAGTGCATGAAGCCTTGGACGAAATATACAAGATGCCACTTCATAAATTTCGTCCAGAGGCTATTCTAGGTGCCGCGTCACCTTATTTTCGGGCCAGGCCCATGTAATTTCGAAATACTTGATTATAGGCAGTTTTAAGAGTGCATATGTGTGGGGGAAACAAGAGTTAGGGTTGGTTTCCGACCCCTCCTCCAAGGGCCACAAAATTCCCCCTCTCTCCTCCATATATACAACCCTTAGGGCATCGTTTAGACTTTGGATTTTGTTTGAATTAAAATTTCGCCATAGCTGCAACTTCACGTACTTCGTTTGTGTTCAATGACCAGACCAAGACGTCACAGAACCCCACCTTGATCAATAAAGTTTTCCTCTTATATTCACAATATCCAGATTCCAATCTTAGTTTCTTGCTTGTTCTTCGTTTGCCTGCAGGAATCGGACCTTCGTGGTCAGGTTGATCGTGCTCCAGCATGGTCAATAACCTATCGGAGTTGGTTTAGTGATTGCTAAGGCGCGACGTCCTCACATGTTCGTAGTCGGATCGTCAAAGTCGACTTCCTCCAAAACGATAGCCACCATCTCATCGAAAGACATGAAACCTTTGCCTCTATCAGAGCATGGAAGCGGAAGCACGGGAGATGTCCCACCTCGCCACGAACGCATCCGGCATGTCCCGCCGTGCGGCCGTAGCAGCACAGAGGTCCCGCCGCGCCGCCGAAGTAGCACGTAGGTCCCGACGCGACGTTGATGCGGCAGACTGGCCCGGCTACGCCATAGAAGCAGAAGAGATGTCCCGTCGTGCCGTGAATGCAGCAGTGATGTCCTCCCGCAGTAGCCTGGGAAAATGTCTCGTGGGCACGCGAGGACTCTTACGGGCGCATGCATGCGATCGTCCATAGCCAGATGGATCATATCTCCGGCTAGGCGAGGTTGCAGGACGACATGAAAGCCTCTTATGCCAGCGTAATCTGGCAACTAAATGAGAGCAATGCGAAGCTCTGGGCCGAGCATGACCTGCTGAGGGGGAAGATCGTCAGAAGTGCGGAGCAGCAGGAGGAGACCACTGCCTTGTTGAAGAGGACCGGCGTCATCATCGAAAACTTATGGATGAGAATGCCATGCTATGCATCGAGCGTAGAAGGCTGGTGGAGGAGTCCGTGGATGCTCTCAAGCAGCATCTGGAGAACAATAAAGAGCTCATCGCCGCTCATCGGGAGGTGATTTTTCAACCAAGGACACACATGTGATTTTACAACCAACTTTGGTGCACTAGAGCATGTGCTTGTAGTTCAAATTTGAATTATGCACATTAAATGTGCAGAAACTCAATTAGTGTATAAAAAGGCCAAACGAATGCGGAATAATTCCAAAATTTAGCACGATACTTCTATTTGGTCTAATCTGCCTATGTAAAAAAATTAAGGCGGGAGAAGGCAGTGTACGCATGTCATTTCGCACACGGAGGTGACACGTTACCTCTCGGAACCACGAGTCTTCTTGACGGAAGCTCCGGTTTGCAAGAAGCTTACTCCAAAGCTTGTCCCAATTCAGCCAAAAAAATTACCGTAGCATGTTGGTGCCATGTCATGACACCATGCCAAGGTTCATGATTTTCAGGCGTGTTTTGGATTTACAGGAATTAAAAAACTAAGTTTGTCAATCTTTCCGGCCGAGCCATGACGCCCATATGTTTGAATTCCATTCCCATTTCTTGCATGGGACATATAAATTCACCCAAAGACATACATGTGATTTTTCAACAAACTTTGGTGCATTGGAGCTTGTGCTTGTATTTCAAATTTGAATTATGCACATTAAATGCCCAGAAACTCAATTAATGCATAAAAATGCCAAATGAACCCGGAATAATTCCAAATTTAAACACGACACTCATGTACTAGTTGCATGTTCATTCTACGTAAATGTTCTAGCAATTCAAACACCATCCTTTTCCTCCGTAACACCATTTTGTCTTTCAAAACATAATGAAATAATCAGGTATACGACAAACAGTTTACTAGAAAGAATCGTGTGGGATGCGATATAAAATATCTTGGCGCACCATCTTGTCTGGCTTACGCAGGAAGCTTCGTCGTCTACAGTCCACCGCTCCCGCTTGAACCACACTTGCGCGCCAGTTTCTCGCGGCACCGAGCGAAATTTTTTTGCCACCACGGAAATATCTATCTCCCCGCCCCCTTGCTCCCACCAAAAGCCACATTTCCATTGTTCCTCCTTGCTTTCCAAGTTCAAACATTCACTGTTGCTTACTGGCAGCTCAGCCTCCTCGTCGGCGACCCTTCTTCTTGCAGCGCTGCCTCCTCGCCAGCTACCCTTCTTCTTGCAATGCCGCCTCCTCGCCGGCGACCCTTCTTCTTGATGTGTGGCCTCCTCGCAGTCGACCCTTCTTCTTGCTGTGCGGCCTCGTCGATATGGTCAGGTAATCCACACCCCACCCACACCATCCTCCTCCTTTCCCATCCCACATGCCCTGACCGATGGCGCGACACCTTCCACCAAAATCACTGCCCCCTCCTCCAACTAAGCACCACCCACAGCCATTTTGCACGCAGTATAACATGGAGCTCAGTAGCATGCGGCCGCACGCGCACACGAGGTCACTATGGCTGTCATGCGTGTCAACCGCCAGATCTTGGAGGAGCACCTCGTCTTTGAGGCCACCGTCGACACCGCCACGCGGTTGTCTACATTAAAATCTAGTTCGTGATGTTTTCTCAAGGCCACCACCAGTGCCTTCTAGTATTTTGTCCTCTGTAATGTTAATATGCAATCTGATGTTCAGTTAATAGTTTGGTCCACTGAAATGTAATGTTCAGTTAACACTTTGGTCCAACAATTGCTACATTTTGTAGTACTATTCTCAAGCATTCTTTGTTTTGTTAACTGACTTATCTTCTGGTACATGTTTCTATTCTGCAATGTCGTGCTCAGTTAACTATTTTGGTTCATTTGGTCTGCTTTCCATTATCTGTTTGGTTCAGTTCTGCAATTTTATTTTCATTTGTTGTGGGTACAATTTTGTATTGTTATGCATGTGACACCAATCAAATTTAGTTGTACTCAATACATATTCTACTAATATTATGGCAACTCTTAGTTAACCTAACCAAGATCTTCCTTATGTGTGTTGCAGGGAAACAATGGGAGACACTGCGGTTTACCATTGAGGTTTGTTCAAGCAGGTTCCTTTGGCTAATAGCACATTATTGTGCAATTGCAGGAATCATTCTAATATTTAGGTTTCTTACAATTTGGTCTCGCACACGTAGGTCCTGCTGTCAGAGGCTTAGACCCACTATTCGACCCATTTTGCATATGGGGAAATGAGATGTCCATGAATATCAGTCAAGTCAAGAAACTCAGAAAGATTGTTAGGATGAAGAAACTTGCGACGAATAATAGCAAGATCTATGTTTGCATAATGAAGAAGACATCAGTCAACTATAGGGTGGTACTAACTCTTTTACCTTGTTTTTACCCCTTGCGCCATTTCAAAATTTATAACAGCGATTTATGCATAGCTTTGTTTTTAGTACTTCCCAAAGCAGTTCACCGATGATTACCTCTCAAACCACCTGCATGGTCAAGAGGCGAGGAAGGTATTCATTCAACACCCATGGTACAATATTGAAGTCTTGCTGAAGAGGACGAAGGTTGGGCGGGCAATTATCCATAGCCACTGGCCTAAAGTTGCAAGGACATCCAACATCACTGAAGGCTCAATATTTGCCTTCTGCTTCTGCAGTTTCCCAGATGAGATTCATCTGTCTATTTACCGTGTATGATGCTACTTTCCAAAGGTTTTTGATGATGCATGTGAAACTTGGTGCTGTTGTGTAATGGCATAACAGAGTGCCGAAGCTATCTGATGCAATTCGATTATGAAATCCTGGTTACTATTATACGGATATGAAATATCTTGTGTGTTTCATAAGAAATATCAATTTGATTAGTACATGGATTATCAATAATAGGCTAATTACCCTGCTTATTGGGGTTTTCTATTGCATACGGTTACTCAGACAGCACCGTGGGCGATGAACTCAAAGAATCCGCACGGTTTCTAGAAAGTAGGCGTGTTCGATCAACTAACAATCACACACGGCTTCCGGCTGCAAAATGTTTGCGTTAGGCCAACTTGCACAAACGTTTCCACACAAAGAACTGTGTGTGATATACATGCCTACAGAAATGTTTTTCTAGGATTCATCGTGTGGGATGTACATACCTACGGATTTTTTTTCTAGGATTCACTTTGTGGGATGTACATACCTACGGAAATGATTGGGTTTCGATGCCTCGCCCGATTGCACATGAGCTCATTTGATGTCCCAGGAGGGCCTATCCCTGACGGTTTCTGGGTCGTGTGGGAAGGACCCCCCTATCGCCCACACTCACTTGGCGGCGGTTCCAAATGCCGTCGTGGAAAGGGGTTAAAAACCGTTTGTATAGCATGTCGTTGTACCAATGAGGTGTGAAGTTGAGTAAAGACTCAAAACCCGACCATGGTAGAAAATAGAAAGAGGATGAAAAGTCATTCCCTATGCCTTAGTCATAGGTTCTGTAAAGTATGCTATGCTGTGTACCAGACCTATTGTGTACCTCACCATGAGTTTGGCAAGAGGGTACAATAGTGATCTAGGAGTGGATCACTGGACAACGGTCAAAATTATCCTTAGTGGAATAAGGACATATTTCTCGGTTATGGAGGTGACAAAAAGTTCATTGTAAAGGGTTACGTCGATGCAAGCTTTGACACTGATCCGGATGACTCTAAGTCTCAATCTGGATACATATTGAAAGTGGGAGCAATAGCTAGACTAGCTCCGTGCAGAGCATTGTAGACATAGAAAATTTGCAAAATACATACATCTCTGAATGTGGCAGACCCGTTGACTAAACTTCTCTCACAAGCAAAACATGATCACACCTTAGTACTCTTTGGGTGTTAATCACATAGCGATGTGAAGTAGATTATTGACTCTTGTAAACCCTTTGGGTGTTAGTCACATGGAGATGTGAACTAATCACATGAAGATGTGAACTATTGGTGTTAAATCACATGATGATGTGAACTTTATTATTAACTCTAGTGCAAGTGGGAGACTGAAGGATATATGCCCTAGAGGCAATAATAAAGTTGTTATTTATATTTCCTTATATCATGATAAATGTTTATTATTCATTCTAGAATTGTATTAAACGGAAACTTAGTACATGTGTGAATACATAGACAAAATGAGTATCCCTAGTATGCATCTACTTGACTAGCTCGTTAATCAAAGATGGTTAAGTTTCCTGACCATAGACATGTGTTGTCATTCGATGAACGGGATCACATCATTATGGGAAGTATGTGATGGACAAGACCCATCCGTTAGCTTAGCATAATGATCGTTTAGTTTTATTGCTATTGCTTTTTTCATGACTTATATTCCTCTAACTATGAGATTATGCAACTCCCGAATACCGGAGGAACACCTTGTGTGCTATCAAACGTCACAACATAACTGGGTGATTATAAAGATGCTCTACAGGTGTCTCCGAAGGTGTTTGTTCGGTTGGCAGAGATAAAGATTAGGATTTGTCACTCCGTATATCGGAGAGGTATCTCTGGGCCCTCTCGGTAATGCACATCACTATAAGTCTTGCAAGAAATGTGACTAATGAGTTAGTTATGGGATGATGCATTATGGAATGAGTAAAGAGACTTGCCAGTAACGAGATTGAACTAGGTATGACGATACCGACGATCGAATCTCGGGCAAGAAACGTACCGATGACAAAGGGAATGACGTATGTTGTTATGCGGTTTAACCGATAAAGATATTCGTAGAATATGTAGGAACCAATATGAGCATCCAGGTTCCGCTATTGGTTATTGACCGGAGATGTGTCTCGGTCATGTCTACATAGTTCTCGTACCCGTAGGGTCCGCACGCTTTATGTTCGATGACGATTTATATTATGAGTTATATGTGATTTGATGACCAAAGTTTGTTCGGAGTCTTGGATGAGATCACGAACATGACGAGGAGTCTCGAAATGGTAAAGAGGTAAAGATTTATATATAGGAAGGTTGCATTCAGACATCGGAATGGTTCCGAGTGATTCGGGCATTTTTTCGGAGTACCGGGAGGTTACCGGAACCCCCCCCCCCCCGAGGGAATCATGGGCCTTATGGGCCATGGGAGAGAAGAGGGGACAACCCACAACAGGGAGGCGCCCCTCCCCCCAAGTGGAGTCTGAATAGGAAGGGGAGGGGGCACGGCCCCCTTTCCCTCTTCCCCTCCTCTCCTTCCCCCTTTCCCCCCTCCGTAAAAAGAAAGGAGGGGGGCGAATCCTACTTGGACCAGGAGTCCAAGTAGGACTCCCCCCTTGGAACGCCCCCTCTAGGGCCGGCCTCCTCCTCCCCCTCCTTTATATACGTGGGAAGGGGGCACCCCAAAGGCACACCAAGTATTCTCTTAGACGTGTGCGGTGCCCCCTCCACAGTTAGACACCTCGGTCATATCATCATAGTGCTTAGGTGAAGCCCTACGCCGGTAACTTCATCATCACAGTCGCCACGCCGTCATGCTATCGGAACTCTCCCTCGTCCTTGGATCGGTTGGATCGCGAAGGCATTCAACTACATCAACCGTGTTACTAAATGCTTCCGCTTTCGGTCTACGAGGGTACATGGACACACTCTCCCCTCTCGTTGCTATGCATCTCCTAGTTAGATGTTGCGTGATCGTAGGAAATTTTTTGAAATACTGCGTTCCCCAACACTTGCTGGGGCGGAGTTACATTCAAATGAAGCGGATCCACCATATGAGGTTGAGTCGTCACTCCTGCCGCAGGTGTGTTACTGATCCGATTCATCTTGGGCGGGTTACTGGGCCCTGCTCGAGGGGTATTAAAAAGATTACTTGTGTCATAATCAAGAGGCAAACGACTCCGATGCCTCCTTCGCAGAACCGTGTTAGATGCAGTCTGATTTAAACTCAATCGGAAAGCCTCAGCTTGAATCCGATGTGACTCTGCGTCCAAGGCGGCTCGCTCCGTCGCCATCCGAGTGTTCTCAGCATTAAGTTCTTCCTTGGCTTGAGCTATCTCCTCTCGGAGTTTCGCGACGTCCACCTTATGTTGTGCTTGAGTCTCTGGGGTCACCTCTACTGGTGAGGACATCACTAAAAAAGTTAAACCACAGCCCCTACTGATACATATACAGGACCAAATACTAGAGCTCGCGCACGCCAATTAAATTACCAGGTACTTTCGTTTCTTGGTAATGATTCTAATGTTCGTGAGAATATGATGCTGCCTAAATTGGATACATTTGTCTTGCTTACAAATGAAGGGCCTGGCTTGGACAAGAAGGATGATCATTGGAGCAAGATCAAGCATGGATATGATGGCATGCGCAAGGGGAACAAGAACGGAGTTACAAGTGATGATTTCAGGACTTTGAAGCCACCATAATGAGTGCGTGAAGACTTGGACAAAATATACAAGATGCCACTTCATAAATTTCATCTAGAGGCTATTATAGGTGTTGCGTCACCTTATTATTGGGCCAGGCCCATGTAATTTCGAAATACTTGAGTATAGGTTGTTTTTAGAGTCTCTATGTGTGGGGAAACAAGAGTTAGGGTTGGTTTCAGACCCCTCCTACAAGGGCCACGAAATTCCCCCTCTTCCTCCATATATACAGCCCTTAGGGTGTCATTTAGACTTTGGGTTTTGTTTAGATTACAGTTCACCATAGTTGCAACTTCGTGTACTTCATTTGTGTTCAACGACCAGACAACGACGTCACAGAAACCCACCTTGATCAATAAAGCTTTCCTCTTATATTCGCAATATCCAGATTGCAATCTTAGTTTATTGCTTGTTCTTCATTTGCCTGCAGGAAATAGACCTTCGTGGTCAGGTTGACCGTGCTCCGGCGTGGTCAATAACCTCTCAGAGTTGGTTTTAGCGATTGCTAATGCGCGACATCCTCGCACGTTCATAGTCGGATCGTCAAAGTCGACTTCCTCCAAAACGATAGCCACCATCTCATCGAAAGACGGGACACTTTTGCCTCTATCAAGTAGTATCAGATTTCCAGGTTGCTCATTGAGATACAGTTTTGTCGTAGTTTAGATCGAGTCTGTTCTTCATACCTATAGTCCACGAAAAAGCCAAAAAAGGGTTAGTTCATCATATCCGAACCAGTCTAAGCCTTTGCATAGTCTTTTCAATATTTCCCTTTGTTGAATTTACGGTTGCATCGTCGTGTCTAGTTGCTGGTCTTAGAGTCTAGTCTTTTAGAGTTTCGAGATCTGGTGATAAGTTGTCACGTCGCTGCCGCACCATCATCATCGCCCCTGCCATCTACCACCACCGCTTATCCACCACCAATCCGTATCCATATACCATCACCAATCTGTATCCATATACCACCACCAATCCGTATCCATATACCACCACCGCTGCCATATCTTACCATCATATATCCACCACCAATCTGAGTTCTTATCATATTAGGTTTGCTTTCGAGATAAATCTAATTTCTGATTCATGTTTCCTTGCCTGGGTAGGTTTCGAAAAAGAAGTCTGGAGACCCCCGGGCAATTTTTAGGCCAAAATTTTGGCGACTGAAAATATTTTTTTCCTTCTCCTATTTTTAGGCTTTTTTGAGTCTTTTGAGACACTAGCCATCATAGTGATTTTTTGTCGCACTTTTTCGTCGTCGCTGCCCTGATTTCTAAAAAAAAATGTCAAAAAAATTCCGTGCCCATCCTGTCATTTTGACCTGGGAAGAGTTTTGAGACACTCTCCATTATAGTGATTTTTTGCAAAAGAAAGAGGAGCGCAAAAACTGAGCGCTAAAAAACTAAGCGAAAAAATCCAGAGTGTGCTCTTCCCTTGTTTACGTGCAGCGTCGTGATTTTGTTAGTGTTCTAGGCTCGCGTCTCTAGCGCGGTCTAGCCTATGACCAGCACAGTATCGTCGTTGAGTGTTTATTCAACTTTGCATCTCTGAATTGATTATTGCTAATCTTTTTGCTACCATATTATAAGCTTTCATAGCTCTACATAAATCTACGTCGTGCGTTTGACTCTCCCTGGTAATCGCTCTATCCAAGCTTTGAGAGTTTTGACTGCATCGGTTGCCGATCACCACCTGTTGTTGGGTAAGAACTGATAAGAATTTTGGATTTGCTTGACGGATTTGTGACGCCCCACCACCACCATTTTCTAGTAGTCTGTAGGATCATATTCTTGTGTGTTTCTATTGCTGCTAACCATGGCAGGATCACAAGTCGATGAGACTGACAGGGAGAACATGACGAATAAGGAGTTGCATGATAAATTTCAGCAAATGATGACTGAACAGGTGCAAGATGTGCTGAACAATTTTGGAGAGGCGATGGATAAGATAACTGGCTTTGAGAAGATGTTCGAAACAAAGCTCGATAACAAATTTAATGAACTGCTTGTGCGTCTTCCACAACCACCACAGGCTGCACCTGCCGCACCTCTGCAACAACAACAACAACAACGACGACTACCTCCACATCACGAAACAGCCCTCCACCGAGCGAGCCTTGTCCCTCTTGAGCCTGGCCAAACTGTTGGTGCTGCTGTTGATACTTCTGTGGCTCCTGCTGCTGATGAGGAGGAGGATGATAATCTGGGAGATTACGTGGATGAGGTTGATCAAAATCCGAACTAGGTGCAACCACCAGCACTACAACCACCAGGTCGTCCACATGCAAATAATGGCAATGGTAGGGCTCCCCCTCAGGTATGAGATCATGACCATCTCCCTAAATGAAATTTAATATTCCACCATTTGAGGGTAGATACATTCCTGATACATATCTTACTTGGGAGTTAGAAACCGAGCAACGTTTTACGTGTTTAGAATATCCCGAGGAGAGATGTGTTGTGCTGCACTTTGTGCTTTCACTAGTTTTGCTTGTGTGTGGTGGTCTGAACATCATAGATTATATCCGAATAATATTCCAACTACTTGGGCTGCTTTGAAAACTGCTATGCGTACTTGTTGGGTTCCACCATATTATCAACGTGAATTACTTCAAAAATTGCAGCGTTTAAGACAAGGAAAAAATTCTGCAGAGGAATATTATCAGGAATTACAAACTGGCATGATTAGATGTGGTATTGTTGAGGATAATGAAGCTATGCTTGCACGTTTTATGGGTGGATTAAGTAGAGAGATTCAGACCATTCTAGAGCATAAGGAGTATAATAATATCACTCGTTTATTCCATATTGCATGTAAAGTTGAACGGGAAGTGCGGGATCGACAGGCATTGGCACGAACTACCTATTCTACATGTCGACATTCCTCATGGACACCGCGTGCATCCTCTACTTCCACACATTCTACTGCATCGGCACCTCCATCAGCTGCCACCTCCAGTCGTGATACAAGAAAGCAGGCACAACCACCACTATCTACCACGAGCACACTTGTCGGGCCTGTCCATAGCTCTTCTTCTTCCATGGCATCAACAGGGCACACAAGTGATATTATTTGTCGTTGTTGTAAGGGAAGAGGTCATTATGCAAGAGAATGCAAATCTCGACGTGTGATGATTTCTACTAGGGATGGTGGTTATGAGTCCGCTAGTGACTATGATGAGGAGATTTGGCTCTTATTACATGTGAAGAACAAGGTGGAGATGATTCTTAAAATGAGACGCAATACATGGCTCCTAAAGACGCTGACAGGTATGAATGTTTAGTTGTTGAACGTGTTTTGAGTGTGCAGGTCACAAAAGAAGAGCAAAATCAGAGGCATAATTTGTTCCATACAAAGGGAGTTGTGAAGGAATGTTTTGTTCGCGTCATCATAGATGGAGGGAGCTGCAACAACTTGGCTAGCATGGAGATGGTGGAGAAGCTATCTCTCACCACAAGACCACATCCACATCCTTACCATATCCAATGGTTAAATAACAGCGGCAATGTTAAGGTAACACGTACTATTCATGTGCATTTTAGTATCTCTACATATGCTGATTATGTTGATTGTGATGTGGTATCCATGCAAGCATGTTCCTTATTACTTGGTAGACCATGGCAATTTGATAAAAATTCTGTACACCATGGTAGAAACAATCAGTATGCTCTTGTTCATAAGGATAAACATATTACTTTGCTTCCTATGACTCCTGATTCCATTTTGAAAGATGATATTAATAAAGCTAATAAAGCAAAACAGGAGCACAACAAGAGTGAAAATCAGATTGTGGCAAAAGAATTTGAGCAACAAATGAAGCCTAATAATAAACCATCTAGTGTTGCTTCTGAAATTAAATTGAAAAGTGCATGTTTACTTGCCGACAAATCCGGTATTGATGATCTAGATTTCAGCAAATCTGTTTGCTATGCTTTTGTGTGCAAAGAGGCATTATTTTCATTCGAGGACGTGCCTTCCTCTCTGCCTCCTGTTGTTACTAACATTTTGCAGGAGTTCGCTGACATCTTTCCACAAGACGTGCCACCTGGCTTACCACCTATTCGAGGGATTGAGCATCAGATTGACTTAATTCCCGGTGCTTCGCTACCCAACCATGCACCATATCGTACCAATCCAGAGGAGACGAAGGAGATTATGCGTCAAGTCCAGGAGCTGCTCGACAAAGGCTATATTCGCTAATCCCTTAGTCCTTGTGTTGTTCCTACTATTCTAGTGTCGGAAAAGGATGGTACATCGCGTATGTGTGTTGATTGCCGAGGCATTAATAACATTACTATTTGTTATCGTCATCCTATTCCTAGGCTAGATGATATGCTTGATGAATTGAGTTGCTCTACAATATTCTCCAAAGTTGATTTGCATAGTGGATACCATCAGATTCGTATGAAATTGGGAGATGAATGGAAAACTGCATTTAAAGCTAAATTTTGTTTATATGAGTGGTTGGTCATGCCTTTTGGGTTAACTAATGCAACTGGTACTTTCATGAGATTAATGAATGAAGTTTTACGTGCTTTCATTGGACGATTTGTGGTAGTCTATTTTGGTGATATACTGATTTATTGTAAATCTTTGGGGGAACATTTGGAACATTTACGTGTTGTTTTTATTGCTCTACATGATGCACTTTTGTTTGGTAACCTCGGAAAGTGCACCTTTTGCACCGACCGAGTATCTTTTCTTGGCTATGTTGTTACTCCACAGGGAATTGAGTTGATAAAGCCAAGATTGAAGCTATTAAGAGTTGGCCGCAGCCCAAAACGGTCACACAAGTGAGGAGTTTCCTTGGCCTCGCTGGTTTCTATAGGCGTTTTGTGAGAGATTTCAGCACCATTGTTGCACCTTCAGTGAGCTTACAAAGAAGGATCTGCCTTTTGTTTGGGGTACCGCACAGGAAGAAGCGTTCAAGGTATTGAAAGATAAGTTGACACATGCTCCTTTACTCCAACTTCCTGATTTTAATAAGTCTTTTGAGCTTGAATGTGATGCTAGTGGAATTGGATTATGAGGTGTGTTATTACAAGATGGCAAACCTGTTGCATACTTTTCTGAAAAATTGAGTGGGCCTAGTCTGAACTATTATACTTATGATAAAGAATTATATGCTCTTGTTCGGACCTTAGAAACATGGCAACATTATTTATGGCCCAAGGAATTTGTTATACATTCTGATCATGAATCTTTGAAACACATTAAAAGTCAAGCAAAACTGAACCGTAGACATCCTAAATGGGCTGAATTCATTGAGACTTTCCCTTATGTCATTAAACACAAGAAGGGTAGATAAAATGTTATTGCTGATGCATTATCTCATCGTTATACTATGCTTTCACAACTTGACTTCAGAATAGTTGGTTTGGAGACCATTAAAGATCAATATGTGCATGATGCTGAATTTAAAGATGTATTGCAGAATTGTAAGGAAGGGAGAACTTGGAACAAGTTCGTTGTTAATAATGGATTTGTGTTTCGTGCTAACAAGATATGCATTCCAGCTAGCTTCGTTCGTCTTTTGTTGTTGCATGAGGCACATGGAGGAGGATTAATGTGACACTTTGGCGCGAAGAAGATGGAGGATATACTTGCTACACATTTCTTTTGGCCAAAGATGAGACGGGATGTTGAGCATTTTGTTGCTCGCTGCACTACATGTCAAAAAGCTAAGTCACGACTCAATCCTCATGGTTTATATATGCATTTGTGTGTACCTAGTGTTCCTTGGGAGGATATATCTATGGACATTGTTTTACGTTTACCTCGAACAAAGAAGGGGCGGGATAGCATATTTTTTGTCATGGATAGGTTCTCGAAAATGGCACACTTTATACCATGTCATAAAAGCGATGATGTTGTTAATGTTACTGATTTGTTCTTTCGTGAAATTATTCGCTTGCATGGTGTGCCAAGTACTATTGTTTATGATCGTGATACTAAATTTCTTAGCCACTTTTGGAGATGTTTATGGGCTAAGTTAGGGACTAAACTGCTTTTTAGTACTACATGTCATCCCCAAACTGATGGACAAACTGAAGTAGTGAATAGAACATTGTCTACCGTGCTTAGGGCTGTTTTCAAGAATAACAAGAAAATGTGGGAAGAATGGTTGCCTCATATTGAATTTGCTTATAATCGGTCACTGCATTCTACTACTAAGATGTGCCCTTTTGAAATTGTGTATGGTTTCCTACCTCGTGCACCTATTGATTTGTTGCCTCTTCCATCTTCGGAGAAGGTTAATTTTGATGCTAAACAACATGCTGAATTGATCTTAAAAATGCATGAGTTAACTAAGGAAAATATTGAGCGCATGAATGCTAAATATAAACTTGTTGGAGATAAGGGTAGAAAATGTGTTGTCTTTGCACCTAGAGATCTTGTTTGGTTACATTTGTGTAAGGAAAGGTTTCCTAATTTGCACAAGTCAAAGCTAATGCCACGTGTTGATGGTCCTTTTAAGGTGTTATAAAAATAAATGATAATGCATATAAACTTGAGTTGCCTACAGATTTTGGGGTTAGTCCCACTTTTGACATTGCAGATTTGAAGCCTTACTTGGGTGAGGAAGATGAGCTTCCGTCGAGGACGACTTCAATTCAAGAAGGGGAGGATGATGAGGACATCACTAACAAAGTTAAACCCACAGCCCCTACTGATACATATACAGGACCAATTACTAGAGCTCGTGCACGCCAATTAAATTACCAGGTACTTTCATTTCTTGGTAATGATTCTAATATTCGTGAGAATATGATGCTACCTAAATTGGATACATTTGTCTTGGTTACAAATGAAGGGCCTAGCTTGGACAAGAAGGATGATCATTGGAGCAAGATCAAGCATGGAGATGATGGCATGCGCAAGGGGAACAAGAACGGAGTTACAAGTGATGATTTCAGGACTTTGAAGCCACCATAATGAGTGCATGAAACCTTGGACGAAATATACAAGATGCCACTTCATAAATTTCGTCCAGAGGCTATTATAGGTGCTGCATCACCTTATTATTGGGCCAGGCCCATGTAATTTCTAAATACTTGAGTGTAGGCTATTTTTAGAGTCTGTGTGTGTGTGGGGAAACACGATTTAGGGTTGGTTTCGGACCCCTCCTCCAAGGGCCACGAAATTCCCCCCTCTTCCTCCATATATACAGCCCTTAGGGCATCGTTTAGACTTTGCGTTTTGTTTAGATTAAAGTTCGCCATAGCTACAACTTCGCGTACTTCGTTTTTGTTCAACAACCAGACAAAGGCGTCACAAAAGCCCACCTTGATCAATAAAGCTTTCCTCTTATATTCTTGATATCCAAATTGCAATCTTAGTTTCTTGTTTGTTCTTCATTTACCTGCAGGAAACAGACCTTCGTGGTCTGGTTGATCATGCTCCGGCGTGGTCAATAACCTCTTGGAGTTGGTTTAGCGATTGCTAAGGCGCGGCGTCCTCGCACGTTCGTAGTCGGATCGCCAAAGTCGACTTCCTCCAAAACGATAGCCACCATCTCATTGAAAGACGGGACACCTTCACCTCTATCATCTACCCCTATCAGAGTTGCTAAGGCATCCAGGAGCTCAGATAAGGCTTGAGCCGGCGAGCGCGCGGAGCCGCTTGCCCCAGTCGTTGCCTCGGCTGTTGAACCGGAAGTCATCGCCGCGGCAGTTGAAGATCGGAGAGCCGGATACTGTCGCCATCGGAATAGGCCCCAAGGCCTCGTCTTGTAGCTGATACATTGAGCCAGTCTCACTGCACTGGTGTGCGTCGGTCCTAAACAAACGGTTTTTAACCCCTTTCCGCGACGGCATTTGGAACCGTCACCAAGTGAGTGTGAGCAATAGGGGGGTCCTTCCCACACGACCCAAAAATTGTCGGGGATAGGGCCCCTATAGTACTCCAACTCGTTTCTGCTTGCATTGCCATCGCAGTTGGTATTCTGTCGTGCTATGTTTACGATGCATGTCCCATCACAAACGGCTCACCATTATAGAACATGTACATTGCGCGGCCCATCACAAATGGTTCACTGTTAAGAAGATTAGCTAATCGTCGTATGAGTGTGGGACAGGATTACAAAACGTCGGACCGTCGTAACATCATCGTACACAACCACTATCGCACACGCTATTCTGTGGTGCAACGTTTACGATGCATACTTCATCAGAAACAGTTCATGGTTGTGAATCATGTACGATAAGGCAACTAACACAAACGTTTAGTTTTCCTGCACCGTTTGTGATATTGTCTGAAATCGCACACGCTTTGGAAACGGCAATTGTGTGCATGCTTGCACATGTTTCCTCTCTGTGAACCATCTCAGATTATGGTGTATATCGCAAACGTTTGTGTTTTACCAGCCGTGTGTGCCGTAACAACCTAGAGAGCGTAATTTCACCGTAATTTAATTGCTGCTATTTCAAATTGTACCGGATTTGAATTTGAATGTATGCTACACTTTGTTCATATCAATCAGGTTCAAACAACCAATGCATTATTGATTCATAGGTACATATGTTCAAGAATTACATAAGAACCAAATAAAGAATGATGAACCATAATTGTATACTTGTACTATTAAAGACGCTAAATAAAGAGGCGAAATATATTCTGGTTGCTAAACAAGGTGGAGCGGAATGCCCATATTGTGCCCTCCTCCATGCAGAAGGCAAGCACGACTCTAGTCCAACCCCTTGTGATGGCCGACCGCCCATCCTTCACGGTCTTCATGAAAACATCTAGATAATCATCATGTTCTGGTAGAAATACTTTAACCTTTTCATGCCCACCAATCACGTAGTTTGAGGGGTAATCTTGAGTAAACTGCTTTGGCAACCACTGCAAAGGAAAAAGATTCAGACATTGTCATCTAACACAACTCATTATGGGTAGTAAAAAAAGGCTGCAGAGTTCTTACTTACCATCCTGCAGTTCGTTGTTGTCTTGGATGAAGTGTAAACAAATAGTTTAATTGTCATCTTTGGACCCATGTTACTAACAATCTTTATCAGCTTCCTCACTTGATGCTGGTTCATCGATATCTCATTGCCCCATACGCAGAAAGGGCCGAAGCGCGGATCTTTACCAATGACATATGTACCTAAAAGCACCAAGTTAATATTAGAAGCTAAACGACAATTGCATAGTGATGTAGTACAACACTCTTTTATAATATGTCTATATACATCCGTATGTGGTAGTCCATTTGAAATCGTTAAAAAGACAAATATTTAGGAACGGAGGGAGTATCTTATAACATCCAATATACTCACATATTAGATGAATTAACATCTTATATTATGGGCCGGAAGGAGTTTAGTGCATTCTTACAAATTATTGGCTAATTAACTACTCTTGTATCCAGGGGTTACAGTTAGTTTGAGCTAGTTCAGGCTCAAATAGCCCTAAAATATATCTAAACATGAGGGCTAGTTTGAGCTAGTTGCATCTATAACCCACCTAAAAAACTATCCAACCCAAGAGGTGCTAATTGGAACTAGTTCTCCTAGTGCATTTATTGTCAATCTAACCCTGCCATCCAAACAACTCTTTCGATGGAGTTAGTTCAAGGTTAGTAATGAGCTAGAAACTAACTCTAACCTCTAGCTAAATTGAGTATCCAAATAGGGTTGTGTTGTTGTTGCTGGTGCTACTGCTGCTCTTCTACATATAACTAGACATCATTAAAACATTAATGTAACACTCTTCCTTGTTGCTATGTAGCCTAGGATTGCATATTTAGACATTAAGTACAATGCATGTTGCTATGTAGCCTCTGGCCCTAGTTAACCTAACAATAAATGGGTTGCAGATATATTCAGTTAAAAGTCCGATTCACCGATTAGTCCCTTACCAGCCACCGGCCTATATGGTACCAGCTACCGATATCCTGAACAGTGAGAAGATATAAGCCATGGGATGAAACTAACCTCGATGGAAAACAACAGTCGTTCCCAAAATTGTCCTGTGTAGGTACATCAAGAAGCATGTTAAGCACAACAGTTCATACTTGGACATATAGAACATCATGTTGTGAATAACTGGAATAAACAAGGTATACTACGAGAACCAAATATAGCATTTGAAACTGGACACATGCTAACTACAAACAACTGAACAATCAAAAAACTTTAAAAGAGGCATATGCTAGCTATAACAGGCTTAACAGCAAGCAAATATATGCATTCCTATCGGTATGTTTAAAACTGGATTGATGAAATGTACTGCACAGTAAATAATTGCACATATAGAGTATCACATTGTGAACAACTGAAATAAACAAGGCATACTGCAAACAACCAGATATAGCAATTAAAACTGGACATATTCTCACTACACTACAAAAGGGACTCGACAAAACAAATCATGGGTTTCCCCCTGTGAAGAGGCACGACAAAACAAATCATGGGTTTCCTCACTTGTCACAGATGGGCTCATTCCCGTGGGAAGAGCACGGACCCTGGATGTGCTCCATGTTGTCACAGATGGGCTCCTTCCCCTTGGAAGAGCACGACTGTAGGGTGCCCTCCCTGATGTCACAGACGGGCGCTTTCCCCTTGGAAGAGCAGATGGGCACTTTCCCCTTGGAAGAGACGAAGAGGGTGCCCTCCTCGTGGTTGTCGTCGATGAGGTCTCACTTGGAAGCTGTGGATCCCAAGCTAGTGTCGCAGAACGTGTCCTTCAGAAATGACAAAAGGGGCTCGATGGCGATGTAGAATGGCAAATTGTTGACAGCGAGCGAGAGGAGATTAGCGGCGGGGCCATGGGTGAGATCGACGGCGGTTGAACCCGAGGGGTTGGGGGTGGGCCACTTAACCTGTGACATAGCCTGCCTCAGGTGTCGCTGTCGATGACCTCGATGTCGTAGCCAGTGGACGAGACATGCCCGCATACTCTAGCCCGCTGCTTGAGTGGCTGCTGCTAGTAATGGTCGTCAGCTTCCTTGGCGACATTGGGCGAAGAGACCGCTAAACACCTCTTTGGGGTCAGTGGCTCCTCGAGCTCCATGGGAGCGTAGCCGGGCTTAGGCTGCGACGCTCTGGAATGGGGGATGGGGATCTGTGGGAAAGGTGCATTTGGCAAGCGTCATCTAAGAAACTCAGGGCAACCTGGGTATGAAGATCGGTGGGTAAGCTGCACGGGCAAACGGGCAGATGTTGGCAATGGAGGCCTTGCGGCGGCGGCGGCAGCGGCGGGGACCTTGCTAGGGTTTCGAGCGAGGGAGGGTGTGTGTGTGCGCGCGCACGCCCAAGGAGGTTTTGGTGTGTGTATGTGTGTGTGTGTGTGGAGAGGGGCACGGGGTGTTTGAGGAAATGACGCGGGTACTGAAAATTTTACTACGCGGGAGTCAAACGCGGGATTGAAATGCCGGGCTATTGAAAATTTTCATGATAGTGCATCGCACATGGTCCGGAGATAACAACCGTGTGTTATGAAACAGAAAAACCCTCGAGGCGGGCAGATATTTTCTAGTGATGCAGGCGGGATTGGGAACAAGAAACATCGCACATGGTCCGAAGATAACAACCGTGTGTTATGAAACAGAAAAACCCTCGAGGCGGGCAAATATTTTTGAGAGGGGGAGCCTCATCGAGCCCAATGTACTGTGCGGATGTGTCGTGACAGGTGCACCGGCGTGGCACACGGTTAGTTTGAGTGAACCATTTATGTTGCGTCATCCGACTTATCTAATGTTCATAAATTTGGCGAAAAATGACGCGGGAGAGGGTCAGAACATGAACACACTTGCATGTGGACCAAATTTATGTATCAAAAGGGTGGTTTGATTTTCAAATACCAAATGCAACTTCGATGTGGCACCTCTCTCGCAAAGCGCACTGTATTGCTTGCCCCACCCCCCCTCATGTCGGCACGAAGGGAATCCTAAGATATGAATGCATGCCCCCTCCCCCCCAACCGAGGTTCACCTAGGAAAGTGCGAAGTAGCTAGCAGCCCCCCTCCTCCCTCGTGTCGGCACGAAGGGAATACTAAGCTATGAATGCATGCCCCCCAACCGAGGTTCACCTAGCAAAGAGC
>NC_041392.1:381123517-381138195 GCF_002162155.2 Triticum dicoccoides | reverse complement strand
CTTTCAGTCAGCGGGCCAGAGAGACATATATCTCACCAAGATGGATCGTAAAACGGACCAAGAATAATCCACCTTGGTCGTACAACCTCCCTTTTGTTGTTGGTCAAACTGATGGCCGTCCATGAGACCCCGGAGATGGGCTAGCTCACCAATAATCACGCAAGTAGCTAGTCCCCGAAGACAACCACTGCATGCGTGTGGCCCAAACATATGTATGGGGAGGTGTGTTTTTGAGTAACAATGGAACAACTTTCATGTGGCACCGTGATTTTGAACTAGAAATCCCCAGACTGAGTGAGGGTTAGGTTGACGATGCATATGTATGTCACACCACACTTCAAGCCAACGACAGGGATTCATGCATGCATGCATATTATATGCGCTCAAACTTAATTAGGTCTGAATCTCACCATGACCTATACTACGATAACACGAACCAAATGAAGAATCCGCCATGGTAACCTATCTTGTTGTTGGTTAGGTGATCACGGATGTCCACGCGGGCCCACGAATATATAGGCTTGTCGCCGATAACCACGCAAGGGAGTGTACCACTCGAAGGCAACCACTACATGCATATGTATGGAGGTGATGCATGCATGCATGCATGTTTGAATACACAACATTGACGTGGTGCGTGCGTCAAAAATCGTACACTATCTCCCCACATAGAGCGAGATCGGTTCATGATGTGTCGTTGTACTAGCCACTTCGACTTGATGGGAGGGATTCATGCATACACATGCATGTGTGTGTGCTCAAGCTGTATCATGCATGTTATCCCAGAGCAAAAATAATAATCCCCTTCTAAGTCAAATTAACCTCTATTATTGTCAGGAAAAAAGTCGTGATGGACCAAGCGGGCCCACAAATGGAAAGCATCGATATCGCTGATAACTGCTTAAGTGGGTGCAAGAGGACAACCACCACCGCTTTGCATGTGGGCCAAACATATATATGTTGAATAACCAAAATGCACAACTTTGATGTGCCACATGCCTCAAAAATCATAAACCATGCACCCACATAGAGCGAGGTTCATATCAAGCGTACTACATATGATGGTCCCCTTTCCCCCTCTTCACTGCATACTATATGCTCCTGCCGTAATATATGTACAACCCAAAAGAATCCTCATCGATGGTGAAATTAATTAACCTCTCCCGATGTAGGTCAAAGTGATGCATGCATGCATCGACGATGGCCTCGTGGGCCCACAGATGGAAGCGTCACACGTGAGTGTCCTAGCTAGGATATGCATGTGGCCCAAAAAGGTGTTGTGTGATGTTTGAATAACCAATTTCACAATTATGATGTGGCACGTGCCTAGGAAACCAAAAAGTCCCGACACTGAGTGAGGTGCACATGTTCACCGACGCGTACGTATAGTATATATGCTAGTCTCCTCCCACCTCTTCGACGCGTACTATATACCACCGTAACACAAACAAAAAAGATTCTACCTTGCTGGTCAAATTAACCTCACTGTCGGCTGTTCATCAAAGTGATGGATGACGACCTCACGGGCCCATAGAAAGTGTCACACGCGAGTATCGAGTGTCGTGTAAGACAACCATTGACTGCATGTGGCCAAAACATTTATGTATGACATGGTTGCGCAATGTTTTAAATAACAATTTCACGACTGTGATGTGGCACCAGCCTGCCTAAAAAAAGGCCAACCCACACGGTGGCTCACAACTCGTAGTGTACTGCGAGCCACCCGCCACCCCCAGACGCACACACCCCCACACACACACCGCAAATCTACCGCAACTACGATGCATGTTAAATTAATTATCCCGCGGTGAACATACATGTTACCGAAGGAGGGACGTTTTAATTTCAAAAAAAATCACAGAGATCATTAAGACGTTTTAGTACACTAATTGATTTTCTATGGTATAATGTGCAAAAATCAAATTTGAGCTACATGCACACGTGACAGTGCACCTAAATGGATTGCAAAAACACATGTGTCTCACTGGGTGCATGTTTACTCCCCGTGCAACAAATTTCAAACATTGAGAATCTTGATTTTTAAATTCTAGTGCATCCAAAACTTATTTGAAGTTCATGAAACTTATCGTGTTGTCATATGGACACTAATATAAAGTGGCATTGTACTTTTTTGTCAAATTTGAGACCTGTTGGGGATATGACTATTGGATATGACCTACCCAGGAGGGGCCAGGCTATCCCGATGGTGGTTCATAAACCAAGCCCATGAATATGTTGAAGATGGCGGTTCATATAGTGGGCTCGTTAAAGGGCCCAAAGCCCAAAGGCGGCTTAAGGCCCGTAAGTGTAAACCGCCATGTATATGTGACTTATATTGTAAGGCATGTAAGATAAGTCACCGGGCTGGACACGTTTGTATGAGCCGGCTGGGACTCTGTAAGCCACGGGGCGTCGACCAGTGTATATAAGGGGACGACCCGAAAGCGGCTTAGGGCAAGAAATAACGGGTCTAAAGCCAGACCAATCGTATTTGCTCCCTGGTAATCAAAACCCTAGCAATACCACCTCAAACTGGATTAGGCTTTTACCTTCATCATAAGGGGCCAAACCAGTATAAATTCCCCATGTCCTTTGTCCCGTTTAACCCCTTTAAACTAACTACGTCGCAATGGCTCCACAACTAAGTTCTTCTGCTAGGACATCTGCCGTGATAATTCCATGATAGTTGGTGCCCACCGTGGGGCCTGCGCGTGGTGGTTTTGAGTTCTTGAAGGGCAGCTTTGAAGGGATCAAGGGATACACTGTGGGATGGATGACCAAGAGTCGTCGCGGCAAGCTCTAGATCTACGACGCAGGCTGGGGCCCCGAGGCCAGCTCAATTGAGTAAGGGTACCGGGTCCCCTTTGGTGGAATCCACGTCTTCATCGGCAAGATCGGGGAACTGGGCCCTAAGCCGGACATCTGCACCGACATCATCAAGACGGCTCAGCGTGCACGACCCGCCCAGGTTCAACCCGCCGTGAAGCGTGCCTTTGTTGGATTTATCTAAGGGGCTGAATTGGAGGGTTCTGTGTCTGGCGGTGAGACGGCCATCCACTCTGATGGTGAATCGTCCACGAGCGAGACCGACTCAATGTATCAACTACAAGACGGATGGCTTGGGGGCTGTTTTAATGGTGACAGTATTTCGGACCCCCATGAGTCATTGAACAGGGTGGCGATCTTCATGGCTGGCACCCAGCCGGTTCTTGGTTTGACAACCGCCACAGTTATGACTTCTAGCGCAGCGGCAGTAACGGCAGGGGGTGCTGGCGGATCAGCACACCCACCGGTTCAAGTTTTAACAGATCTGTTGGAGGCTCTGGCAACTCTGATGGAGGTGGAGGTAACCCCGGACAACCAGGAACAACATAAGGTGGATGTGGCTAAGCTGCGTGATGAGATAGCGCAAGCCAAGGTAGAGCTGGCAGCGGGAAACGCTAGGATCACCGCATAGCGGGCCATTTTAAACGCCCAAGCACAACCGATTCATATCGGCTCATGTTGAATCAGAATGCTTTAAACGAAGTCTTGAGGAGAAAACACCAGAGTTGTCCGCCCTTGGTTTATGAATCGAGAAACCTCTTCAGCACGCCTGGAGCAGGGGCCAGTAACCCGCCAATGATAAATGACTGAAGCGCCAGGGGGTGGAGCACCGGTTCAGCCGCGCGTGACGGGTTCCCCGCATATGAATAACACCCCACCTCAGCATGTGGTGACGCCGTCGGGTCATTATTCTACCCCTTTGGACAATATGATTGTTGCAGCTACGCGATTGGCGGCTTTGCCAGTTGAGGGCGAGACTCCGACAGCGGTTGAAACTCGAAGGGCCAAGGAACTTCTTCAAACAGCGCTAGTACAGAAGTAGGCTTATTCTTATAGTCGTGACCGGATTCATTTGACCCCTCGTCCAAGCCGGAGCTACAGTAGGCACATTGACTCGCCAGCGGTTTCAAGTACTGAGCAGCACCGTAACCAACCCCATGCGCATGACCCAGCATGCAATGGTGCCGAGGCACAGAATTTGGTGGACCAGGGCAGAGCACACCGGGAGGCCGAGCTAGCGGCTCAGCTGGCGGCTCATCAGCACGCGCAGGTTTACCCGACAACTTGAGTGGAGGCAGGTGTGACTTCTAGAGCTTGGGGTGTGCCGTGTTTAACAGCGGCTCTGCGGAATGAGCGTTTGCCCAAGGATTTCAATGGCCCTCGTAAGGTGCCTAATTACACAGCAGATCAGCCCCCTGAGGCTTGGGTGGAGAGTTATGAGATGGCTATGGATATGTTGGATGTTAGTGAAGTTGCATATGCTAAGTATTTCACCATGATGCTGGAAGGGACGGCTCACACTTGGTTGAAAGGGCTACCTGCCAACTCCATTGGGTCATGGGCAGATCTAAAGGCCTGTTTTACCCAAAATTTCAAAGATACGTGCAAGCAGCCTATGTCGATCGTGGACTTGGTTTCTTGTGTTCAAGCTAAGGGCGAGTCGACAACCAGTTGGGTGCACCGGGTCTCGACCATCATACATTCTTCAGATAATAACAATGTCGGCTCAGCGGTTTTAATGTTGGAAAAGAATTGTCATTTCCTTCCACTCAAGCGGAAGCTTGGGCGGCTTAAACGTCATTGTAGTGACATGGGTGAGCTCATGGCGGATCTTGTCAAGTATGCCGACTCTGATAGTACCAAGGACCCCGACTCCGAGGATGAACGATCGGGAAAGGGAAAGAAGAGTAGCGGTATGAGAGGACAGCAGCATAACCCGGCCAATCAGGGTGGTAACGGTAAGCGCAAAGCTGGTTATTTTGTGGCTAACACCGGTGCACGAAATTATAACCAGCGTCGTAAGGGGGGTGTCTCAAAGGACAAAATTTGACCTTGAAGCGATAATGAATCAGCCATGTCCGAAGCACGGGAAAAAGGAGAAGCCGTCTACCCATCTATGGAAGGATTGCAGCATTATGAGACACTTTAGGGAGTCTTTCCAACACAACCATGGTCCGAATGGCGGTTCGGGGTCCGACCCTCATGGTCCGGGTCATGGAGGCAGCGGCTCAAATTCCGGGTTTCACGGCCAAGGCAATCAAGGCGGTTACAACCCGCAGAATAATCAGGGGAATTAGCAGCAGCAACAGTCTGGTTATCAGAGCAACCCGAAGCAATTGAATAGTGGACAGTACCATGTCTTCACCACTAGCTTGTCTAAGCGGGATCAGAAGCTTCATAAGAGGGCAGTGAATGCTATCGAGCCAGCGGTGTCGCGTTACTTGCGGTGGTCGGAGCAGCCTATTGTGTGGAGTCGTGAGGATCACCCGCCCCGGGTTGACAATCCGAGTCACCTGGCTCTAGTGGTGGTGCCTCGGGTTGGGGGCTATAAATTTACTAAGGTGCCCATGGATGGAGGCAGCAACATTAATATACTTTACTATGAAACCTTCTATCGCATGGGATTGACCGACAAAAATCTTAAGCCGTCAAACACCGTTTTTCATGGTCTGGTGCCGGGCAAGTCGGCATATCCAGTGGGTAAGATATCTTTGGAGGTTTCTTTTGGAGATGAGCATGATTCTAGATCTGAGACCCTGACTTTCGAGGTGGTTAAAATCAAGAGCCCTTATCATGCTCTGTTTGGGTGGCCGGCTTATGCTAAGTTCATAGCGAGGCCTTGTTATGTTTACTTGCAGCTTAAGATGCCAGGTTACAAGGGTACCATCACAGTGCATGGGAGTCGCAAGGTGGCCTTGGAGTGTGAAGAAGGCGATGCTGCCTACGTTGAGTCTGTCCGTGCAACGGAGGAGCTAAAATTTTACAAGGATAATGTTGACCCGGTGAACATGACATCTTTGAAAAAGCCAACCACATAGCATGATCCTTTGCTAAAGTTTAAGTCGGCAGATGCCACTAAAATGGTTGATTTTGTTCCTGGCAACTCATCTAAGCAGTTCATCATTAGTGCTAATCTGGATCCGAAATAGGAAAGGGCGCTCATCGAGTTCATCCGTGAGAACCGGGACATCTTTGCATGGAAGCCTTCAGACATGCCAGGTGTACCGAGGGAACTCGATGAGCACACTCTTAACATTGATCTGAAGCTTAAGCCGGTCAAGCAATTCCTTCGTTGTTTTAACGAGGAGAGGCGGAAGGCCATTGGTGAAGAAGTGGCCCGGCTCTTGGCGGCCGGGTTTATCATTGAAGTTTTTCATCCTGAGTGGTTGGCTAAGCTGGTGTTGGTGCTTAAGAAGAACGGCACTTGGCGAATGTGTGTGGATTACACGGACTTAAACAAGGCTTGTCCGGCTGATCCGTTAGCTCTCCATCGTATTGATCAAATCATTGATGCTACGGCGGGTTGTGGGCGTTTGAGTTATTTGGATGCTTATTCCGGTTATCATCAGATCAATATGGCAGTTAAGGACCAGGAGAAGACATCTTTCATTACTCCGTTTGGAGCCTTCTACTATGTATCCATGCCTTTCGGGCTCAAGAGTGCCCAAACGACTTATCAGCGGTGTGTGCAAAATTGCCTTCACAATCAGATCGGGTGTAATGTTCATGCTTATGTGGATGACATTGTGGTAAAATCCAGTAAGAAGGAGACCCTGATTGATGATTTGAAGGAGATGTTTGACAATCTCCAGGTTTATAAAATGATGCTTAACCGGGCCAAATGTGTGTTTGGTGTACCGGCGGGTAAGCTTTTGGGTTTTTTGGTTTCAGACCGAGGTATCGAAGCTAACCCGGAGAAAATCAAGGCTATTACTTCCCTGGCTAAGCCAAAGTGTGTTAATGACGTCCAACGCTTGGCGGGTCGGATAGCGGCTTTGAGCCGGTTCGTAAGCCGCCTAGGAGAAAAGGCTATCCCTCTGTACCAGAAGACAGATAATTTTGTCTCGAGTGATGCTGCTGATGAGGCATTTGAGGCGCTTAAGAAGCAACTGGCTGAGCCGCCAGTTCTTGCTGCCCCTATGCAGCGACCCGACCCGAATGGATCAAGTCTCTGTGCTTAAGTGTCATCCCTGGATCGGGTATGCTGACACACACAGTACTCGAGGATTTATAACAGAGGTAAATCACATGTATAAGTAACGTAAAATACTATTACCTCAATCCAAATAGCGGAAGTAACCAGGTTGTGGATTCCCATCAACACCAACGGCAAAGTTGAGTGTAGAAATCATAACCCTAACGTATCACTTACTCGTCGTAAGAAATCCTACAACATGAGACGTTGCAGCCACAGAGGGTCAGTACATTGAATGTACTGGCAAATTCACACCATAGAGAATGATGAATAAAGGCTATCACTACATGCATATTTGGCTGGTGGAAAAGCTCTATGGTTATAAGGTTTTTGCGAAAAGCCAATTTTTCCCTACTGCAAAGGAATAAATTTTATTTAACTATCATGGTGGTTGTTGAACATTGAGAATGGTTGACAGCATTCTCAATCCCAATTAAATAACATCATTAAGCCCAACAAACTTAATTTAAAGTAACGTGATGAGATCAACAGGATAATCCAAGAACTAGATACTCAAGACGTCCATAACCGGGGACACGGCTAATCATGATTAGTTTATACACTCTGCACAGGTTTGCGCACTTTTCCCCACAAGACTCGATCTCCTCCGTTGGATATCTCGCACTGCATGGTGTTTGAGAAACGGATGACCGAGACATAGTCTTTCAGAAGTGCTAGCACCTTACGGTCGGGTAGACCGTACCACCTACATCCCCTAAATCTGCTAGTCTACCACTGTAAGAATTCGCACGACTTAGTCAACTATGCTAGAGCCCATAATAGCTTGTGGCTGCACACGGAAGTTTCTAGCATGAAAAATCTCATGATCCCTTTGAGCCTGGGTGGCTGTCCATAAAAAAAATAGGCAATCCTGGTCTACCCGGGTGCCTAGACAGGCAATCCTAGAATAACCAGGCGCCTCAATCCACCCAGATGTGTGTTTAAGTTGCCACCTTAAGTAAACCATTAATTAACAATCTCACATCTGTCATGAATACTCTCAAAACCCAATCCACGTCTACAAGCATAGCATGGCAATGTAAGCATAACGTAAAAGTAACTCCCAAGGTTTGAATGCAGGGCAATAGGTTCCTACCTCATCAACTACTTCCCAATTCCCACATGTTATCAATCCTACTCATGCAATGTTTGAGGGTGAAACTAATGCATAAAACTGGGTATGAAAAAGGGATATGATCAAAGTGTGAACTTGCCTGCAATGTTGATGAAGATGATTCACACTCAAAAATCTTGATAGATCTACTCGTCACACTCCGGTCAATCTATCGTAAGCAAGCAATAGTAACCATACATAAGCAATCACTCAAAAGATCAGAAAGATCGAAGAAGTCGATTTGGAAAACATCAAAACCAAGCAAACAGCTCTTGCAACATAAAACAATTTCTAACTGTACCAAAATTTTATGAATTTGGCCTTACCAGAAAGTTTAGGTCAAGAGCTTCGATTTGCAAAAAGAATCAACTCAAACGGAGCTACGAAACTCAAGTTATGTTCAAAAAACGTTTGAATATAAACCTAAACAAAATTTGAAAATTGAAAATTTCAAAAACATGTTTGGGTTGGATTACTGGATAGAGGGGATCATAACGAAGAAGTGGGTGTTGGTTTCGTTGGATTTGGACAAACGAGTAAAAAGTTATGGCTATTTGAAAAATCAGGGGCAAGCTGTTTTACGGAAGAAAAAAATAGATACAGGCTAGGGTCTAATGTATAAATACGTAGACTAATTGATAATCTAATTATTTTATCGTATTAGTCTAAAAAATAATAAACTACAAAAGTATAAGAAAAAAAACAAAGAGAGATATCTTTATAAGGCAGACAAAAGATGACTTTTGAGAGAAGAGAAAAATTCTAGAAGTCGCGCGAGAAATATATTTTTCTTAAATGAATCTAGTCAAACCAAAATATGATTTAACCCGAATCGGATGGTTTTTGAAGGCTCCATGGGTCTATATTTATTGGTGGAAAAGATGTTTAGAGGTCAAAGGCTAGGCAATGTGGGACTAAACATAGACGAAAATATACGAAACAGAGAAGAAAAGAGACGGATGGGCCTAAAGGCCTTCGGCCGGCCGCGCGCACGCTGCGGTGCAATTTTTTTTTGGAAAATTTGACCTAAGAAAAAAAAGGAAAAAAACTGAAAAGGCTGGCTGAGTCTGGCCCATATAGGATAAAGAAAAAAATAGGGCGCCCGCTGGTACTATGATGCGCACGTGGGCGACAGTTAGTTTCAGGCGCGCGCGCAGTTTTTTTTAAACAGAATGCGATAAACTAAAAAACGAAAATAAAAATAAAACTTTATATAGGCATGTTATATATCAAAATTTTCAGAAAAAGATTTTCTACGATATGAACATTTTTATAACTTCAAATATAATCCACAGAAATTCAGATAAATCAAAGAGTGCTACTGGTCTATTAAAATCCAGCAAAAATCATTTTAAAAATACCAAAATGATTTCAATTTAATTTTTCTCCAATTTTCTAATGTAGGGAATCATGTTACCCTAATTTTCATATATTTTATTTTTGGAGAAAAATAGTTTGAATAAAACTCAAATAAATCCAAATTGAAAATTAATTCCAAAAGGACCTTGAAATTGATCCTTTGAAACTCCCAACTCATATTTCATATAATTTGAAGAAGTCATTTTATCTTTGCTCCTGAAAATCATTGAGTTGCATAAAGTTTCAGAATTGGAAATATTCTCAAATGAAATTCAAATATTTTCAACACCCCTTGTTATTTAAATAAATGGAAGAAGTCATGTCATCTTCTCTCCAGGGTTTCGTGGTGAAAAGAATTTGAATTCACAGAGATCATAAAATGCAAAGGTGAAAGTTTGGGAAAGTCCTTTTATTCCCTCTCATTGAACTTTCAAAAAGCTTCAAATTTCACTCACTTTTAGTCAATCAATCAAACATTCAATCAAATCTATCTATTTATTATAACATTCCAAAATTTAGAATTTTGGGATGTTACAAACCTACCACCCTTAAAATGAATCTCGTCCTCGAGATTCGGAGAGGCTAGAAAGAAATAGGTTAGGTTCGGGGTCTTCTCAAAATCCATCAATCATCACAGGGGGTCTGGGTGCTACCACCCTTAAAATCATTGTTACGGTTCCATCAAAACTCATATACTCCATCCTTATTCTTGGCAGTGTCAGTCTTCTCAGTTCGTAAGGATAATTCCTTATCCAGGCTCTTCCGGTAGTGGCATAACCTTTACCGCAATACTTCTATCTTTTCATCTTGGTAAGGTTATCCCGAGACTGGGTCTTCTTCGCTGATGGGTCTGGCGCCAATACTAATCAACTATCGATATCTCATGGTGGTAATCCAATTATGGTTTCTCCTGCAGGGAATGGGTCTGGGTTGATCCTCACCGTATAACCTACGGTTGGTAACAACTGTCGTGTACAAGGGAAAACTACTTATACCATTCTAAGGTTCAAACAAGGTTTAATATTGTCGTCTCTCTACTATAGGCAAGTCACTCAGATTTACCATCCCATATAGCAAGGCGAATAATAAGAGTAAGTCGGTATGGTGATCAATCCATCCCGCACCCAAATCATTACCTTGTATACGGTTTAGCGAATCTCGCATTCTAACACTCAGTCATCCTCACAAGCATTGCAGAATTTCTCTTGTCCACGAACTGCGTTCGGAATAATCCATTGATTCTGCAAGCCAAACAAACATCTATCGTTCCTTCACCACTCTCAGGTTTTGCATGAACTCCTATAAAATCGTCGGTTGATAAGTCATAACTCCTTCCAGGTTTTTTTTCCTTCAGCAAAATGTGCTTGCTTCTTGGCAGGTCGTGGGGCCTGTGGGTTATGGCCCATCTTATCACTTGTAGTCCTTGAACTTATCATCGGGCAACTGATCATTATTCCAACTTCCAACTTCCTAGTATTCTTAAATCCATCCAATTGTAATGTCTTCCTTCCTTCTATTGGCACCAAACTAGGACATGATTACTCAGACTTATCAGGGAATTTCCCTTGATCCATATTTCCAACATCATACCTCCTTTATATCCAATAGTAATTCATCTCTTCATCCTCGTGGAATATCCCACATACCAAGATAAAAACTTATACTTATGAAGTCCATATTCTACTTCGTGGAACATCATTATCCTTTCCAGGGTCAAGCGTCCTTACACGGGAATATTGGCCATCTCTGCATGGCACTTCTTCAACTGGGAAACATGAAACACATCATGAACTCCTGACAGTCTGTAACACCCTCGACGCGACTATAGCTCCCACGTGTCGAGGCACGACTTAGAGACATAATCGCATTGAAGGCATATGTCGCAAGTTAGGCAATCTTCACAACATCCCATGTAATATGATAATAAAAGGGGAGATAACATAGTTGGCTTACACTCGCCACGTCAATCAAGTACATAAATAACATAACATCTTCCAAACACTCATGGCCCGACTACGGCGCCAAAATAAAAGAGAACCCAACACGCGACAACGGTCCCGATCACCCCCAACTGGGCACCACTACTGATCATCAGGAAAGGAAACATAGTAATGTTGAGAGTCTTCGTCGAACTCCCACTTGAGCTCAAACACGTCTCCTGGAGCGGAATCATCAGGCCCTGCATCTGGTGTAATAGTAATGTGTGAGCCACAGGGACTCAGCAATCTCGCACCCTCGCGATCAAAACTATTTAAGCTTATAGGTAAGGCAAGGTAAATATGTGGAGCTGCAGCAAGCGACTAGCAAATATGGTGGCTAACTTATTCGCAAACGAGAGCGAGAAGAGGAGGCAAAGCGCGAGCGAGAAACTAGAGAACAACCTGCGCAAACATTACTCCAACACCGTGTCCACTTCCCGGACTCCACCGAGAAGAGGCCATCACGGTAACACACTCAGTTGATTCATTTTAATTAAATTAAGGTTCAAGTTATCTACAACCGGACATTAACAAATTCCCATCTGCCCATAACCGCGGGCATGGCTTTCGAAAGTTCAAATCCCTGCAGGGGAGTCCCAACTTAGCCCATGACAAGCTCTCACGGTCAACGAAGGAATAGACCTCCTCCCAAGACGTTCCGATCACACTCGGTATCTCGGTTATTAAGGACACTTCGACAGGTTAAAACAAGACCAGCAACACCGCCCAACTGTGCCGACAAATCCCGATAGGAGCTGCACATATCTCTTTCTCAGGGCACACTCAGATTGTCTTAGGTACGGGTAGGCCAGCCCAGAGTTGCCCCTGGTGGCCACCGGCAGCTGACAGGTGGACCAACACTCAGAGGAGCACTGGCCCGAGGGTGTTAAAATAACGATGACCCTTGAGTCTGCAGAACCCAAGGAAAAAAAGGCTAGGTGGCAAATGGTAAAACCAAGGTTGGGCATTGCTGGAAAAGCTTTAATCAAGGAGAACTATCAAGGGGTTCCCATTATAACCCATCCGCGTAAGGAACGCAAAATTCGGGAACATAACACCGATATGACGGAAACTAGGGCGGCAAGAGTGGAACAAAACACTAGGCGAGAGGCCGAGCCTTCCACCCTTTACCAAGTATATAGATGCATTAAGATAACATAGCAATATAATGATATCCCAACAAGTAAATAAATGTTCCAACAAGGAACGGCCTTCGATCTTCACCTGCAACTAGCAACGCTATAAGAGGGGCTGAGCAAAGCGGTAACATAGCCAATCAACGGTTTGCTAGGACATGGTGGGTTAGAGGTTTGACATGGCAATTTGGGAGGCTTGAAAGCAAATGGTAGGAATCGTAGCATTGGCATAGCGAAAGAGCGAGCAATCTAGCATAGCAAAGATAGTAGTGATTTCGAGGGTATGATCATCTTGCCTCCACAGTTGTCAGAGTTGACTGGATCCTCTAAAGAAAACTCAACGGGCTCCTCGTTAGCGAACTTGTCTCTCAGCTCTACCCAAACAAGACAAACAAGCAACAAGGACACAATCAACCATGTGCAAGGATCAATCAATATGATGCAATGATGATATGTTATGCGGGATGCGATGCGGGATGCATATGCAAGATATGACAGGAAATGCAAGAACCTGGCCTCAACTTGGGAATCCAAATGTTCCACTGGAAAGATGAGATGAAATCGCTTGAAAACAATATAAAGAACGCCGGAATCGGAGTTACGGTTTGGAAATGGCAAGCGATTCAAATATGACACCGGTCTGCGATTTACAGCAAGTAGCCATCTAAATGTAATGAGATGAACATGCTACAGCACCCAAACATGACAACAAAATACATGGCAGGGATGCATTCAAGAAGCTTAACAAAAGTCTAGCACTGAGCTACGGCCAATTCATCCATTAACAGGTTCAAACAAGCATGGCAAAAATGCATATGGCAAACAGATCTCAGACTTAGTGAAATCAACACTTGTCTGGAATTTCAGATCAGGTAGCCCACTTCGGAGCAACAAAACTACATGCTACAGGACCTGAACATGGCAAAGTAAAGCATGGCATGGAGCTACTCAAAGAGCTTAACAAAAGTCCCTTAGTGACCTTGAGCCAAAAGGGATCAGAAAAAACAATTGAAAGCATGTGAACATAGCAAAAACATAATCAGTTTTCAGACTTAGTGAAAACTGGAACATGCTGAAACATAACTCAAGTAGGCATACGAGCTCGATGCACTCACTATGGTGCAAGTCATGACAAAATAAGCATGCACCCATTAAGAACACATGAAATACAAGCTAGACATGGCAAGAACAATAGCATAGCATGCACGGATCAACTACAACATCATCGGCAAAATTGCAAACAAGTTGACAATCTGCCCAGATTCACAAAGTAGCAAAAATAGAGCTCGATTGACTCAAGCTAGGGTGCTCCATAATTGCAAACAAAGACATGGATGGATAGAGCATTACAAGATTAACAAAACATACTTACTGATCATCCTCAAAAGAGGCACGGATCACTAGGAAACAAAATGAACATATGGCCATATGAGATAAACAGCTCAAGGACTTAGTGGAAACTGCTAAGTCCCAGAAAACAGAGTTACCAAGTGCACCACTTTGCAAGCTTGTGCTAGTCACCACACACATCACAAAAATACATGGGTTGCACCTCTAGAAAGATGACAAAACCCTTAACAAACATATGTAGAACATCAGGGCATATCATGCACACATTAATCATGGCAAAAAATGACAAAAAGCTAAACGGAGTAGCAGATCTGACAATTATCTCAAGTAGCCCTCTTCTAACAGCATTTCGGGCATCAAGATGAACTCAAATGAAAATGATGCAATGGAATGAAATGATGTACTCTCTGAGATGAACATTTTGATATGCTATATGCATGAATCGGAGCTACGGATGCAAAGTTACGAGGCCATGAACATGAGCACATGGATCTGCGATTTTTAGGACTTAGTAGAAAATCACCCCGCGAGAAAAGTCAACCCGAGACACGGAAGCTGAGGCGGTGGCGGATCTCGCCGGAGCCGGCCGGGACCTCACCGGAGAAGGAGCGAGGAGGCCGGATCTGGAGCTCCCGCGGCCGGATCTCGACGGCGGCGAGGACGGCGGCTGCGAGGCGGGGACGGGCGAAGGCGGCGGCGACCGGGCGCGACGGGGCGGC
>NC_041392.1:381034099-381123342 GCF_002162155.2 Triticum dicoccoides | reverse complement strand
CGCCGGCGATGGGCGGCGAGGGGCGAAGCGGCATCGGGCGGAGGAGGGAGAAGACCCGGGCGGCGGCGGCAGCGACCCAGGCCGGGAGGGCTGCGCGCGGGCTCCCCTGGCCGGCGCGGTTGGTGGAGGCGGCGGCGACACGTGGCGCCTTCTGGTTGGCGCGAGCGGCGGAGCGGACGCGTCCGGTCCGTCCGGACGTGTCCGGCGGCGGCGGAGGAGATTTTTAGGGTTTCGGGGGGAGGAAGAAGAAGAAAAACGGAGGGGTCTTTAAATAGACATAGGAGGAGCTAGGAGAGTTCAAATGAGGTGCGGTTTTCGGCCACGCGATCGTGATCGAATGCTCTAGATGATGGAGAAGGCTTAGGTGGGTTTTGGGCCAAATTGGAGGGGTGTTGGGCTGCAACACACACGAGGCCTTTTCGGTCCCTCGGTTAACCGTTGGAGTATCAAATGAAGTCCAAATGATACGAAACTTGACAGGCGGTCTACCGGTAGTAAACCAAGGCTGCTTGGCAAGTCTCAGTCCAATCCGGAAATGTTTAATCCCCACACACGAAAGAAAGCTAGAATTGACCACCGGAGGAGAACAAATCGCCGGAATGCAAAACGGACAACGGGGAAAATGCTCGAATGCATGAGATGAACACGTATGCAAATGCAATGCACATGATGACATGATATGAGATGCATGACAATGACAACAACACACGGAGACAAAGACCCGAACCCGAGAAAATAAAATAACTTAACGCCGAAACGGCAAGAGTTGGAGTACAAATTGGGAAAATTACATCCGGGGTGTTACACAGTCCTTCGGGTAACTCCAACTTGTAGGCCACTTCTCCCATACGCTCCAAAACTCGGTATGGTCCTACAAATCTCGGGGCTAACTCTCCCTTAACTCCAATCCGTTTAACTCCTCGCATAGGGGACACGCGAAGACATGATCTGTCTCCAATTTCATAGACTACCTCCTTGAGTTTTTTGAGTCTACATAACTCTTCTGCCTGGACTGAGCTACCTTCAGTCTATCTCGAATCAACTTAACATTCTCTTCTGACTCCTTGATCACATTTGGTCCAAACAACTAACGGTCTCCAACTTCATCCCACATACTCTTGGGGCATCACACATATCGAGACAAAACTCATATTCATTTTGTCCGAAATCCACTCAGTGGAGTATCCTTATCTTTTCCAGGGGTCAACGGTTCTTACAGGGTACTACCACCCTTAAAATGCACAAATCTTCCATAGACCATATTTCTCTTATCCTCAAAATGGTCAAAATCCTTCTTCATAGAGTAACAACTCATAAAATCCATATCAATACCAACGATGCTACTTTATTCATTCTCAAATGATTACAATCTCTCGCTTCTCCATTACATGTCTCAACTCAACACCTCAATATAAAAGAAAATGTTCTCACTTCTACTACTCCATTTCTTTTGTTGCAAACTCAACTATCTAGCACAAGTTTCCTTCTCCTTAGGGCATTCTCTGGCAAAGTGCCCTGCTCCATTACAACTAAAACATATTACTTCTGACAAGTCTCGAGGTTTCCTTTTTGGGCAACTGTTGAGGTAGTGCCCTGACTCCTTGCACCTCTAACAGGTGATATGACTCAGGTCCCTCCTGGGCTCCAATCGATTTCTCTTCCTGGACTTTTCCATTCCAATTAGGGCTTCTATTTCTTGTGGGTCATATTCTACTTCCTCTGTCGGGAATTCTACTAGATCCCCATTCAAACAATTTTGGGAGATGTGTCCTTCTTCTCCACATGAATAGAAAGACTTAGTGTAGGGTTTACTCGGGTATTCTTTAGGTGTGTCCTCCATGTCTTCCTTCATCACAACTGCTTCTATAATTTCCATGAGGGCTCCTTTCATTACTTCTTTTTTCTGCTGGATGGTTTGTTGTACCATGGGGTAAATGTGACACTGAGCAGGATAGTGGGTAGTCCCTTCACACAAGAAACAAGTAATCTGCCTAATTGGGAATTCTTCAACTGGATGACTTCCTTCACAATTAGGGCATTCATCCTTGTGTTCTTTATGGGTGTGTCCTATTTCTCCACAAATCTTACATGCAAAAGGTTTCTTCATACCCTTTCCATAAGGCTTCAACTTCTGGGACACAAGTTGAGATCTCTACAGAGTCAACTTTAATTCTTTCCAAGTGGTTACTCCTTGCCATCCGTTGATGGTTTGGTATATACTCCACCAAGTAGCAGCACCTCTTTCAAAGCACTGAAGAGCATGCTGGGTCATATCATGTCCAACTATAGGGTTATTCTCCTCCATGTTCTGAATCCATTGGTCCGTCTCCAATTGACTCATCGATCCAGAAAATATAAGCTCATCTCCATTCATCATCTATTGGGTCCATGGGTTTGGGGTGAGATAAGAGAGATAGAGAGGGATACACACAATGCAAACAGCAGTTTTGAAAAGACAGATTTTTGTTGTGGCTGTCGAAAAACATCAAACAAATGACAGCTCACAATCGTCGCATCTAACGTAGGTATATAACAGGGGTTTGGTCTTCTAAGGTCAATAAATCCTCAATGTCTCCAAACTCTACAAGCCTTGTTCATGCCTCCACTGGCTTCTTCCGATCATGCTTGTCTTCTCAAGTTCTTTTGCCAGATCATCTTTGTTGACGTGAAATCTCTCATGACATTCTTTAATACTCTGGAGTTGCATTTCAAACTTCTAGGTTTCAACATCCTTGGCATGAACCATGGTCTAGTTCCTGACGAATCTCTGGTTTCTCGAGTTTTGCTCCTCCAGCTTGCTACTTCAGCTTCTTGGACCTAAGTTCTTCACGAAATTCTTCCTTGTCAAAATACGGCTTCATGGAGCTCCACCTTAAACTTCTTGATGTACTACTCTAGATCCTGGTGATACACCGGCTAAGGTTAAAACTTCATCGTACTGATAGGAGCTCCATCAGCCTTCTTCCATCAAATCCATTCTGAAGAAATGCATCCTTAACTCAGCACGGTGACAATAGCATCAGCGGTGATGACATCATGGATAACCGTGTTTCTGCCCTTGTCATTGCCAGGAGCTAAATTCCATAGTTGATATCTCCTGCCTTAGGGTTTTCTTGACAAAACTTTGAGTTCTCATGCTCCATGCTCCGGTCTTTCTCGGATACACCTTGATCTCGGGTATTGACAACTTCCATAGTCTGCCAAGTTCCATAAGGGTTGCCTTCCTAGGTCACACAAATCTGGAAATTCTTCAGAGCCTCCAATTTTCCTAGTCTTCAGAGTCTTCAACAGTTTGTAGTTTCCATTATTCAGATGCACGGAAAATACTCTTCATTCCGAAGTGGTATTAGTTGACCGATATGTTGTACTTCTCGGAGTGGTCTCATCAGTCGAATCTTCGTGTGGTCAAAAGGGAAAAGGGGTATGGTCTCACTAAAGGGAATTTTTGAATAAGCTCAGAAGAGAAGAGAGGAAAAGATCTTTTTGAAAATGAAGTTGTAGAGAAAAATCTTTCCTATGGGCTTGCCAATTTCTAGGGTCACGTCCTACAGTCAACATGTGCTCTGATACCATCTTGTAGCAACCCGACCCGAATGGATCAAGTCTCTGTGCTTAAGTGTCATCCCTGGATCGGTATGCTGACACACACAGTACTCGAGGATTTATAACAGAGGTAAACCACATGTATAAGTAACGTAAAATACTATTACCTCAATCCAAATAGCGGAAGTAACAAGGTTGTGGATTCCCATCAACAACAACGGCAAAGTTGAGTGTAGAAATCATAACCCTAATGTATCACTTACTCGTCGTAAGAAATCCTGCAACATGAGACGTTGCAGCCACAGAGGGTCAGTACATTGAATGTACTGGCAAATTCACACCATAGAGAATGATGAATAAAGGCTATCACTACATGCATATTTGGCTGGTGGAAAAGCTCTATGGTTATAAGGTTTTTGCGAAAAGCCAATTTTTCCCTACTGCAAAGGAATAAATTTTATTTAACTATCATGGTGGTTGTTGAACATTGAGAATGGTTGACAGCATTCTCAATCCCAATTAAATAACATCATTAAGCCCAACAAACTTAATTTAAAGTAACATGATGAGATCAACAGGATAATCCAAGAACTAGATACTCAAGACGTCCATAACCGGGGACACAGCTAATCATGATTAGTGTATACACTCTGCACAGGTTTGCGCACTTTTCCCCACAAGACTCGATCTCCTCCATTGGATATCTCGCACTGCATGGTCTTTGAGAAACGGATGACCGAGACATAGTCTTTCAGAAGTGCTAGCACCTTACGATCGGGTAGACTGTACCACCTACATCCCCTACATCTGCTAGTCTACCACTGTAAGAGTTCGCACGACTTAGTCAACTATGCTAGAGCCCATAATAGCTTGTGGCTGCACACAGAAGTTTCTAGCATGAAAAATCTCATGATCCCTTTGAGCCTGGGTGGCGGTCCATAAAAAAATAGGCAATCCTAGTCTACTCGGGTGCCTAGACAGGCAATCCTAGAATAACCAGGTGCCTCAATCCACCCAGATGTGTGTTTAAGTTGCCACCTTAAGTAAACCATTAATTAACAATCTCACATCTGTCATGAATACTCTCAAAACCCAATCCACGTCTACGAGCATAGCATGGCAATGTAAGCATAACGTAAAAGTAACTCCCAAGGTTTGAATGCAGGGCAATAGGTTCCTACCTCATCAACTACTTCCCAATTCCCACATGTTATCAATCCTACTCATGCAATGTTTGAGGGTGAAACTAATGCATAAAACTGGGTATGAAAAAGGGATATGATCAAAGTGTGAACTTGCCTGCAATGTTGATGAAGATGATTCACACTCAAAAATCTTGATAGATCTACTCGTCACACTCCGGTCAATCTATCGTAAGCAAGCAATAGTAACCATACATAAGCAATCACTCAAAAGATCAGAAAGATCGAAGAAGTCGATTCGGAAAACATCAAAACCAAGCAAACAGCTCTTGCAACATAAAACAATTTCTAACTGTACCAAAATTTTATGAATTTGGCCTTACCAGAAAGTTTAGGTCAAGAGCTTCGATTTGCAAAAAGAATCAACTCAAACGGAGCTACGAAACTCAAGTTATGTTCAAAAGAAGTTTGAATATAAACCTGAACAAAATTCAAAATTTGAAAATTTCAAAAACATATTTGGGTTGGATTACTGGATAGAGGGGATCATAATGAAGAAGTGGGCGTTGGTTTCGTTGGATTTGGACAAACGAGTAAAAAGTTATGGCTATTTGAAAAATCAGGGCCAAGCTGTTTTACGGAAGAAAAAATAGATACAGGCTAGGGTCTAATGTATAAATACGTAGACTAATTTATAATCTAATTATTTTATCGTATTAGTCTAAAAAATAATAAACTACGAAAATATAAGAAAAAAAAACAAAGAGAGATACCTTTATAAGGCAGACAAAAGATGACTTTGGAGAGAAGAAAAAATTTCTAGAAGTCGCGCCGGAGAGAAGAAATATATTTTTCTTAAATGAATCTAGTCAAACCAAAATATTGATTTAACCCGAATCGGATGATTTTTGGAGGCTCTATGGGTCTATATTTATTGGTGGAAAAGAGGTTTAGAGGTCAAAAGCTAGGCAATGTGGGACTAAACATAGACAAAAATATACGAAACAGAGAAGAAAAGAGACGGATGGGCCTAAAGGCCTTCGGCCGGCGGCGCGCACGCTGCGGTGCAGTTTTTTTGGAAAATTCGGCCTAAGAAAAAAAAAGAAAAAAAAAACTGAAAAGGCTGGCTGGTCCTGGCCCATATAGGATAAAGAAAAAAAAATAGGGCGCCCGCTGGTACTATGATGCGCACGTGGGCCACAGTTAGTTTCAGGCGCGCGCGCAGTTTTTTTAAACAGAATGCGATAAACTAAAAAATGAAAATAAAAATAAAACTTTATATAGGCATATTATATATCAAAATTTTCAGAAAAATATTTTCTACGAGATGAACATTTTTATAACTTCAAATAAAATCCACAGAATTCAGATAAATCAAAGAGTGCTACTGGTCTATTAAAATCCAGCAAAAATCATTTTAAAAATACCAAAATGATTTCAATTTAATTTTTCTCCAATTTTCTAATTTAGGGAATCATGTTACCCTAATTTCCATATATTTTATTTTTGGAGAAAAATAATTTGAATAAAACTCAAATAAATCCAAATTGAAAATTAATTCCAAAAGGACCTTGAAATTGATCCTTTGAAACTCCCAACTCATATTTCATATAATTTGAAGAAGTCATTTTATCTTCAACGCGTCGAATGAATACGAGGAGCCAGGATGTTTTTACATTCACCCCCTAGCCAGATAAATAAATCGTCTATTAAAGGGATGGGGATTCTTATATCCAATCCATACCATCCTCCCACAGCGAGAATCCATCAGAGCACGCTTCGGAAAAATCCATTCCAACATGGCCGACCACCGCAGCTCCTCCTCCCGCCCCCGTAGCCCTAAGCCCGGTGATTGGGAGAGATGTTTCATCCCACATAGTCGATTGGTCGAACTACAGACTCAGGGATTCCTCCCTCCAGCGTATATGGTTCCCGTCCGAGCCGGGCTCGCCACCTACAATAGCGGGGAGCAAGCGAAGAGCTTCCCCAGCCCCTCTACGGGGGAGCGGGTGTGCCTTGTTGCCTACTTATTAAGGGGACTCGGATTTCCGATTCATCCGTTCCTCCGCGGGCTCCTGGAGTTTTACGGCCTCCAACTGCATAATTTCACCCCTGCATCCATATTACACATCGCCGGCTACGTTGCCCTTTGCGAGTTATTCCTGGGCTGTAAGTCTCATTTCGAGCTGTGGAAGAGGTTATTTTGCCTCGTCCCTTGCATGCAGAAGGGGTCACTTTTATCAAGTAGGCGGAACCGAAATATGGCGCATCACCGAAACCGGATACCTATCCGGTACTCCGAAGAAGATGTTTGAAGACTGGCCTTCGGAATGGTTTTGTATGGAGGACGTCCCTCTTCCGGACCCTGTTCGGCGGGGTCTCCATGAGTTCAACAATGCTCCTCTGAAGAAACGCCGAAGCTGGCGCCCACAAAGCTCCCAGGAGGAAGACAACAAAGAAGTCCTTTACCTGATGAACCAGATTAAAGCGTTGGCTCAATCAGGATTGACAGTAATCGAAGTTATGTCAATATGCATAATGCGGGGAGTGCAGCTGCTTCAATATCGAGGGCACCCACTGTGGTGTTTTAACAGGGAAGATGATGCCACCCGTTGCGGGCGTAAGGGACCGGACTCCTCTGCTACTTTGGCAAAAATTCTGTCCGAGTTGTTCAAGGGAGAGGAAGAGGAGTTCATCCGCATCAAGCCACGGGATGGATTCTCCATGTACAACCCTCCAAGCTGGGTGAGTTACATCTCCTTAATCCCATTTTTCCCGCATTTTTTATCGTAGGTACTTACCTTGCCATTTTACGGCAGGAACTGCTAAAAGCTGTAAGGGAGGTCAACATCCCATCTCCACAACTAGAGGACCCTGACCGGGCCCTCGGTCCCAGACTCGAAGAAGATCCGGACATATTCATGGAGCTGATAGACAGGCAGTTCTATCAATTGAGCTGTGATGTCGCCATGGTGGCCATTACGACCGACTATCCCGGACTGCTCCCTGCATCGCACGTCAGAAAAACCAAAATCCCAACTCCAAAAACTAGGATCCCCTTTTAGACACTTCACCTACCATATACATATGGTGTTTTACAGGGAAGGCATTCGGGACGCCGTGCCGAACCCGCAGCAACTCACCAACAAGAGGCACCGAGGCCGGGTAGGCCAAAGAGGAAGGCGGTCAGGACAGAGACGTCGGCGCAGAGGTATGACAAAGAAAATCCGCTCGGTGGTTGTCGTCTCTCTCAAAATGTAATGACGTCCGTGTTTCTTTAATAGAAAAAACGCTCGCCGGAATATGTCTGGAGAGGCTGCCGATCATGCTTCCACCAGTCGGGCTCCAGGGCCGGACATAGAGGCGGAACCCAACATGGGGCGGACGCCGGATACTCCTCCTACAGAGGATGTGGATAGACTGTCCGCTACAAATTCAGAAGTGGAGAGCGCCATGAATCATAGGCGTCGACGGGCCGTACTTCGTGACGCTTGCTTCTCACCAAAGGCATTTGATGCCTTCAATTCTGGAGACGCGTACCTCCATGCTGCTCAAAATGGTCTAGCCAGAGCCACCGACCAGTATGTAAGGGATGTACGGGTAAGTAAGTCTGATGATTATATGTACCAGTAGCCCCTGAGACTTGAAATAGTTGACGCAACTGATTTAAGGAACAATATTTGTGCAGGTTCATACTGAGAAGAATACCCAACTGTCTCAAGAGCTAGACGAGTGGAAGGCCCAGCTGGAAGCCGCTGTTGCCGCATTGAAGGAGTCCACAAAGGGTCCCCCTGGTAACTCTTTTGTCTATTGCAAAGAATATCAGTACCAGGTAGTATGCGGCGTACATGCACACCTAACAATAGATGTTGCAGGTGGCCCCAGAGTGAATCTGGAGGCCGTGGAGGCGGATACGACACGTGATGATCGACAGCGAAACGCTGGCGAGCACGTGCTGATGTGAGTCAGGCAGGAGAAAAACGATCTCCAAGATGCCAATATCCGGCTGGGCGTGGAACTGAAGGATGTCCGAGCCCAGCTTGCGGACTCCGTGAAGGAGAATAAACGGCTTCAGTGCGGCATTTTTAGTAAGTGCTTGAACGAACTTTTTTTAAGGAGTTCGGCGAAGAAGCCTGCTAACAGCGTTATATCTGCAGGTATGCTGATGGGTCGTCCCACAGAAGAGATGCCTGGTGAGGGAGTCCTGGATTAGGGGGTGTTCGGGTAGCCGGACTATACCTTCAGCCGGACTCCAGGACTATGAAGATACAAGATTGAAGACTTCGTCCTGTGTCCGGATGGGACTTTCCTTGGCGTGGAAGGCAAGCTTGGCGATGCGGATATTCAAGATCTCCTACCATTGTAACCGACTTTGTGTAACCCTAACCCTCTCTGGTGTCTATATAAACCGAAGGGTTTTAGTCTGTAGGACAACTTCATCATACAACAATCATACCATAGGCTAGCTTCTAGGGTTTAGCCTCCTTGATCTCGTGGTAGATCTACTCTTGTACTACCCATATCATCAATATTAATCAAGCAGGAAGTAGGGTTTTACCTCCATCAAGAGGGCCCGAACCTGAGTAAAACATCGTGTTCCTTGCCTCCTGTTACCATCCGGCCTAGACGCACAGTTCGGGACCCCCTACCCGACATCCGCCGGTTTTGACACCGACATTGGTGCTTTCATTGAGAGTTCCTCTGTGTCATCGCTTTTAGGCCCGATGGCTCCTTCGATCATCAACAACGATGCAGTCCAGGGTGAGAATTTTCTCCCCAGATAGATCCTCGTCTTCGGCGGCTTCGCACTGCAGGCCAATTCGCTTGGCCACCTTGAGCAGATCGAAAGCTACGCCCCTGGCCATCAGGTCAGGTTTGGAAGCCTAAACTACACGCTGACGTCCGCGGGGACTTGATCTTCGACGGATTCGAGCCATAGCCAAGCGCGCCGCACTGTCTCGATGGGCATGATATAGCTCTGCCGCCGAACAACGCCTTGGAGGACGCACACGCATCGGTTCCGACCATTGATTCAGAGCCTACTGCGCCGATCCAGGATCAGCGGTTGGACGCTGCCTCAGGGGCTGCGATCTCAAAGGCGATCAAGCCGAACTCCAGCCCCGCACTCCGCATGGCCCGTGACTCTGAGGAGCCGGATTCCTTTTCGAACTCCGAGCCCCCCGTGCCCCTGCCGATCGAATCCGATTGGGCGCCGATAATGGAGTTCACCGCCGCAGACATCTTTCAGCACTCGCCCTTCAGCGACATCCTGAATTCGCTAAAGTCTCTCTCTTTATCAGGAGAGCCCTGCCTGGACTACGGTCAGTAAGGATGGGATTTGGATGATGAAGAAATTCAAAACCCACCCACCACCCACTTCGTAGCCACTGTCGACGACTTAACCGACATGCTCGACTTTGACTCCGAAGACATCGACAGTATGGACGACGATGCAGGAGACAACCAAGAACCAACGCCTATAGGGCATTGGACAGCCACCTCATCTCACGATGTGTACATGGTGGATACCCCTAAGGAAGCAACAACGAGGAAAACGGGGATGGAAAGAGTGATCGATCTCTCGAAAAACAATCAAAGCGTCGGTGTAAATGCCGACCCAAGCCCCGCCTCGATAAAGACCCAGCCACAGAGTAGGATGAGCCGGTAGACAACGAGCATGCCTTAGAGAAACCGTCCCAACAGGACAACCCGGATAGAGAAACCGAACATCCCTCCCCGGCGAAAATGGCATTCCGGACGACCCTACGCCGGACAAGCCCACGAAGCAGAAGAACCTCCACAAACGGCTCGTTGCAACCGCACGCAGCCTGAAAAAGCAAAAGCGGAAGCTAAAAACTGCGGAAGATGCACTCAGGATGAGATGGAGTAAAGTAATCAATACCATAGACAAATACGGCGACAGTCGCTGCACTAAAAGCTATCCGAAGAGAAAGCTACTGCCTGAATTCGACGAGGAGGCCTTAGAGCCCCCGCATTCCAAAAGTGAGAAAGCCACACGGTCGGATAGACGACCCCATGGCCAGCATAAAGCGGCAAGCAGCACCGCACTTAAGCCGGCATGTGACCCACTTAAGGATTTGCATCATGGCCCAGCCAGGTCCATTTACGGGCCAAGAAAGCAAGCTCTCGTAAGCAATGCAGTAAAGCCATTATCAGAATCCGGCACACCCAAATACAGGGGTTCCGCACACCCCCTATGTTTCACCGATGAGGTCCTGGATTATGAATTTCCAGCGGGATTCAAACCCGTAAACATAGAGGCATATGATGGAACAACAGACCCTGGAGTCTGGATTGAGGATTATATCCTCCACATACATATGGCTAGAGGAGATGACCTTCACGCCATAAAATACTTACCCCTCAAGCTTAAAGGGCCAGCCCGGCATTGGCTCAAAAGCCTTCCTAAAAACACAATCGGAAGTTGGGAAGAGCTCGAGGACGCTTTCCGAGCAAATTTTCAAGGGACCTATGTCCTCCCTTCGGATGCAGACGATCTTAGTCACGTAACTCAACAGCCCGGAGAGTCAGCTCGGCAATTCTGGAATAGATTTCTTACTAAAAAGAATCAGATAGTCGACTGTCCGGACGCTGAAGCGTTAGCGGCTTTCAGGCATAATGTCCGAGACGAGTGGCTCGCCAGACACCTCGGCCAAGAAAAGCCAAGAACAATGGCCGCACTAACAAGCCTCATGACCCACTTTTGCGCAGGAGAGGATAGCTGGTTGGCAAGATGCAGCACCAGTGACCCAAGTACATCCGAAACTAGGGATGGAAACGGAAAACCGCGACACAATAAGGACCGTCACCGGACTAAGGAAAAAAGTCCGAAGAGCACGGCAGTCAACGCCGAATTCAAAAGCTCACGGCAGAATCAGAAAAAGCCGCCCCTCCAAGATAACAGGGACGACCTATTCAACCTAAACAAAATCTTGGATAGGATATGTCAAACACACAACACTCCCGGAAAGCTTGCTAACCATACCCACAGAGATTGTTGGGTTTTCAAACAATCCGGCAGACTCAACACCGAACACAAGGGGCTCGACACACCAAGTGAAGACGAGGACGAACCCCAAAAGCAGAGTACCAGGAAGCAAAAGAATTTCCCACAAGAAGTAAAAACAGTAAACTTACTCCACATAATAAAACGTGCGGCGCCCATAAAGGTACGCGCCCCACGGCCTATCCCAAAGGAATCCCACCACTGGTTGTCAAAACCAATCATCTTCGATCATCTGGATTATTCTAGAAGTGTCAGGAACCCATGCTGGACCGCCCTGGTACTTGATCCAATAATTGGCGGACTCCAGTTTTCAAATGTCCTTATGGACGGTGGCAGCGGACTCAACCCGATATATCAAGACTCAATCCGCCACATGGGGATCGACCCAAAAAGAATTCACCACAGCAAAACCTCCTTTCAAGGAGTAACGCCAGGTCCGGACACCCATTGCATGGGTTTTCTCCGGCTCGAGGTTATTTTCGGCTCTGCCGATAACTTCCGTCGCGAAAAGATGACTTTCCACATCGTCCCATTCTCAAGTCGCTATCAAGCACTACTGGGACGCGAAGCTTTCGCCCGCTTTAACGCAATACAGCATTATACATCTCTTACACTTAAGATGCCCGGTCCACGCGGCATCATCTCCTTAAAGGGGAAGCAGTGAGAACACCTCCCCCAAGCGGAGGATTGTGCGGCCGCTTTAACAGCCCCACAATACAATGACTTCACCAGCCAGAACATCAGAACAGGTCATTAAGACCACGGACACGGATAGACGAGTCCAGAACAAAAGTATCGTTGATAAAGGCTTAGTGGCCATATACCCCTGCACTAGGGGCTTCACACGTATAAAATAAGAGACAATAAAGCTCAATTTTTCATATTTTACTTTACACTTTGTTTAACTTTTGTTCGGCACGCCCCTTTTTCAACTTAGTTGCTCTCTTTTTACAGATGAACGTCGTGCTGCACCCGTCCAGGATACGTCACAACGGAGACACAGGCGCAGACGTGCAGTAGGGACCCGTTCCAAGGATTCTTTTCAGATTAAGACCCTGCATAAACCTTTTTCACTGTCTCTTGTTGATACACATCCCCTGGTTCTATGACCAAGGAGGAGGCTGGCGTCTTGGCATGTGGCCACGTCAGAATTCTTGCGCGTACCTGGACACTAGGGGCTTATACCTCAGAGCGTTACCTCGCCCGCTCTCATAAAGACCGAATACCTTAGGGAGTGTTCGGCGTCGCGAGTTTGGCCTTATATGCATCAGCTCCGAGTCATGATTTTGGTCAAATGTTGGGTTGCCCGGCTCCTGTGTTTGGCCGCCTTAAGTTTCGCTCTATCGGCTAAGGCGGCACCAAGAGAACTACTGCGATTGTGCCCTGGTTCGGCCAGGCGAGCACCTCAGTAGAGAAAGCCGAAAACCGACTGTCATGATATGGCATGAGACTGGTCAACCACTCGATGACTCTCCGGAATCTGTAGGATTCCTCCGCATTAATGAAGGGCCGTTTCCCGGCCAGGCACATACGCGCCCCGAATTCGGGCGAGTGCAGTCGCCACCAGGGGCTACCTAAATAGTCCCATTGTCAAGCTCCTATGGCTAAGTGAAAGTGTTAAAGCATTATAGTCCGGTTGCCTAGCTCACTGCACTATCACCTCCTTTGTAGGCCAAGACGTTGGATTAAGTGTGAAAATGCGCCTTCTGCGAGCACCCCCGCACTATGTGCGTGGGGGCTGAAGCCAACGACTGCAATCTTTCAGATTTTGTATATATATCTTAAAACGGCCGCACAGGAGGTGTTCCAAATACTTGAAGGCACAAGTATAAAAGGCTACTACAATTCATCAAAATATTGCTTTATAATTACATATGCTATCAGAACAAAGCATCCTTCGAGCACTGTGTCTCTATTACACAAGCGCCTTCAAGGACTTCCTGAAAATAGTGCTCGGAGGGTACTCGGCTTTTGTTCGAATCTCGGGATGCAACAACGGTGGTCTCCATCTCTGCCCAGTATGTCTTGACACGGGCAAGAGCCATCCGTGCGCCCTCTATGCATGCTGACCTCTTCATCGCATTGATACGTGGCACCACGTCAAGGAATTGCTGCACCAAGCTGAAATAACTCTTCAGCTCCGATCACCCCGGGCACAGATGACCCATGACGTACTTCATGGCGAGTCCGAACAATCTATTCAGTTTGGCCCATTGAGCCAGACGATCGTCCACTGCCAGTGGACGCTCTAGATTCTGGAACTGCGACCAGAAAAGCCTTTCCACTTCGCGATCTTCTTGATCTTGAAAGTATTCGGTCGCATCAGCAGCACTCGCTGCCAAATCCAGATAGGTGTCCTCCGCACTCCACATCCGGTCCAACGGAGCAAACTTCAGATCGCAAAACTTCCTCCGTAGCATAAAGGGCTTTCCAGCCGCAATCTGTCCGGCCTGACGCAGCTCCTCCTTCGCAGCTCTCATCGCAGAGCGATCGTCCTTGGCATCAGCAACGGCCTTCTCTAAGTCCGTCTGTCTCGCCCGGTCTTCTTTCCCAAGAAACTTGCAACGGTCAGCAGCACTTTTTAACTTCACGGCCATCACGGCCATCTCCTTCTTGCTTCGGCAGTGAGCAGCCTGTTCGGCTCTCAGCTCTTCAAGGGCCTTCTCGACAGCCGCATCACTTTTCCTGGCTTGTTCCTTAGCTCGGGCAAGTTCCGCCCGAAGACTCTCCACGGCGGCCGCACCATCTGCGTCAAGCACACACATTGTAAGATACTGGCATAAAGCTCCTCTTACCAGATGACGCCCGAGGAATTGCATACCTTGAGCCTCATCAAGCCGCTCGTTGACGAGCGCGATGTCGGCATCTGCCACATCAAGTTGCCGCTTTAGTTCGGAAAAATCATCAGTTCGGCTCGATTCCGGACACTTCGCCACCTGTATACAAAGGCGACATTTTAGACCTGGGATTATGATCCTCTGCGCGCCGTCAATTTTGACAACGCACAGAGTCTCAGGGGCTACTATCTACACAGGGCGCATCTTGTTTATGCGCAACTAACAAAGAAGTACATTATCAAACGTACCTCAAAACCCGTCAGCAAACTTCTGACGGCCTCATGCAATCCGCTTTCCGCGGACGAAATCCTTCCAATCACCGTACCCATCAATGCACGGTGCTCCTCTGAGATAGAAGCTCGCCCCAGCAGAATCATCAGCTCCTCCGACCGTGCATCGGACGGTGCCGGACTCGTCCTATGACCTCCATCGAAGGCCGGACGTGGAGAACCTTGGGGGGACATATGGCTACCTTCCACCCCTGCCGGAATCGGAGAAACCCTCTGCGACGACACCTCAGGGTCGCCCGCCTCACCAGGCGGTACTGCAGGGGGAGGCGTTCCACTCTCCATCATCTCCGGAAGAAGATCCCCCGAAGACGAGCTCTGGTGAGAAGGGCTGAGGTCCGAGCTACAAAGTAAAATTTCGGTTAATCCTCTCAGATAAAAGGCAAGGATTTCTCTCATCCCTCTAAAGGAAAATCTTTCTCTACTTACGGCTCGGTGGAGGGCTGATCCCTTTGAGGGCGTAGTTCGTCCGAGGATCTCCCCAGCGTCGGACCCTTTGACAAGGACTTTTTCCCGCGCTTTGAGGCCATGGTCTCCGGGTCGTCAGAGGCGGCCCTCTTCTTCCCCTTAGGAGAAGAATTGTCGGCTCTTCCCTTCGGAGCAGCCTCCTTCGAGGAGGCCATAGTTTCCTTGTCCTCCCCCTCACTTCCCTCCAAGGGCACAATCTTCAACATCCTGACTAGCACGGGATCCGGCCTGGTCTCAGGAAGGGGAGCCAGGCACCTGATCAGCTTTGCCTTCGCTATCCACTCCTGTTTAAAAGGACAGTTCTTTTAGGGGCGAATTTATGACAATTTTATGGATAGCGAATCCGGGCACAAGGTTACTTACTTGAGTATCCGGGCGATTGTAGCTTAAACCTGCGTCCTCGGTCAAATCCGGACACATTGCTTGTGATCCGAAGAACATTTTATACATCTCCACGGGCGTTGCGCCCATAAAATGCTGGAGAGCTCGTGGTCCCTTCGGATTAAACTCCCACAGACGAAGGGAGCGACGTTTGCCGAGCAGTGTTCGGCGAATCAGCATGACCTGCGTCACCTTGACTAGGTTGAGGTCTCTTTCTAAGAGATCCCTAATGCGGCCCTGCAACAAGGGCACGTCTTTGGATAACCCCCAATCTAATCCTTTGTTGACCCATGACGCTAGCCGTGGTGGGGGACCCGAGCGAAAGGCAGGAGGCGCCACCCACTTGGCGCTCCTGGGAGCGGTGATATAGAACCACTCTCGTTGCCACAAGCCGAGCTCCTCTTGAAAGGAGCCCTCGGGCCATGGAGCATCAGCATTCTTACTTATGACAGCGCCTCCGCACTCTGCGTGCCGTCCCTCGATCATCTTCGGCTCCACTCCAAAAGTCTTGAGCCATAATCTGAAGTGAGGAGTAACACGGAGGAACACTTCGCACACAACGATGAATGAGGAAATGTGGAGGATGGACTTCGGAGCTAAGTCATGAAATTCCAGCCCATAATAGAACATCAGCCCCCTCACGAAGGGATCCAACGGGAAGCCTAACCCCCGAAGGAAGTGAGACTTGAACACTACGCTCTCATCGGGCTGGGGACTGGGAATGGCCTGCCTTTGAGCGGGCAACCTATGAAAAAATTCGGCGGTCAAGAACTTAGCCTCTCTCAACTTTAGCACGTCCTCCTCCGTGACGGAGGAGGGCATCCATCGGCCTTGAAGGTCGGAACCGGACATTGTCGAAGGTCCGAAGCGCCTGGAATCTGGAGCCTAGGGTGTTGGAACTCGAGGCGACGAGCGAACTTGTTTTGAGATTGGAGAAAAGGAGTAAGGCCTTGGTCTCTTTATAAGAGGTTGAATACCAGGAGCCCTCCCCGTGACCATTTGGGACTCGCCTTTAATCGAGAAGACATGCTAACGGGCACGATTGGGTTACCCACGTCCGTATTGATGAGAATCCCGTAAATAAAGGGGACACGGTCTCTGCTTTGACAAGACGTGCCAAGGAAACCGCCTCGCAAAACATGCTGAGGTGGAAAAGTGAAAACGATTCGAATAAAGGCTTGGCCGTAGTGTGATGTCATGCTGCGGAATACGTCAGCGGAATAGATTTGTGTTAATATTATTTTCTCTCTGTGGCAATATGTTGAAACTTATTTTGCAGAGCCGGACACTACTCTTGGTGTTTACAAACTTTTATGAAGAATTTGGAGGAGGAACCCGCCTTGCAATGCCGGAGACAATCTACGCGCCGGACTCGTCGTCATTGAAGCCTGGTTCAGGGGCTACTGAGGGAGTCCTGGATTAGGGGGTGTTCGGGTAGCCGGACTATACCTTCAGCCGGACTCCAGGACTATGAAGATACAAGATTGAAGACTTCGTCCCGTGTCCGGATGAGACTTTCCTTGGCGTGGAAGTCAAGCTTGGCGATGCGGATATTCAAGATCTCCTACCATTGTAACCGACTTTGTGTAACCCTAACCCTCTCTGGTGTCTATATAAACCGGAGGGTTTTAGTCCGTAGGACAACTTCATCATACAACAATCATACCATAGGCTAGCTTCTAGGGTTTAGCCTCCTTGATCTTGTGGTAGATCTACTCTTGTACTACCCATATCATCAATATTAATCAAGCAGGACGTAGGGTTTTACCTCCATCAAGAGGGCCCGAACCTGGGTAAAACATCGTGTTCCTTGCCTCCTGTTACCATCCGGCCTAGACGCACAGTTCGGGACCCCCTACCCGAGATCCGCCGGTTTTGACACCGACACCTGGGTCCTCGGGTGATCTTCTGCCGGAGCTCTCACAACTGCACGAACAAGTTCGGCAGGTGATGCAGAGTATTACCCAAGCCTTGTGGCCATCCGCGTCCCCGCCAGGAGGCATGGGGGAGCTTATAGAGAGGCTGAAGGGAGCACGGCGTCGCTTCTGGTTATGGAAGATATCGGCATGTCGTCACGGTGCATGGGAAGCCTGGGCTATGGTGAAGACACGATACACCAAGGCTGACCCAAACCACATGGCCGAGGTCGGACCTGTGGGGCCCGATGGGAAAGAAATCCCTGTCAGTTTAGTGTATGATCAAGTAGAGTTAGCCGCAAAGTATTCCCAACAGGATTGTAGGCTTGACAGCCCTGTTGGATGGTATAGAAGAAGAATTTAATCAGTCTTAGTGACTGTGTACTTCAAGTGACATATGTAATGTCCCTAGCCGGATTGTAAATCAGTTGTCATGGCGGACCTTTTCGCTTCGACCTCTGGACCCGATAGTCCGGAGTGAATCCGAATACCCACTCGGTTATATAAAAACCGGGGTATGCATGGAAACCAGGCGTAGGGGTCATAAGTGCTTGAACAGACAAGTACCCAACTAGCTATGTTATATTAAATGGGTAGTAAGAAACATCTTCCAGGGAGAATAGTTCCGTTAAGGGTTCCTTTCCCTGGGTACGCATGCCCTAATGTGCATGTCCGAGCTGCGAGTCGCAGGTTAAAAACATCTGGGGGCGTGTAGTAATTTAAATGAAAGTCATCTTTTATTCACCGACCGAATATTCCCTTAAGAACGCTAGCTTTCAGCTTAACCCAGTCTGAGGTACACATCTGGCTGACCCGGCAGTAATAATTGCAGAGGTGCTCCCCTTATGCCCTAGCCAAATTAACGGGAACGTAGGGCATAAACACAAGAGCCAGGCAACCTAGCTTGGCCAAAACTTAAGTCACATCGATGCATATAATGGCGAAAAAGGTACATGCGGAAGGATGACACATGTGCGGGGCATGAAGCCCGGAAAAATAATTAGATTAAGCTTCTGTATAGGAAGCCCCCAGGTATATTGAGTGCGGTTAGCGCGTCAAGATTGTGTAACCAAGACACAGGTTTAGCCCTTTAGGGCTTTGAAGAGAAAAGAGAGAAAGAAAGAGGAAAAAACAGATGTGCAAAAAATTCATGGAGGTAAGGAGACGAACATAGAGTCCGGCGCTAGGCGTAGAATCTTCGTAGTCTGGCTGCGTTCCATGGGTTTGGCTCGAGTCGATTATTCGATGCATCCCGCAGACGGTACGCTCCGCCGGTCAGAACCTGGTCCATAATGAAGGGACCTTCCCATTTGGGATTGAGCTTGTTCTTTTTCTTCTCCGGCAGGCGCAGAACTAGTTCACCAATGTTATAGGTTTTGGCCTGAACTTCTCTGCTTTGATACCTTCTAGCCTGTTGTTGATAGAATGCGGAACGGGATTTTGCCACGTCGCGCTCCTCCTCCAGGGCATCCAAACTGTCCTGCCGATCAAGCTTGGCCTCTCTCTCTTCATACATGCACACTCGAGGTGAGTCATGGATTATGTCGCAAGGCAGTACCGCCTTACCGCTGTACACCATAAAGAACGGTGTGTATTCGGTAGTGCGATTCGGCGTGGTCCACAGCCCCCATAGTACGGAGTCGAGCTCCTCTACCCAATGGGTGTCTGATTCCTTTAAGGACCAGACTAATCTGGGTTTAATACCACTCATGATAAGACCATTCGCGCATTCGACTTGACCATTAGTTTGCAGATGATAGACAGAAGCATAATCGAGCTTGATGCCCATGTTGCTGCACCAAAGTTTCACCTCATCGGCTGTGAAATTCGTGTCATTGTTAGTGATGATGCTGTGGGGGACGCCATAACGGTGTACGACCCCGGATATGAAGTCTATCACCGGTCCGTATTCAGCCGTTTTGACAAGTTTGGCTTCTATCCATTTGGTGAATTTATCCACCATGACCAGTAAGTATTTTTTTCTTATGGGTTCCCCCTTTGAGGGGTCCGACCATGTCAAGCCCCCAGACCGCAAAGGTCCAAGTAATGGGGATGGTTTGGAGGGCGGTAAGTGGCATGTGGCTTTGGTTTGCAAAAAGCTGGCAACCAACACAATGTTGAACCAGATGCTGTGCATCTGCTCGGGCCGTCGGCCAATAAAAACATGTACGGAAGGCCTTACTTACAAGGGCCCGGGCTGCTGTGTGGTGGCCGCCGAGTCCGGCATGGATTTCTGCCAACAGCTTTCGCCCTTCCTCTTTGGAGATGCACCTTTGAAGGACTCCGGTTGTGCTTTTCTTATAAAGCTCTCCCTCATGGACCTTGTAGGCTTTAGATCGCCGCACTATGCAGCGAGCCTCATTTTGGTCCTCGGGTAGTTCCTGTCTAGTTAGGTAGGCCAAGAATGGTTCTGTCCACGGGGCGATGACGGCCATTATCACGTGGGCTGAGGGTGTTATTTCGGTGGCAGAGCCTCCGATTACGTCAGAGTATTAGGTATCTGGAGTTGTGGCCGGGCCCGGACTAATTTTGCCGGTGTCCCCTTCCCATACCACGGATGGTTTAAACAGTCTTTCCAGGAAGATGTTTGGTGGGACAGGGTCGCGTTTAGCGCCGATACGAGCTAGGATGTCCGCTGCCTGGTTGTTTTCCCGAGCCACGTGGTGGAATTCCAGCCCCTCGAACCGAGCTGACATTTTGAGGACGGCGTTGCGATATGCCGCCATTTTCGGATTCTTGGCATTGAAGTCTCCATTTATTTGGGATATTGCGAGGTTCAAGTCCCCACGCACCTCTAGGCGTTGGATGCCCATGGAGACCACCATCCGGAGGCCGTGTAGTAGGGCCTCGTATTCGGTTGCGTTATTGGAGTCCATATATAGTATTTGGAGAACGTATTGCACCGTATCTCCGGTGGGGGACGTCAGGACGACGCCAGCCCCTAGACTAGCCAGCATTTTAGAGCCGTCGAAGTGCATGATCCAATTGCAGTATGCGCCGTACTCTTTAGGGAGTTCAGCTTCTGTCCATTCGGCTACGAAGTCGACTAGTACTTGCGACTTAATGGCTCGTCGTGGCTTATATGTTATGTCGAACGGGAGGAGCTCAATAGCCCATTTGGCAATCCGGACGTGGCATCACGGATGTTTATTATGTCATTGAGTGGTACTTCGGATGACACCGTGATCGAACACTCTTGAAAGTAGTGTCGTAATTTCCGGGATGCCATAAACACCGCGTATGCTATCTTTTGGTAATGTGGGTACCATTATTTGCATGGAGTGAGGATGGTGGATACATAATATACTGGCTTTTGAAGCGGGAATTTATATCCATCCGTCTCTCGTTCGACGACGAGCACTGCGCTTACAACTTGGTGAGTTGCCGCTATATATAATAACATTGGTTCGCCAACAGTTGGCGCAGCCAGGATTGGGTTGGCGGCTAGGATGGCTTTGATTTCTTCCAGTCCGGCCGTGGCTGCGTCCGTCCACTCGAAGTGTTCGGTGCGCCTAACAAGGCGATAAAGGGGAAGTGCCTTTTCTCCTAATTGGGAGATAAAGCGGCTTAAAGCCGCCACACATCCAGTCAATTTCTGGATTTGCTTGAGGTTAGTTGGGGTAGCCAACTGTGACAGAGCTCGGATTTTAGCCATATTTGCTTCAATTCCTCTAGTGGAGACGATGAAGTGATGTAGGGTAGAACCCTAATCGGCCGATCTTTCAGGAAAGGAGCGGATCCCGCGAAGAACACAAGGAACACAAAGAGGGGAACGAGGGAAATCACAAGGGGAAACACGAGAGGAACACTCAAACTAACAAGAACAAGTCACACATGGGCTAGATCCTCGAGTACATAAAGTAAGATACACGATCCACGATCGACTAGGGACGATACAAAAGGGTAACCAGTTCATCCCCATGAGGAGGTCTTGATGTTCTTCCCTAAAGAGGGGTCTTGAATCTGCCTGGGGGATCTTCTCTGGTGGAGGCTCGAATCTCCGAGGAGAAGGTAACCAAGTGGATGAGCAAAGCTCTCACACAAAATATGAGCTAATCCTTTGCTAACCCTAGAAAGTTGTACGGGGTGGAGTATATATAGTCTAGGGGGAGAAGGGATACACGGGCATCGGCCCTTCACTGTGCGCAGACAGGGGAGGCTGGATGTCCAGGCTGGTCGGGCCAGATGTCTGGGCTTTCAGGCGACGCCAGATGTCCGGGCTGGGGGCGGATGTCCGGGCTGGAGCGGTGGCATTTGTTGCTCTCGGGTTCAGAGGGGCTGGATTTCCGGGCCGGTGGCCGGATGTCCGGGGGCTCGGGAGAGGCCGGATGTCCAGGCTGCCAAGGCCAGATGTCCGGGGCCTGTAGCCTTTTGCGGCTGGGCTACTGTAGTGGAAGACGCTCCAGGGGCCGGACGTCCGGGGCCTGGGAGATGCTCTTGGATCCTTCCGTTGGTTCTCCTCTTCCGTGGACTTGGAGACTTGTACATCTTCATGCACATCTTCGGGAGGACCCTCTTGGTACCTAATCATGCACAACACCTCGGACTTAGGTAGTAGCCATGTCTCATGCATACTAAGTGGAAGTTTGGAGAGGAGTGAGTTCACCTTATCTTCGATAGCTTTGGCTCGGGCTTGTGTCATTGGTCCAAGTGGTGTCGTTGGAGGTGTCGGTGCATCCATGGGGATGATCATGGGATGATCCGCATCATCTCCCCTCCCTTGGAGAAGATCCGTCCTCGGATCGAAATCCTCATCGCCATGGTACGGCGAGAGATCTTTGATGTTGAAGATGTCGCTCACGGAGTACTTGTCACGAGGGATGTCGATCTTGTATGTGTTTTTGTTGTAATGTGCATGCACCTTGAATGGTCCATCCGCGCGTGATCGAAGTTTGGACTTGCGTTCTTGGGGAAATTGGTCCTTGCGAAGGTGTAGCCACACGAGGTCTCCAATGTTGAATATCATAGGGTGCTTGTTGATGTTGAGCTTGGTCGCAAGGCGTTGTACTTGGCGCTCGATGGTGTTTCTTGTATCTTCATGCACCTTCTTGAGATAGGTCGCTCGTGCACTTGCGTCCAAATTGATTCGCTCTTGGAGTGGTAGAGGTAGAATATCCAATGGTGACAAAGGGTTGAATCCGTAGACGACCTCGAAAGGGGACTTGCCGGTTGTTGAGTGTCCTGCTCGGTTGTAGGCAAACTCGGCGATGGGTAAATACTCCTCCCACTCCTTGATGTTCTTCTTGATGAGTACTCGAAGTAGAGCAGAGAGTGTGCGGTTTGTCACCTCCGTTTGGCCGTTGGTTTGAGGATGGTATGCCGTGGAGAATAGTAGCTTGATTCTGAGCTTGGCACATAGGGTCTTCCAAAAGTAGCTAAGGAACTTGACGTCGCGGTCCGAGACGATGGTCTTTGGCACACCATGGAGATTCAATATTCCCTACAGAAGAGATTAGCAACATGTGAAGCATCTTCTATCTTGTTGCAAGGAATAAAATGTGCCATTTTTGAGAAACGGTCCACAACGACAAATATGGAATCTTTCCCATTTCGAGTCCTAGGCAAACCAAGTACAAAGTCCATGCTAATGTCTTCCCATTGTTGGTATGGAATTGGTAAAGGCATATAGAGGCCATGAGATTGAGCTTTGGACTTAGCTTTGCGACATGTAGAACATCGGTTGGTGAAACGATTGACGTCCCAAAACATCTTTGGCCAAAAGTAGTTCTTCGAGAGCGTGGCGAACGTCTTGTCGCATCCGAAGTGTCCCATTAAGCCTCCTCCATGAGATTCCTGCAATAGCAACAAACGAAGAGAGGACTCGGGGATGCAAAGTTTGTTAGCTCTCATAAGATAGCCGTCTTTGATGTAATAGCGTTCCCAAGATGTATTCGACAAACACTTGGCATAAGGAGTAGCAAAAGTTGCATCATGCTCATACAACTCTTTGATATGCTCGAAGCCAATGACATTTAACTCAAGTTGTGTGACAAGCATGCATATGCGGGAAAGAGCATCCGCTACGATGTTTTCTTTACCCTTGATGTACTTGATGACATAGGGAAAAGACTCAATAAATTCACTCCATTTAGCATGATGCTTGTTCAACTTTGTTTGTCCCTTAAGATACTTGAGAGTCTCATGATCGGTATGAATGATAAACTCATGGGGACGATGGTAATGTTCCCATTCATGCAAAACACGGACTAAAGCATATAGCTCTTTGTCATAGATGGGGTAATTGAGTTGCGCTCCGGAAAGTTTCGCACTAAAGTAAGCTATGCGGCACTTCTCTTGCGTTAACACACCTCCTATGCCATTACCACTAGCATCGCAATGAATTTCAAAAGGTTTATCGAAGTTGGGTAAAGCAAGCACAGGACATGAATAAGCAAATTCTTAAGCTCATTGAATGTGATATCTTGGAATGGTCCCCAAATAAAAGGCGCATTCTTCTTGCTCAAAGCATGCAAAGGCGAAGCAATGGTGCTAAAATCCTTCACAAAGCGATGATAGAAACTCGCAAGGCCAAGAAAACTACGCACTTGATGCAAGTTGGTTGGTTGCGGCCAAGTCTTAATAGCATTGATATTGGACTCATCAACATGAACACCCTTAGAAGAAACAACAAAACCCAAGAAAACGAGCTTATCAACACCAAAAAGGCATTTCTCCATATTAGCATAGAGGCGCTCTTTTCTAAGCGTTTGCAAAACGGTGCGGACATGGGTGACATGCTCTTTGATAGATTTGCTAAACACAAGAATGTCATCAAAGTAGACCACAACAAATATACCAATGTAAGGGCGAAAGACATGATTCATGAGGCTCATAAAAGTGTCTGGTGCTTCCGAAAGACCCATAGGCATGACTAACCACTCATACAAACCAAACTTGGTTTTGAAGGCGGTTTTCCATTCATCACCCTCTTGTATGCGGATTTGATAGTAACCACTCTTAAGATCAATTTTGGAAATATAGTGGCACCGCTAAGCTCATCAAGCATATCATCTACGCGTGGAATGGGATACCTATAGTGAACGGTGATAGCATTGATAGGTCTACAATCGGAGCACATGCGAAAACTACCATCACGTTTTGGCACAAGAATGACCGGAACGGCACAAGGGCTCAAACTTTCACGCACATGTCCATGGTCTATGAGATGCTTTACTTGCCTTTGTATTTCTTTTGTTTCGTCGGGGTTGACACTGTATGGAGCTTTGTTTGGAAGAGGTGCTCCGGGGATGAGGTTGATTCGGTGCTCAATGCCTCGTAGAGGAGGTAGACCCGGAGGTAGCTCCTCGGGGAAAACATCTTGAAATTCCTGCAAAAGAGAAGACAACACTAGAGGAAGAGTGTGAGAAGTGTTAGTTTGTGGTGCATTGTCCTTGTACACGAGGACATAGTGTAGGACACTAGATGGGTTCCCACACACTTCTCTTATCTCATGTTTGGCGGCAAATAGAACTAGGTTTTTGTTTTTGCTCATCGTGGAGGCACTCGATTTTGGCTTGTGGCGCTCACTCTCTTTTTGGTGGCTCGCTCTCTCACTATGATCTCCATGATGGGTGGTTTGCTTGTCGGCGATCACTTGACTTGGCGACATTGGACGGAGGACGTACTCCTTGCCCTTCATCTTGAAGATGTAGTGGTTCGTTCGGCCGTTGTCGATGACTCCTCTATCAAATTGCCATGGCCGTCCAAGGAGAAGATGACAAACGGTCATTGGAACGACGTCGCACTCCAAGGTGTCTTCGTAGGCGCTGATTTTGAAGGAGACTTGTACTCGGTGCTCGACTTGGATGGTGCCGGAGTCACTAAGCCATTGCACTTTGTATGGATGTGGATGCTTCGTCTTGGGAAATTGGAGCTTGGAGCAAAGTTGATGCGGAGCATCCTATGGACATCACCATGTCAAGAGTCCGTTCGGCAGGTGACACGTGCGACATCTACTTCACATAAATAAAGGTGAATCATCTCCTTTACACGTGCTCACTTGACCCCTTCGAGGATGGTATACTACTTGACACTTCTCCCGTGTGCATGCATAGGTATTGTCAGAGCTTCACGGATGTTGAGGAGGAGTGCAAGCGCCAAGGAACAACTACACCATTCGCGAGGGAAGCCTGGAAGCGACGATGGAAGAAGAAGGCGCTGCTGAAGCTACAGCGGCCGGACATCCGGGCCAGAGGCCGGACATCCGGCGCCTGTGCAGCCGCCCAACTGCTGCACCAACAGTCGGCCGAACAAGCCTCAGCGGCCGGACATCCGGCGCCTCCCGACAGCCCGAACATCCGGCATCTCCCCCGGAAATTCAGCAACGACGTATCCAAAGAGCAGCTGAACCTCCACTTCAGCCCGGAAATCCGGTCGCGACCCCGGACATTCGGCTCATCCCAAAGCCCCGGACATCCGGCCCCAGCCCGGACGTCCGGCACCTGCGCGTGCCTAACCGGGCCAAAGGCCCATGTATCCCCTCCTCACTTACCCCTTCGTGGCTCTAGACTATATATACTCCTCCACCTCCTTCTAGTTAGGGTTAGCGTTGTGATAGCTCATTTGAGAGATAGAGCTTCGCTCATCCATATCGGATCTACTCCATGAGAGAGACCGCGGCCCCTCTACGGAGAAGATCCACCTTGGATTCAAGACCCCTCATGGGAAGATCCCTTTGTGGATTCAAGACCTCCTCTACGAAGAAGAACCGGTTACCTCTTGTATCGTCTATTGTTGATTTTGGATCTTATATCTTCCTTTGTGTTCGAGGATCTAGCACATGTGTGATCATTCTTGTTGGTTTTAGTGTTTCTCTCGTGTTTCCCCTCGTGATTCCCCTCGTTTTCCCCCTCGTGTTCTTCGTGTTCATCGCGGGATCCGCTCCTTTCGTGAAAGATCGGGCCACTAGGGTTGTACCCTACATCATCTTGGATCAGAGCCAACTTGTCTCTAGATACCATCATCTTGGTATCATGAGCCACGTTGATCACGATTTCGGAGCCTCCCCTCTTTGTTTTCTAGCCTAATTTTGTTCATTTCGTCCCAATTTCGAAAATCCCCACCAAAAATAGCCCCATTTTTTTTGCGATTTGTTGGTTTGACGAAGTTTTGTTGGATTTGATCCATGGATTTGCTTGGTTTCGAGTGGATCTAGCATATCCCCAATTTTCCCCACTTTCCATCCATGAAATCCATCAAATTTTGCCCTTGGAATCATCAAATTCCGCCCCCAATTCGAAAATTTCCGCCCCAAACGAGATCTGGAATCGTCGGGCCGGACATCCGGGCCAAAGGCCGGACATCCGGGTCCCCGGCCGGACATCCGGCACCTGGAATGCAAAATCCGCACGGTTCTGGACATACACCCCCGGAAATCCGGCCCGAGCCCCGGATGTCCGGCCCCTGACATCTCAGCCATCCCCGTTTCACCATTTTGTCCATAACTAATTCATCTGGAGTCCGATTTTCACGTTCTTTAGCTCGTTGAAAAGCTCTTGACATCCCCCTTCCAAAAAAATACTACCATAACCATTTGAATACATCAAAATTTTGGAACTTTGGCATCTTTTCCTAGGGCTTCCACCACAACCTCCGCATAACCACCACCGACTTCTGCAACCTAACCCTTTTTGTTCCTTATAGCATTTGTGGTTGCTTGAGTAGTGATTGGAGTCTCCTAAGGTGTTTAGGATACTTAGGGATGATTGCTTCTTCATCAACCACCACCACCACCATAACTCCCGCATAGGCTTGACCACCATACACTTCCACCAACCCAATTTAACCCAATTTTGTTAGTCTTGTGAGTTGTGTCTCCTAAGGTGTTTCGGCTACTTAGGGACCGTGCTTCCAACTCCGACACCATGTATAGTCCACCACCTTACCCTCCTTTTCCGTATTTGTGTACTCCACAACCCCATCATTGCCATTCCGCAATTCCATTGAGCTTCCACAAAACCACCACCACATCCCACTACCACCATTTGACATTTGCCTTTGAGGTTTTGAGTTTGCGGTTTTTTTGTTTCCTAAGGTGTTTTAGCTACTTAGGGACGAGTCTCCATCATCTTGGTATCTCCATCAAGATCACCGCCACTCATCATCGCCATGGACGGTAACCTCCATATCATCTTGGTATCGTGGTATCCCTACATTGTACATTCCCTTGCCATTGCATTGATAACCCCTAGCCCATTTTGCGTCACTTGCCTATCGAGACTAGCCATTTGAGTATTGCCGGCAATGTTACTTGTGCACATTAGTAATCTACACCATACATTGCATGCATACCATAGCATATTGGTATCATATCATCCCTTGTGTCACAAGATTGTTCCTGTATAAACCCAATTGCTATCTTGGTTTGTGCATTTCGCATTGTGGCCATACACAAAAAAAAGAATAAGCTTTTAAGCAAAGAAAAAGAGTGAACAAAGAGCTTGTAAGCAAGTGCCATAGCATCATACCACATTGCATAAGATTGTCATATCCGATCATCTTGGATCATACCACCGGAACATCATATACATAGCATACTTGGGATAGAAGTCATTGCATTTTTCTCTCCTATAGGTTATGCACAAGTGTCGTATCCACCTATTGAGAAATCGTGCTAGCGTCTCTCTAGAGTTGTGCAACAAGAGCATTTTCCGTGGATTCCACATTTTGATCTCATTCCTTGGTTGCACGACCCCATTTATCTATCCGTGTGTGTGTTTCCGTGTGCCACATATTGCTATTGGTCTACTTGTTACACTTGCGAATTTGTGAATCTCTTTCAACATTATTGACTCTTGCTAACATTTTGCATCAAATTTTTGTGCCACTATCCTCACCGAGCTCCACCATAAGCCTTACTTGTGTAGGTGTGAGAAACCGACAAGAATTGGTACCAATTGTGCTATTTCCTTGTCCACATTGGAGTGATCATTGATCCACTTTCAACTTCGGTCAAGGTACATTTCGTATTCGTTCTTCTCTTTCTACCACTCACATTTTTCTCTTGGAGTGATGGATAGGCAAGGCATTTCATCTTCGGTCTACAACAACAACGACGAGTTCGATGCCACGAACAACTCCAACGACGCCAAGATGCAAGCTCAAATGGAGGAGATCAAAGCCCTCAGCAAGTCGTACAAGCGATCTTCCTAATCTTCGAGAAGACACTCAAGAGCACATGCCTCCGAGCTACCATATCCGGTAAGATCACATCGGCATCGACAACATCACCAACAAAGACGTGAAGGTCAAGAGCTCAACACCAACAACCGTTCAATGACTTCACCATCTCCCTTGGCATCTTCACTAAGCAACTTCAAGGCATCTTTGCCTTCGGATATACGGCATCTTCGCCAACAAGCACCTCAAGACTACGCTCAAGAGAAGCTCCCCAAGCTCAAGTTCGCGTATTCCACGAGCTACTACGACCTCGACATCGACCATGCAATTCCTTTTTATGGGACTCAAGAACCCGAGGAGTATCTCGAGTGGGAGCGTTTGATGGACGACTACCTCAAGCTACATCAAGTTCCTCCCAAAGATCAAGTGAAGTGCGTCACAAGGAACTTCCACGACTATGCGTCCACATGGTGGCTTCACGCACCTTCGGAGACCTACGACATGAGTTGGTGCAAGATCAAGAGAGCTTTGCGGTGAGAGTTCGTGCCTCCAACCTACACGGAACAACTTCAATGCCAATTGGAGAACACCATCCAAGGATCCAAGTCCATCGACGAGTACTTCAAGGAGATGAAGATTGCCTTGCGACGAGCCGGCGTGGACGACCCCATTTCGATGAAGTTCCACTTCATGATGGGATTACACAATGACATCTCCAAGACAATCTTCCTCGATTACTACAAGTCCCTCGACGACAACTACATTGGTGCTCTCAAGGCGGAACAAGAACTCAAGAAGGCCAAGACTTCTCGACCCCTAGCACACTTCTCAAAGACTAAGCTCCAAGAAGGCGAGCATGAGGATAGTACCACCAAGATGTCCAAGCCCGATGAGCTCCAAGACGATGCTCCCAAGTTAGACTTCACCGCCATCCCTCTTTGTGGCATTAATGATGCCGATTCCTCCATGACTCTTTTTCAAGACGGTGCGGCGACGAGTACAACTACGGAGACCCTCAAGGACCAAGCTTCGGATGCGAGCGACAAGGTGGCGAGCAAGGATGATGCTTCCATCTTAGGAGGCCAGAGTGATGATGTGCCATCTTCGGCCTTCATCCACGGCGACAACAACAAGATGCTTGAGCATGGGATTTTCCCTTCGACCACGGCGACATATGATGACTTGAGTGACTTGTGCCACCATATTGAGAGTGAGAGTGACTTTACCACTAGCCCCATATATGTGTTGCCACAATTCCTATGTGAGGAGACCCACAACCCCCATCATTTGAGTGAGATGAGTGACTCCACCATATGTGAGTTTGAGTGCACCTATTTTGAGGGAGTGAGTGAACCACCACATAGAGAGAGTGAGATAGTTGATAGGTCATGTGAGGCCACTTTCAACACTAACGACTTGACCTCTACCTCTATTGTGTCTTCTCATTTGGTGCTAGGTCCCATCTATGATGATGCGCCGATTCGTGATGACTTCGTCCTCCCTTTGGACAAGACGATGGCCATGGTGGAATATGATGCACCCCCCACATGGTTCCATCAAGATGAAGATGACCACCATTTGGTATTTCCCAGCTCACCTACACCACATGAGTGGAATGACAAAGGTAACATAGGTGAAGGTGATGCTCTAGTCCCACTAGTGGACATTCTTGACGTTGATTGCTTGCATGATGTTGATCAACCTATTGACATGCTTCATGCTAGTGTGACTTCCCCATGCGATGATTTACCCATATGATGAGTATGATGATTGCCATGTGGAGTCTATTAGTTGTGATGCCATGTTACATAGGATTTCTTGTGCTAATTCTCTCAGTCACATCATGTTTGCCAATCCACTTGACTTGTCATATGCTATGTATGAGATCGACCACATGTCATATTTGCAATCTCTTCATAGTGACTATGCATATGCCATTAAGATTAACCCAATTTGCACTTATGGCATAGATGACAAGCCCATGGTTATTGGCATTTGTTTTCTTGTGATGATATTGATATGCTTCCTTTATCATTTATCTCATATGCCAGGCCATGACCACCTAGCTTCGGATATGCATTGTTTTGGGTGTTTCCCATTTTCTCCATATAATGTTTCCAATATTGCTCATGAGGAGACCCCCATTCTTTCCTCATACATTTTAGGAGATTATGATCACCCCCATCCATTGCATGATCCTCATACTTATGTGCACAATATGCTCCCCATGAATAAACACGTTATTGATGTGCCATATACTTGCATTCTCAATTTGTGTCCCCATCGTGTTATACACAATAACTATTCTTTCATGATGGATGACATGTTCTTATACCATGCATCAAATTTCTTTGAGTGATGCTTATCTTGTGCTAACTCTCACGTGCACATACACATCATGATGGATGATGTGTACATTTACCACACACACACACAATCTCTTTCGTTTGTGTCTCTTTTGTGTAGGTACACATGAATTCTTGTCAACCTCGCAATCCCATGAGTTGACAAAACGAGTTCTAGAGAGCAATGATGACTTGGGATCCCATGGAGTGTCTTTCTCACCGCTCTCTTCACGCAAAGACTTCGCGCATTTCTTCTACATGGCCCTCACTTGGCTACGGGTTATTGTCCATTACATATTCTATGCCCATCTTGCCATGTTCACTTTGCATGATATGATTATTCTTATGCCTTTGCCATGCATTTGTGACCCATGCTTTGCATTGCACATGATGATTGATTTTACTACTTGTATGTGTATTTGCAAGCTTGGTGGAGATATCACTTGTTATTGCCATATTTGCTTTGTGCCCCATGCCTATAATGATACTATGATCTTGCTTTGTGTCCGAGCTTGTGATATGTCATGTGAATTGTCTATGCCTATTATTTGCTCACTTGACATGATTGCCATGATTTCCTCTAGTATGGTGCATCTTCGCACTACTAGCTTGCATGACTTGATTACTATGCTTGCTTCTGTTGCATCACCAATGATTCATACTTTCTCACTTCATGCGGTTGATGACAACCATCTACATTCTTTGCACATGATTTTTATTGCTTCTTGTCATATATCTCCATATGTTGCCTCTCTCATGCTAGATTTTCCATGTATTGAGTGCAACAATGATTTTAGTCTTGCTAATGAGATTGACCCCATAGCATTCTCACATATGATTGGAGATTTTGACATATTTTTTGTGAAGCATGCTTGTCTTCCTTCTTTGCACCATATACCTCGTGCCATGAATATTGCCATTGTTGCATCATATTATTCATGCACTTGTGCTTCTTATGGTTATGTGCAAAAGAAGAGAACCATCATGATGGACGATGTGTTTATCTACCATGCGGATACATTCTTTGCTTTCTTGTGTGCATGTGTAGGATACTTGGACTTTGTGTCGACTTCCGCTTCACGTGAGTTGACAATCCGAGCTCTTGAGAGCGAACCACCTCCTACCATGACGATTCTACATCGTACTTGCTTGTACTTCGGCATTGTGAAGGACGCACACGGAAATGTTTTCAAGGTGATATCCTTCTCTTTTGAGAACCCCCAAACCATGAGCATGGATATTGCGGATCATACTACTTGTGTTGCTTGCGCCATGAGACTTGATTGCACACATGTTAGAGATCTTGCTTCAACTTGTCATTTTCACGGTTCCATGCATCATGATATGTATACCTTGTGTGTTGCATCCAATTCTTGGATTATTTGCTCCTATCACATGCTTGGTTGCAACAGTATCATTTCTTCACATATGACATGTCTCATTGATTGCTACATGCTTGCCTTGATTGCCTCACACATGATGAACAATTGCACTTTCTTTTGTGTTGAGTGCCACACTATCTTCACTACACCCTATGCACGTATTGCTTGGATTGTCTTGCACTTGATCCATGTGTTTAGACATCTCACCTTCTTTGGTGTTGTGAATGATTCATATGCCTACCATAGACCTTTCATTGAGCAATTTCTGAATGCTTGCTATGATCTTGAGGTAGATGCTTATTCTCTTGACACACATATTTGCATCACTACCTCGCAATTGCATACTTGTCCCCATGATTTCTTTGCTTGTGCTCGATTGATATGCTTACATGCCATGTCACAATCCTTTGTCACACCTTATGCTTTGAATGATGACGACACCTATTTGGTGACTCACCTCTTGAATGCTTGGTTTTGCACTAACGCTAACCACATTTGTTTTTCCAAGTGTTTGTTGTCCTTACTCCTTTTGAAGGAATCACAAGACGGTGCGACATTGGAGAGTGCCCATTTCAAGCTTCAAGATGACAACTACTTGGTGAACGTCCACTTCTACACGGCGAAGCCATCTCTTTCCCATGGTGACTTGGTTTTCGATCCGAGGTCGGATCTTTCCCAAGGGAGGGGAGATGATGTGGAGCATCCTATGGACATCACCATGTCAAGAGTCTGTTCGGCAGGTGACACGTGCGACATCTACTTCACATACATAAAGGTGAATCATCTCCTTTACACATGCTCACTTGACCCCTTCGAGGATGGCATACTACTTGACACTTCTCCCCTGTGCATGCATAGGTATTATCGGAGCTTCACAGATGTTGAGGAGGAGTGCAAGCGCCAAGGAACAACTACACCATCCGCGAGGGAAGCCTGGAAGCGACGACGGAAGAAGACAGCGCTGTTGAAGCTACAGTGGCCGGACATCCGGGCCAGAGGCCGGACATCCGGCGCCTGTGCAGCCGCCCAACTGCTGCACCAACAATCGGCCGAACAAGCCTCAGCGGCTGGACATCCGACGCCTCCCGACAGCCTGGACATCCGGCATCTCCCTCGGAAATATGGCACCAACGTATCCAGAGAGCAGCTGAACCTCCACTTCAGCTCGGAAATCCGGCCGCGACCCCGGACATCCGGCTCGTCCCAAAGCCCCGGACATCCGGCCCCAGCCCGGATGTCCAGCACCTGCGTGTGCCTAACCGGGCCAAAGGCCCATGTATCCCCTCCTCACTTACCCCTTCGTGGCTCTAGACTATATATACTCATCCACCTCCTTCTAGTTAGGGTTAGCATTGTGATAGCTCATTTGAGAGATAGAGCTTCGCTCATCCATATCGGATCTACTCCACGAGAGAGACCGCGGCCCCTCTACGGAGAAGATCCACCTTGGATTCAAGACCCCTCACGGGAAGATCCCTTTGTGAATTCTAGACCTCCTCTACGGAGAAGAACCGGTTACCTCTTGTATCGTCTGTTGTTGACTTTGGATCTTGTATCTTCCTTTGTGTTCGAGGATCTAGCACATGTGTGATCATTCTTGTTGGTTTTAGTGTTTCTCTCGTGTTTCCCCTCGTTTTCCCCCTCGTGTTCTTCGTGTTCATTGCGGGATCCGCTCCCTTCGTGAAAGATCAGGTCACTAGGGTTCTACCCTACATCAAAAGTTCTTCACTTGCGAGATTATGACAACTCCCTCCATCGATGATGACCTTTACGGATCGTCCATTGATGCCGTCCTAGGTGTGGAATATGTGGCATCGTTGGTCTTCTTCTTGGTGATGTTGGAGAGTCAAGACATTGGAGACAACAAGTGCGGGACTTGAGTCTTCATCACAAAAGACTTGTTCTTCTTCATTGTTCACTTGGCGGTGCATGGCGACTTGCTCGAGGGCTTCCATTTCGCCTTCGCTCATGGAGTCATATGTGACATCGTCATAGAAGACCATGGTTCGCTTGTTGGTGCACTCGTAGCACTTGTGGCCTCGGCGTCCGCAAGTGAAACACTTGAAGGAACTCGTCTTGACGGTCTCATCGGTTGGGGTTGATGATGATGAAGATCTCGGCTTGAAGTTGCTCATAGGAGGATGGCTTGTAGTTGACGAAGCTTTCTTGGAAGTCGACTTGTCGATGTTGGTAGAAGAAGGCTTTGTAGTTGGTGATGGAGTCGTTGAAGTTTGGTTGTTGGAGAAGCCGTAGGACTTGGATGAGAACTTGGCATACTTGAAATCATCTTGCACTTGGCATTCCACTTTGGTAGCTTGGTGCACTAGCTCAATGAGATTTGAGTATGGTTGGAAGTCCGTGATCTTCTTGATGGGATGATTGAGTCCTTTCAAGAAACGTGCCATTGTTTGCTCATCATCTTCTGTGACATTGGCTCTTATCATTACAATCTACATCTCCTTGTAATATTCTTCAACACTCTTTGTTCCTGCTTGAGTTGTTGGAGTTTCTTGAAGAGGTCGCGGTTGTAGTAGGTAGGTACGAAGCATGCTCTCATGACATCCTTCATTTGCGCCCAAGTAGTGATGGGTGGTTCACCTCTTGCCTCTCGGCGCTCTATGATTTGTTCCCACCAAATGAGGACATAGTCTTGGAACTCAAGGGATGCCATCATGATCTTCTTCTCTTCTTCATAATTGTGCAAACGGAAGATCTTGTCAACCTTCAATGCCCATGAAAGGTACTCTTCGGGATCGTTGCCACCGTTGAACTTGGGCATGGCGAACTTGAGTTTGCCATAACGTTGCTCTTCATTGTGTTGGGGTCGGGGATGATGACGCCCATGTTGTTGATGATTGTGCAACTCGTGGTGCTCTTGGCGTGGAGGGTTGTTATCATCATGTTGTTCTTGTCGTGGAGGATCTCCATTGTCTTCATGCTCTTGATTGACGTTTTGTTCTTGGCGAGCTTGTGGAGGAGCTTGTCGAGCTCGAGGATGAACTTGACGATGCACGCGAGCTTGAAATCTTCATTCTTGAATTTCTTCATGAAATGCTTCCTCTTGTTCACGGGCTTGTCAGCTTCGGTCGGCTACGGCTCGCTCGAATCGCGTAGAGCTTGTTGCGCCGCAAGTGCTTGAGCGTCACGGAGTTGTTGTTCTTGACGTTGTGCCTCGGCATCTTGAGCATTTTGGTGTAGACACGCTCGCTCTTCCTCTTCATGTTGGCGTTGTTGTTGCCGTTCTCGTGCTAGCACAAAGGCCTCTTGAGTTTGACGTTGTTGGCGCTCTTGAGAGTCGGTGTCTCATAGGGGATTGAGGCTTGCTTGACGATCGGTGCGCGCGGCCCGGCGAAGAGTGTTCGATGTCGGTGTACTTGAGCGAGAGAGGGTGAAGTCGGAGTGGCGGCTTGAATGGCTCCTTCTTGAAGTGGAAGACGAACGGTTGAGCAACAAAGCACGAATTTCGTCCATCCTTGCGTCATTCTCTTGCTTGTGATCATCGAGCTTGTGGTCGAAGTAGTCCCTTATACGTTGCTCGGAAAGTCGCAAGTCGGCGGCAAGGTTGTCGATGCGTTCACTCATAGCTTGTTGCTCTTGATGCAAAGCACGTTGTGCACCAAAGAGGTTACTCTTGGTGATGAAGGAGTTCATGTCGCCATCTTGCTCCATGAAGAGTGGGTTGGTAGAAGTACTCAGCCTATCCATCATTCCAAGACAAATGTGAGTGGTAGAAAGAGAAGAACGAGTACCAAATGTGCCTTGACCGAAGTTGAAAGTGGATCGAGGATCACTCCAATGTAGGACAAGGAAATAACACAATTGGTACTAGTTCTTGTCGGTTTCTCACACCTACACAAGTAAGAGCTTTTGGTGGAGCTTGGTTAGGATGGTGGCACAAAAAATTTATGCAATTGTAAGTAAGCTTTAATAATGTTGGAAAAGATTCGCAAGATGCAATGTAACAAGTAGACCAAGCATATAAGGTTCACAGAAACACACGCACAAAAAGATAAGTGGGGTTGTGCAACCAAGGGTGAGCCAAAATGTGGAATCCACAAAAATGCTCTTGTTGCACAACACTAGAGAGACGCTAGCACGATTGCACAATAGGCAGATACAAGAACTTGTGCACAACCTACTTAGCAAAAATGCAATGACTTCAATCCCAAATATTTTGTATGCAAGGTGTTGCTATGATATGATCCAAGATGATCGAGTATGACAATCTTAATGTTGTAAGATGCTATGGTTCTTGCTTAAAAGCTCTTTGCTGATCTTTCCTCTTTGCTTAAAAGCTTGTTTGGCTCTTTGATGTTTGAGCTCTTTTCTCATGTAATGCTTGACGAACCAAGATAGCAAATGAGTATGCGATGACACTTTGTGACACAAGAGATGATACCAATATATGCAACAATGATGTATGTATGCTATGGGACGTATGATCACTAATGTGCACAAGTCTCGTTGCCGGCAATACTCAGTGGCTAGTCTCGATGGGTAAGCAACGCAAAGGAGTAAGGCTATGATGGCTATCAATGTAATGGCAAGAACGATATGTCCGATACCAAGATGAGGTTACCGGTCTTGCTTCCGGTATGGTGTCAAAATGGTGGCACGAATACCAAGGTGTAGTCGAGGTGGTCGTTGTTGATGACGATGTAGGACATGTCCGCGGCGAAGATGAGCGGCGGTGATGTCGATGTCGAACCATACCTAGATAGCCAAAACACAAAAGGATACGGTACTGCAACTCAAATTCTCAAACCTCGAAGTAGCAAATGTGTCGGAGAGCAAAACGGTCCAAAAATGGTTGGGATATGCAGAAGTGGTGGAGGTATGTGGAAATGTATATGGTATATGGTGGGCACCGGAACAAAATTTGATGGAAATTGGACGGAAAACGGGGTGGTGGATGGAGATGTTGCTGCCAGGGGTCGGATGTCCAGGTGGGAGGCCGGATGTCCGGGCTCTGGATCCGGGGACGAACGGGATGAACACCGCGAGGAGAGGTTAAATCCGGGCGAAATTCGGAGGAATTTGTGGATGGGAATTGGGGGAAAAATGATGGGAAGCTAGATCCACTCAAAACAAAGCAAATCCACGGATCCAAACCAACAAAATCTCAACACACCAACAAATCACAAAAAAAATTGGGGCTAGTTTTGTGGGCATTTTTCGAATTAGGACGAAAATCAACAAAACAAGGCTAGAAACACAACGGGGAGGCTCCGAAATCGTGATCAACGTGGCTCATGATACCAAGATGATGTAGGGTAGAAACCTAATCGGCCGATCTTTCACGAAAGGAGCGGATCCCAAGAAGAACATGAGGAACACAAAGAGGGGAACGAGGGAAATCACAAGGGGAAACATGAGAGGAACACTCAAACTAACAAGAACAAGTCACACATGGGCTAGATCCTCGAGTACATAAAGTAAGATACATGATCCACGATCAACTAGGGACCATACAAAAGGGTAACCGGTTCTTCTCCGTGAGGAGGTCTTGATGTTCTTCCCTAAAGAGGGGTCTTGAATCCGCTTGGGGGATCTTCTCCGGTGGAGGCTCGAATCTCCGAGGAGAAGGTAACCAAGTGGATGAGCAAAGCTCTCACACAAAATATGAGCTAATCCTTTGCTAACCCTAGAAAGTTGTACGGGTGGAGTATATATAGTCTAGGGGGAGAAGGGATACACGGGCATCAGCCCTTCACTGTGCGCAGACAGGGGAGGCCGGATGTCCGGGCTGGTCGCGCCGGATGTCCAGGCTTTCAGGCGATGCTGGATGTTCGGGCTGGGGGGACGGATGTCCGGGCTGGAACGGTGGCATTTGTTGCTCTTAGGTTCAGAGGGGCCGGATTTCCGGGCCAGTGGCCGGATGTCCGGGGGCTCGGGAGAGGCCGGATGTCCGGGCTGCCGGGGCCAGATGTCCGGGGCCTGTAGCCTTTTGCGGCTGGGCTGTTGTAGTGGAAGGCGCTCCAGGGGCCGGACGTCCCGGGCCTTGGCCGGATGTCCGGGGCCTGGGAGATGCTCTTGGCTCCTTCCGTTAGTTCTCCTCTTGCATGGACTTGGGGACTTGTACATCTTCATGCACATCTTCAGGAGGACCCTCTTAGTACCTAATCATGCACAACACCTCGGACTTAGGTAGTAGCCATGTCTCATGCATAGAAAGTGGATGTTCGGAGAGGAGTGAGTTCACCTTATCTTTGATAGCTTTGGCTCAGGCTCGTGTCATTGGTCCAAGTGGTGTCGGTGCGTCCATGGGGATGATCATGGGATGCTCCGCATCATGAAGCCTAGGAGCTTTCCAGCAGGAACGCCGAAGACGCAGTTTTTCGGATTGAGCTTAATGTTGTATGTTCGGAGATTGGTGAACGTGATCCTCAAGTCGTCTATTAAAGAGTCGACATGTCTGGTTTTAACGACCACGTCGTCTACGTATGCCTCCACAGTCTTGCCGATCTGCTTTTCCAGACATGTCTGGATCATGCGCTGATATGTTGCACCGGCGTTTTTGAGCCCAAAGGGCATTGTGTTAAAGAAGAAGGGGCCATATGGTGTTATAAATGTTGTTGCGGCTTGATCAGACTCCGCCATCTTAATCTGGTGGTAACCGGAGTATGCGTCGAGGAAGCATAGTGATTCGTGTCCTGCGGTAGCGTCGATGATTTGATCGATGCGAGGGAGTGGGAAGGGATCCTTTGGGCAAGCGTTGTTAAGGTCTTTGAAGTCGACACATAGGCGCCAGGATTTGTCCTTTTTTGGTACCATCACCAGGTTTGCTAGCCAATCCGGATGTTTTATTTCTTTAATGAATCTGGCTTCCAGTAGCTTGGCCAGCTCCTCTCCCATGGCTTGTTGCTTAGGTTCAGAGAAATGCCGAAGAGTCTGCTTGACCGACTTGAATCCTTTTAGAATATTAAGGCTATGCTCGGCCAATCTGCGTGGGATTCCTCGCATGTCAGAAGGATGCCAGCCGAATATGTCCCAATTCTCGTGCAGAAACTCCCGTAGTGCGGCGTCTACATCGGGGTCTAACTGTGCCCCAATGGATGTTGTTTTTGTAGGGTTCGTTGGATGGACTTGGAATTCAACTATTTCGTCCGCTGGTTTGAAGGAGGTGGACTTGGATCTTTTGTCTAGTATCACGTCGTCCCTGTCCACCATGGAGCGCAGCGCGGTTAACTCCTCCGCCACAAGGGCTTCGGATAATGCCTCGAGGGCTAGTGTGGCTGTTTTGTTCTCGACACGGAGTGCTATGTCCGGATCACTAGCTAGAGTGATAATTCCTTTGGGTTCGGGCATTTTGAGCTTCATGTACCTGTAATGGGGTATGGCTTGAAAAATCGTGAATGCCTCCCGCCCTAGAAGGGTGTGGTATCCGCTATTAAACGGGGCCACTTGGAATGTAATTTCTTCGGACATGTAATTCTCCGGAGTGCCGAATACCACATCAAGTGTGATTTGCCCAGCGCAACGTGCCTCCCGACTAGGGATGATTCCTCGGAAGGTCGTACTGCTTTGCTCAATACGGTTTTTGTCTATGCCCATCTTTTGGACAGTTTCCTCATAGATGAGGTTTAATCCGCTGCCGCCATCCATGAGCACCTTAGTGAGCCGAAAGCCGTCCACAATTGGACTGAGGACCAAAGCGGCTGGTGCTCGGGTCGTTCGGAATTTAGGTTCGTCACTGGCGTTGAAGGTGATAGCAGTGTCGCTCCATGGATTTATTGCTGCCATGTGGCAGACTTTGGCAAGGCCACAGAGTGCTCGCTTACGCCTATTATTTGAGGCGAAGGTCTTGAAGACTGTTAGTACTGTGTTGTTATCCGTGGGGAGGTGCTCTGGGGTATTTTGGGTGAGGAGATCCTCACCGCTTTTGGCAACCTACCGGAGTACCCAACATGCTCTAAGGCTGTGTGTTGATATGGTATCCGCTGTACTATGAATTTTGCAAGGCCCGTTGAGCCATCCCTCCAATACGGTTCCACGCCCTGTAGTGGGCTTTTGCTTCTTTGTAATTGGGCCGGGCGACTTGTAAGAGTGCGCCCTTTTAGTTCGGACTGGGGGTTTTGTCAGAGCCGGATTATCCCAAAATTGTGTTTGGGTTTTCCAGTCACTCTCCATCGCACAGTATTTCTGTACAATGTCCGCCAAGTCAGTGAAGTGTGCTACGTCACGACGACTTATGGTGTTGAGGACTCCCTTGTCCGTGCAATTGTTGCAAAAGAATGAAATTGCATCTTCCTCGCGACAGTCCTTGACCTTGTTCATTACAAGGAGGAATCTGGCCCAATAGTGATGTACTGTCTCTTGGGGCGCTTGCCTAATGTGGGAAAGATAGTTTGTATCTGGGTGGGTGGGTGGATTGAAATCCGAACCTTGACCCGGTCTGTAGTCCCGGGGCAGGGGAGTTTCCGATCTTGGAAGTTCGGGCTCCTGGACATTGCCCTACGGGTTCGGTATGTGGCCTGATTCTGGATTCAGGGTTAGGGCGGGGTTAGGGCGGCGTCCTCCCGCGAGCGCGTATCCTGTTCGGAGAGCTCGGGAATCCGGACATAGTTCGTCCTGAGGATAGAGGGAGAATCGCCGCATTGCTCCTCCACCACCGCTATTTGATGGGTGACCGGCGGAGAGTTAATCTCCCTTTGGTCGGGTTTAAGCCCGATCCGATCGTAGTCCGTAGCGACTCCCAGAGCGGCAATGCGATCCAAGAGCTCGTTCATAGAGGAGAGCTCCATTGGATCCATCTGCTCGGTGAATTTTGAGCCAATGTGGAGGCTATTTTCAATGACCCGAGAGGTCATCATCGGCGCCGCGGCCGAGCGGGCGGTCGTGACGAAACCTCCTAGTCGGAGAGTTTGGCCTACAGCCAGGGCTCCCTCAGAGGTGATGTTGTCCTTGACAACAAGGCGAGCCATCTTCCTTATGATGACGACACAGTGGAACTCTCAATGAAAGCACCAATGTCGGTGTCAAAACCGGCGGATCTCGGGTAGGGGGTCCCAAACTGTGCGTCTAAGGCGGATGGTAACAGGAGGCGGGGGACACTATGTTTTACCCAGGTTCGGGCCCTCTCGATGGAGGTAATACCCTACGTCATGCTTGATTGTTCTTGATGATATGAGTATTACAAGAGTTGATCTACCACGAGATCAGAGAGGCTAAACCCTAGAAGCTAGCCTATGGTATGATTGTCTGTTGTCCTACGGACTAAAACCCTCCGGTTTATATAGACACCAGAGGGGGCTAGGGTTACACAAGGTCGGTTACAAAGGAGGAGATATACATATCCGTATTGCCTAGCTTGCCTTCCACGCCAAGTAGAGTGCCATCCAGACACGGGACGAAGTCTTCAGTCTTGTATCTTCATAGTCCAACAGTCCGGCCAAAGGATATAGTCCGGCTGTCCGGAGACCCCCTAATCCAGGAGAAAGAGGCAGGCAAGGAATATCCGGTTCAACGGTCGGTTTACTACATCAGCGAGGTACTTATTGAGTCCAAGTAGAGGTATCCACATTGGCAGAAGCTTGTGTATGGGGTTTTCATGGCAAGTCGAAAGCTCAAGCAATATTTTCTGGGTCATCCCATTACTGTGGTTAGTTCTGCTCCTTTGGGGGATATCATCCAAAATAGAGAAGCCACAGGTCGGGTAGTCAAGTGGGCCATTGAGCTTGGACCTCATGGTTTAAAGTATGTGCCTCGTACAGCCATCAAGTCACAAGCACTCGTGGATTTTATCAATGATTGGACAGAGCTGCAGACACCTAAGGAAAAGCCGGATAACACATATTGGACTATTCACTTTGATGGATCCAGGCAGTTGGAAGGCTCGGGGGCTAGAGTTGTCTTGACTTCCCCATGAGGTGATAAATTTTCTTATGTTCTCCGGTTAATATTCCCTTGTACTAACAATGCAGCTGAGTATGAGGCCTTGCTCCACAGTCTTCGGATGGCTAAGGAGATGAACTTAAGCCAGGTGATGTGTTTTGGCGACTCAGATCTGGTAGCTCAGCAAGTTTCTGGCACTTGGTATTCTAAGGATCCACTCATGGCGGCTTATCGTCGAGAGGTTGATGCCATTGCGGGTCACTTTAGGGGTTACCAAGTTGAGCATATTGATCGCAGGAAGAATGAGGCGGCTGACACTTTAAGCCAGTTAGGGTCTTAGCGTAAGTCGGTGCCACCTAACACTTTCCTGGATGTTCTGCTTAACCCTTCTGTCAAATTGCCTACAGAGGAGGATCTTGTTGTTCCTGACCCAGAAGCACAATTAGTAGCGGCTCTTCATGCCGTTCCTGAATGGACAGTTCCGTATTTGGCTTATATGACCCGAGGTGAGTTGCCTGGGGATGAGATTTTGGCCAGCCAGATAACCCGACGGTCTAAGTTAATGACGATTGTCAACGGGGAGTTGCACCATCGCAGTGTCACAGGGGCGTTTCAACACCATGTCTCTCCTGAGGAAGGTTGTGAGATTTTGTGAGAGATTCACGAAGGAGATTGTGGTCATCATGCCGGCTCTAAATCTCTCGTAGCCAAGGCTTTTCGTCATGGGTTTTATTGGTTGACGGCTCATGCTGATGTTGAGGATTTGGTCAGCAGATGTGATGGTTGTCAGAAGTTTTCACATGAGCTCATGTTCCGGCTCAAGAGTTGAGGATGATTCCAATTACTTGGTCGTTTGCGACCAGGGGGCTTGATATGGTCAGGCCTTTCAAGAGGACCAAGGATAAGAAAACCCACCTTTTGGTGGCAGTTGATAAATTTACTAAGTGGGTTGAAGCAGAGCCGGTTAGCAAGTGTGATGCAGCAACGGCGGTCCAATTCATCAAGAAGGTGATCTTCCGTTTTGGCTTTCCCCATAGCATTATAATAGATAATGGCACTAATATGTCTAAGGGTGCTACGAAAGAATTTTGTCAGCGAGAACATATTCAACTTGATGTTTCCTCCATGGCTCACCCCTAGTCTAATGGTCAAGCGGAATGAGCTCATCAAGAGATTCTGTGAGGCATCAAGCCCTGGCTTATGGTTCCTTTGCAAAGAACGCCGGGCTGTTGGGTGGAGGAGTTACCTTCAGTGTTATGGAGTATCAATACAACCCCCAACAGATCTATGGGTTACACACCTTTCTTCATGGTTTATGGAGCAGAGGCGGTTCTCCCTAGTGACATCTGTCACGATTCGCCTCGTGTGGCGGCTTATGTTGAAGCTAATAATGAAAGGACACGTCAGGATGCACTTGACCTATTAGATGAGGAGCGCGACCTCGCAACGGCTCGTTCAGTGATTTATCAACAAGACCTACGTCGTTATCACAGCTGCCGGGTCAAAACCAGAACCTTTCAAGAAGGCAATTTGGTGCTCAGGCTTATCCAGGATCAAACTGATATGCATAAATTATCCCCACCTTGGGAAGGACCTTTTGTGGTCAGCAGGAATCTGCATAATGGGTCATACTATCTTATCGATGTTCGAGACCACAAGAACTAACACACATCGGAGGAGGAGACCCATCGGTCATGGAATATTGCTCATCTTCGGCCCTACTATACTTGAGCCATCGGCTCTCATGATGTATATAGTTTGATGATGTATATATATTATAAACAGTATAATAAAGCCAGCATCCCTGATAATTCAGGGCCTCTGTCGTTTCACTTCTTCGAAGCTGAGTCTTTATCGACGTATTACATGTTCACTTAAGAGGCTTGATGCTCAAATTCCAGGGACCAAAGAGAGTTGGATGCACAGCACAACTCAAACATAGGTTCCCAACGAGCACAACTCATAAGTATGTCACTTGGGGGCTTCCTGTTCAAACATAGGTGTATTCACAAAAGAGAACATAGCATTACTACCCTCTTGACCAGGTTATCTTGTTCAAACATAGGTGTATTCACCAAAGAGGTCATAACCTTCCCGGGTCATCCTACCTGTATACCACCTGCTTCTTCATCAGGTAATCCTGATTGACCCGCCGAACTCTTAACGATCAGTCTTTTATGGTGTATTCACCAAAGATCCTGAGCTTGTTAAGGCTAAAATGCTGGTTTGTCATGTGAGAGCATGGCTTACAGATAGTCAGGATAGATCCAGGCTCATAAGCCGCTTTCCTTGAAACTTGGATAAATCGGCCTGTGATGCACGATGCTACTCCGATCCCACGTACTTCTGATAAGTCTATCTTTAAATAAGACTTGAACTTATTTGGGTTCAAATGTCGATTGGGTCATGTGAGAGCTGGCTCACGGAAAGCGCGTACCTTCCAGTGGCCATCGGGCTAGTTTCATTGAAGAAGAACCTTTGGCTTGGCGGCCTGCAAAAGCCTCAGATTTTTTTATTTTCTTATTTTTTGGCTTTTTATAATCTCTTTTCTCTTGCTATATGGTTTTTACAAATCGTGCCAAGCTGCCCTATTTATGGCTCATACTTGAAGCATCTTCACGTCTTTGCAACCCGCCAGGATGGCAGACTATAAGGCTCTAGAGAATAATAATCTTATGCTAAGAGTTATGGCTCTCAAAGCTCTAACTGCATGGAGCTGATAAGCTAGCAGCTTACGTAAATACCACAAGGCAATTGTGATTTACTTGTGTGCAGGGACATGATAAAATCTCATCAGCACAAATTCATGTTATCATAAGCATAAAGTGATACGCTCTTCAAATGGCGGATCAAGCAATGTGGCACAAAGTAAAAACATGCACGATGGCATGACAGATCAAAGTTTACTAGCCTATTACATGACTCGGTGAGCCAAAAAGATCAAGTGTTTTCCAAAGTTCAAATATTTTAAACCGCCCAGAGGATCAATCTTCTTGGTCTTGGTGACTTGAAGCTTCTGGATCATCCTTTTCCGGTTCTTCGTCCTCCTCCATCGTCTGGAAGTTTTGTGATGACCAATCAATGCCACGTAAGGCATGGAATTCAGCTTCATCATCAATAAGATTTGACGGGTCAACTTCAGGGGCGAAAGTATGCTTACGAATTGGAGGAATCAGATCCATCACTTTATAAGCCGGTGTGGATTTCTTTTGATTCTCTGCATCATAAGCCAGTTGATACTTGGATAGATTGGTCTCATCAGCAATCAGAATCGCCACAGGACGAATTTCCTTCATGCAGGCAGCGAAGTCCTTCTGATCAAAGGCAGTACCATCTTCCTTCAAACTTGGATACCCAGTAGCTACCTCATCCGGGTCTAGCTCTGGTACCCATGCCTTAGCGCGGCTCAAGGCTATCTCTTGCACATGACCGTTTAATATCTTGAATCCTTGCAAGCAGAATTGACAATTTTTTCAAGGCGTCGCTCAGCAGATTGGGTCCTTGGTTTGTTAGCAAAATTGTGGCTAGCGTGCGCTGAGCACCAGTATACAACTGTTCAACAAGCGTATATACGGCTTTCAGCTTCACCAACGTATCTTGACTAAGATTGCTGCTCCTTGGACCTACATAACAATTGTGGAAGTCAGTGGTGGTTTATAATATCAAATGAAGAGATTCAAGTGGAATGCTGGTAAGGCGACTCACCAAAGATGGCATAGACCATTTGGGATACACGGTGGTTTAAACCGGTAAGCTCCATGGTCACCTCTTGAAGAGTCACTTCAACTTTTTCAGCATGCTGCGTCAAGGCAGTCTTTTCCGCAGCCCGGGCATTTCTTTCAGCCTCAAAACTGGTTTTCAGTTTTTCCGTTTTAGCCATGCTAAATTGGAATTTTGAATTTGCTTTCCGGGTCTCAGATTCTTGATTCTCCAGCCGGGTCTTTTGCATCAGCTAATTGTGATTGAAGTTCAGCAGTGGCCTCCTGTAAAAACGCAAGAGTTACAAACACATTTATATCCGGGTTCCAGGAATATAAGTCCCAAATATTTTGCAAGCAACAACACTTGGCACTTGGGGGCTAATGCCTACTGAAGAGTTCTTCCTACAACGGCTTATATGACTAAGTCCCCAGCACTTTGCAAGCAACAGTACTTCGCACATGGGGGATGCATATTTTCTCATATTTCATTACTACTTTGTGATGACCCAGCATTACCGCTGACAACCACAACCGGTTCATGGGGGCTACATGATTAAGTTATGATCTTTAAACAATGATGAGTACCGGTTCATTCATGCTGATTAAACCGGCCCTTGGGGGCTACGGATGCAATGTTGATCATTAAAACCTGGCTTAAGCGAAAGACAGCTTTTCTCTCAAATATGCTTTATACTCATTGCTATTCTCAAGTCTACATTATATTCAATTCTATTATACACACTAGAATTGGGGGCTGACAGGATATGCATATTGTACTTAAGCCGGAATTCATACCTCATATTTTTTATGCATTTGCTTCACCATATCAATTTCAAGATCGCGGCCAGTGTGTACTTGGTTGAGGTAGCCAGACAGTACTTCACTACTACTCAATTGAGAATAGTGGGCAACGTCAAATCTCACTTTCCGCTTTTCAATAAACTCCTATTTAGCGGAGTGTTTGGCCAAGACAGTTGGATTTCCCGGTTCTGTAAAGCTGGTGCCAGTAATCATAACATCATCGACATGTGTCTCCGATGGTTTAAGTGGGCTTGATGATTCAGCATTCAAAGGATTGAGTACTGAATGGTCACTAGAAGGGTTAGGAATCTTTGGTGGGGCTTCATGGGCAGGTTCTTCTGGTTGTTTTTCGGGAACATCTTATGTTGGGACTTGCTGCTCCGGTTCAGGGACATTAGGATCTTCAACCGGTTTTGTCACCTTTGCCTTCTTGCTGGGCTTTGCTTTTCCACTGCACGGTTCATGAGAGATCAGTACAAGTATAAGAGCATAAGGAGATAGAAAACAAAAGAGATATTACCCAGGGGCAGTCTTGAAATTCGGTAGCTGAGTTTGAGATGAGTCGCCGGAAGAAGAGCGAGAAACCTCCTGATAGTTTGAATCAGAAGGATTAATTGGCTGACGAATGAGACCCGCCAGGGAGTAAAAAGAATTAAGTTTGGAAAGACCTAGTTTTACCGTTTCCGTGGAACTGTAGTATTTGGTAAGCCAAACAATAACTCTTCACCTCCGCTATTCCGAGTTTGTCGCCGGCTCTCGTGCTGCTGTTGCTTCAAAAAAGGTGAGGATCCAAATGACCTGAGGGGTGCGAAAAGCTTACTTTTTGGGTTACCCGTCAAATTTTCTATATTGGCAAAGGCTCTGAGTCGGACGAAATAATAGTTACCCCTTCTTCAGCTGCTTGGTTGGCCTCGTGTCATCCTAAGCATAATCAGTGTCAATAGGGTGATTGAAAAAGGAGCCAAGGGAGTCAAGGGCTACCTCCGACTCAGAGCTGTCATCCAGTTCAAACATGTTGGAGGCGCTTGATTTCTTCTTATTTTTCTTAGTGGCTTTCTTCGCAGCCCTGGCCTTCTTGGCAGCTTCATGATCGTATTTCTTCTTCCAAAAATCAGAGTCGACCTGTGAAAGACCATTAAAGTTGAGTTAATAAAGCATTTAAATGATGAGGTAAAAGTAAGTAAATTGGAGACTCACATCTGGTGGTGGGTTAAGTTTGCAGAAAGGGTTCAGACCCACTTTGCTGCAATCTTTCGGATCTTCATTCAGAAGGGACTTGGTCATTTCATTGATTGCCTCATCAGTTAAGCGCACAGAGTTGTGGCACAGCGGATCCTTTATACCACCAGTGTAAGTACACATTAAGCCGGACTGGCGGCTCAAGGGTATGATTCGCCAAGAAACCCAGCACCGAACAAAATCAATGCCAGTTAACCCATTTCCTAGCAGAGCTTTAACCTTTGCAATGGTGGGGGTAGGCTTTGCACGTTTGGCAGCGGTAAGCTTTTCAGGAAGAAGATGTTTTGGGTCCAGGCGCTTGACACGATAACCCGGCAATGGATTCTCGTCAGCCGGAGAGGTATCTTTGTAGTAAAACCATATGTGGTTCCAGTCTTTGGGATGACTCGACAAGTAAGCATAGGGGAAGATAGCATCTCTTCTTCGTTGAATTGAGATTGCGCCAAGTTCCAAACGGGGTCCGTTCGTGAACTCGTTTTGGCGGTTCAAATAAAAGTATTCTTTGAAAAGTTCAACACTGGGCTCCTCTTGAAGGTATACTTCGCAAAAGACTTGAAAGTTGTAGATGTTTGACATGGAATTGGGTCTGATGTCTTGCATATGGAGTTGAAAGAAGTGCAGAACATCTCGGAAAAATTTAGAGCCAGGCGGTGAGAAGCCCCGGTTCATGTGGTCAGTGAAAACAATGACCTCATCATCCTTTGGTTGAGGTCTTTCTTCACCTGGATTGGGGGCGCGATAATGCATGACATTCTTTGCTGGCAAATACTCGATTTTGACAAAATCTTTGAGAGTGTCTTCCGTAACAATGGACTTAACCCAATTACATGAAGTGACTGTCTTTGGCGGCATTGTGAAGAAAGAAGCCTAAAAGAAAGAAAAAATTTGCCGGATTAAGTTGACTCATTAAGCCAAAAGTAAATCACTACAGTATATATTCAGAGTGGCAGCTTAAATGGGGCCTAATGATATATGGGTAATTATAAGCCGGCGATGTAAGCCACCATGACAAGCACTGCTATTCAAGATCTGGCAAAAGCGAATTTTACTAAGTGTTGGGACAAACAAGTTTCACATATTGAAGCTACAAGATTGGATCTACAACAGTTCATAGAAATGAAATAAAATCTAAACCTAAGGTGGCAGCAGCAGAAAAGTGGGGAGGCCCAGATGAGATTTGTTGCAATGAGCATATATCCTGATATTAAAAAAAATAAGTGCTAAAACTGCTACCGCACAAGATTGGTGTTGTTTTCAGGTCAAAACTATGAAATCTAGGAAAGAGAAGGAGGAACGGTGATGAATGCCGCGTACAGGGAAACCCTAAGGCAGATTTATTAAAAGGAAAGGTGAATGCTTACCGACGCTGATGAAACAGCGAAGGGGCGCCGCGGCGTTCTGGTTTGCTCGGGGTGATGCAGCGGCCGGAGTTGAAGCAGTGAATGAAGATCGACGCTGGCGGAGCTCGGGCGCACTGGAGCGTTGCGAGGAAGAAGAGGAAGAAGAGAAGGCAAGAGGGGGAGAGTGAAAGGAGGACCGTGGCCCTATTTATAAGGCTGGAAGGATAAGTCGCATGCGCGGGAATCAAGGAGACAAGATGATGTAGGGTGGAACCCTATACGGTCGATCTTTCACGAAAGGAGTGGATCCCGCGAGGAAGACGAAGAACACGAGGGGAATCACGAGGGGAAACGCGAAGGGAAACACGAGGGAAACAGTATAACCAACAAGAATGATCACACATGTGCTAGATCCATGGACACAAAAGGAGATACAAGATCCAAAGTCAACAAGGGACGATACACGGTAATCGATTCTTCTCCAAAGGAGGTCTTGATGGGGCCACCCAAAAGGGGGTCTTGAATCCAAGGGGATCTTCTCTGAAGAGGGGCCACAGTCTCTCTCGTGGAGTAGATCCGTAATGGATGAGCAAAGCTCTATCTCAAATGAGCTACTACTTTGCTAACCCTAAAACATAGGTAGGAGAAGAGTACATATATATAGTCAAGGTGGGCGAAGGGGTACACGAGCCTCGGGCCCTTACACTCTGCGCAGATAGGGGAGGCTGTACATCGGGGCGTTGGGCCAGATGTTCGGGCTTTCACGAGGGGTCAGATGTCTGGGCTGGGTTAGCCGGATGTCCGGGCTGAAGTGGTTCAGCTTCGGGTATGTTCTGTGACGGGCGCCGGATTTCCAGGTAGTGGCCGGATGTCCGGGCTCGAGCGGGGCCGGATGTACGGGGCTGGGATCGGATGGCCGGGTCATGTAGCTTCGGCAGCTGGACCATTGCTATAGTGGATGTCTCCAGCGGCCGGATGTCAGGGGCTGGGGCCGGATGTCTGGGCCCTGGAGCTGCCTTCTTCTCCTTTTGGTCCTCCTCATCCATTGACTTGGCGGCTTGTCCGTCTTCACGAGCATCTTCGGGAGGGTCCTCTTGACACCTAATCATGCACAGCATATCGGACTTAGGTAGTAGCCATGTCTCGAGTGGATCATATGTGATATCACCAAGGAAGGAAGTCACCTCGTTCTCAAGAGCTCTAGTTTGTGCTAGTGTCATAGGTCCTCTTGGCTCTTGATGAGACGGTGGTAGGTCCGTGGGGATGACCATAGGATGCTCCGCATCATCTCCCCTCCCTTGGGAAAGATCCGACCTCGGATCGAAATCCTCATCACCATGGTAGGGTGAGAGATCTTAGACGTTGAAGATGTCGCTCACGGAGTACTTGTCGTGTGGAATGTTGATCTTGTAGGCGTTGATGTTGTAACGTGCAAGCACCTTGAATGGTCCATCCGCTCGTGGTAGAAGTTTGTGTTGGGGAACGTAGTAATTTCAAAAAAAATCCTACGCACATGCAAGATCATGGTGATGCATAGCAACAAGAGGGGAGAGTGTTGTCCACGTACCCTTGTAGACCGAAAGCGGAAGCGTTAGCACAAGACGGTTGATGTAGTCGTACGTCTTCATGATCCGACCGATCAAGTACCGAATGCACGGCACCTTCGAGTTCTGCACACGTTCAACTCGATGACGTCCCTCAAACTCCGATCCAGCCGAGTGTTGAGGGAGAGTTTCGTCAGCACGACGGCGTGGTGACGATGATGATGTTCTACCGACGCAAGGCTTCGCCTAAGCACCGCTACAATATGATCGAGGTGGATTATGGTGGAGGGGGGCACCGCACACGGCTAAGAGATCAAGAGATCAATTGTTGTGTCTATGGGGTGCCCCCTGGCCACGTATATAAGGGAGTGGAGGAGGGGGGAGAGGGCCGGCCCCTATGGCGCGCCCTGGAGGAGTCCTACTCCCACCGGGAGTAGGATTCCCCCCTTCCAAGTAGTAGGAATAGGAGTCAAGGCAAGGGAAGAGAGAAGAGAAGGAAGGAGGGGGCGCAGCCCCTCCCCCTAGTCCAATTCGGACTAGGCCTTGGGTGGCGCCCAACCTCTCCTCTCTCTTTCCCCTAAAGCCCAATAAGGCTCATATACTCCCCGGAGAATTCTCGTAACTCTCCGGTACTCCGAAAAATACCCGAATCACTCGGAACCTTTCCGATGTCCGAATATAGTCATCCAATATACCGATCTTTACGTCTCGACCATTTCGAGACTCCTCGTCATGTTCCTGATCTCATCCGGGACTCCGAACTACCTTCGGTACATCAATACACATAAACTCATAATATAACTGTCATCAAACTTTAAGCGTGCGGACCCTACGGGTTCGAGAACTATGTAGACATGACCGAGACACGTCTCAGGTTAATAACCAATAGCGGAACATGGATGCTCATATTGGTTCCCACATATTCTACGAAGATCTTTATCGGTCAAACCGCATAACAACATACGTTGTTCCCTTTGTCATCGGTATGTTACTTGCCCGAGATTCGATCGTCGGTATCTCAATACCTAGTTCAATCTCGTTACCGGCAAGTCTCTTTACTCGTTCCATAATACATCATACCGCAACTAACTCATTAGTTGCAATGCTTGCAAGGCTTAAGTGATGTGCATTACCGAAAGGGCCCAGAGATACCTCTCCGACAATCGGAGTGACAAATCCTAATCTCGAAATACGCCAACCCAACAAGTACCTTCGGAGACACCTGTAGAGCACCTTTATAATCACCCAGTTACGTTGTGACATTTGGTAGCACACAAAGTGTTCCTCCGGTAAACGGGAGTTGCATAATCTCATAGTCATAGGAACATGTATGAGTCATGAAGAAAGCAATAGCAACAAACTAAACGATCAAGTGCTAAGCTAACGGAATGGGTCAAGTCAATCACATCATTCTCCTAATGATGTGATCCCGCTAATCAAATGACAACTCATGTCTATGGTTAGGAAACATAACCATCTTCGATTAACGAGCTAGTCAAGTAGAGGCATACTAGTGACACTCTGTTTGTCTATGTATTCATACATGTATTATGTTTCCAGTTAATACAATTCTAGCATGAATAATAAACAGTTATCATGATATAAGGAAATAAATAATAACTTTATTATTGCCTCTAGGGCATATTTCCTTCAGTTTGGACTTACGTTCATTGGGGAAGTGATACGTCTCCATCGTATCTACTTTTCCAAACACTTTTGACCTTGTTTTGGAATCTAACTTGCATGATTTGAATGGAACTAACCCGGACTGACATTGTTTTCAGCAGAATTGCCATGGTGTTCTTTTTGTGCAGAAATAAAATTTCTCAGAATGACCTAAAACTTCACGGAGAATATTTTTGGAATATATAAAAAATACTGGCGAAAGAATCAACGTCAGGGGGACCACACCCTGTCCACGAGGGTGGGGGCGCGCCCCTGTCTCGTGGGCCCCCTGATGTTCCACTGACCTCAACTCCAACTCTATATATTCACATTTCGGGAGAAAAAATCAGGGAGAAGGATTCATCGCGTTTTACGATACGGAGCCGCCGCCAAGTGATACGTCTCCATCGTATCTACTTTTCCAAACACTTTTGCCCTTGTTTTAGACTCTAACTTGCATGATTTGAATGGAACTAACCCAGACTGACGCTGTTTTCAGCAGAATTCCCATGGTGTTATTTTTGTGCAGAAATAAAAGTTCTCGAAATGACCTGAAAATCAACGGAGAATATTTTTGGAATATATAAAAAATACTGGCGAAGGAATCAACTTCAGGGGCCCACACCCTGTCCACGAGGGTGGGGGTGCGCCTACCACCCTGGGCGCGCCCCCCCTGCCTCGTGGGCCCCCTGATGCTGTACCGACCTCAACTCCAACTCCATATATTCACGTTCGGGGAGAAAAATTCAAGGAGAAGGATTCATCGTGTTTTATGATACGCAGCCGTCCCAAGCCCTAATCTCTCTCGAGAGGGCTAATCTGGAGTCCGTTGGGGCTCCAGAGAGGGGTATCCGTCGCCATCGTCATCATCAACCTTCCTCCATCACCAATTTCATGATGCTCACCGCCGTGCGTGAGTAATTCCATTGTAGGCTTGCTGGACGGTGATGGGTTGGATGAGATTTATCATGTAATCGAGTTAGTTTTGTTAGGGTTTGATCCCTAGTATCCACTATGTTCCGAGATTGATGTTGCTATGACTTTGCTATGCTTAATGCTTGTCACTAGGGCCCGAGTGCCATGATTTCAGATCTGAACCTATTATGTTTTCATGAATATATGTGAGTTCTTGATCCTATCTTGCAACTCTATAGTCACCTATTATGTGTTATGATCCGTTAACCCCGAAGTGACAATAATCGGGATACTTACCGGTGATGACCATAGTTTGAGGAGTTCATGTATTCACTAAGTGTTAATGCTTTGGTCTGGTACTCTATTAAAAGGAGGCCTTAATATCCCTTAGTTTCCAATAGGACCCCGCTGCCACGGGAGGGTAGGACAAAAGATGTCATGCAAGTTCTTTTCCATAAGCATGTATGACTATATTCAGAATACATGCCTACATTACATTGATGAACTGGAGCTAGTTCTGTGTCACCCTATGTTATAACAGTTGCATGAGGAATTGCATCCGACATAATTATCCATCACTGATCCATTGCCTACGAGATTTTCATATATTGATCTTTGCCTAGTTACTTTTCTGTTGCTACTATTACAATCACTACAAAACCAATACTATTACTTTGCCACCATTATCGTTACTTCCATACTACTTTGCTACTAAATACTTTGCTGCAGATACTAACTCTTTCAGGTGCGGTTGAATTGACAACTCAACTGTTAATACTTGAGAATATTCTTTGGCTCCCCTTGTGTCGAATCAATAAATTTGGGTTGAATACTCTACCCTCGAAAACTGTTGCGATCCCCTATACTTGTGGGTTATCAAGACTATTTTCTGGCACCGTTGCCGAGAAGCATAGCTCTATTCTTTGAGTCACTTGGGATTTATATCTGCTAATTACTATGAAGAACTTGAAAGATGAAAGAACCAAGATTTTTCCCTCAACTACGAGGGGAGGTAAGGAACTGACATCTAGCTCTGCACTTGATTCACCTTCTGTTTTGAGTAAACTTGCGACACCTACTCCTGCTATTCATTCTGATATGTCGCATGTTATTGATGATGCCACTTCTGCTTTGCATGATACTTATGATGAAACTACTTCTATGCTTGATAATATTGTGCCACTAGGTTAATTTCTTGATGAACAACTTGCTAGGGCTAGAGAGAATGAAATTATTGAAACTGATAATATTGATGAAAGTGATGATGAAGATTCTCCCCCTAGATATGAATTGCCTATTGTGCCTGAGGGTCATGTTATGGATGAAGAAACTGCTAGACTTCTTAGCTTGCAATGATAGATATGATCTTAAGAAATTATTAGTTAAGCTTAAAGAAAAATCTTTGAATGCTCGAATGAAACATGACCCTGCTTTTGCTACTTCACATATCTTTATTACTGATAAGGATTATGATTTCTTTGTCGATCCTAAGTTAATCACTTTGGTTGAATCTGATCCTTTTTATGGTTATGAATCTGAAACTATTGTGGCACATCTTACTAAATTAAATGATATAGCCACCCTGTTCACTAATGATGAGAAAACTCGCTATTACTTTATCCTTAAGTTGTTTCCATTCTCATTAAAGGGTGATGCTAAAACATGGTTTAATTGTCTTGATCCTGGTTGTGTGTGTAGTCCCCAGGATATGATTTATTACTTCTCTGCTAAATATTTCCCCGCTCATAAGAAACAAGCTGCCTTAAGGGAAATATATAATTTTGTGCAAATTGAAGAAGAGAGTGTCCCACAAGCTTGGGGGAGGCTTCTCCAATTACTTAATGCTTTGCCTGATCAACCTCTCAAGAAAAATGAAATACTTGATTTCTTTTATAATGGACTAACCGATGCTTCCAGAGACTACCTGATAGTTGTGCTGGTTGTGTTTTCGGGGAAAGAACTATTGATCAAGCTAAATTTCTATTGAATAATATGTTGACTAATGAAAATAATTGGACACTTCATGAACCAACTCCTAAGCCAACTCCGAAGAAAAGGAGTATTCTATTTCTTAGTCCTAAAGATATGCAAGAGGCAAAGAAATCTATGAAATAAAAAGGTATTAAAGCTGAATATGCTAAGAATTTACCACCTATTGAAGAAATACATGGTCTTGATAACCCGACACAGGTAGTAAAGGTAAATTCTCTCTATAGATTTGATAAATGTGAAATCCCATCTACTAAGTTTACTAGCCAATGCTTGGATGAGTTTGATAACTTTATGGTTAAGCAAGAAGACTTCAATGCTTATGTTGGTAGACAATTGAAACATAATGCTTGTATGATTGAACACTTGAGTGATTATATGTCTAGAGTTAAAGGTGAACTTAAACTCATTAGTAAACATGCTTCTATGGTTACCACTCAAGTATAACAAGTACTTAAAGCTCAGAATGATTTAATCAATGAATTGAATAATAAGAAAAATTACAATGCTGTTAGAGTTATGACTAGAGGGGGTAAAATGACTCAGGGACCTTTGTGTAACACCCCGGATGTAATTTACCTTATATGTATCCCAACTCTTGCCGTTTCCGGTGCTAAGTTATTTTATTTTCCTCGGGTTCGAGTTTTTGTCTCCGCGTGTTGTTGTCGTTTTCATGCATGTCATATCATGTCGTCATGTGCATTGCATTTGCATACGTGTTCGTCTCATGCATCCGAGCATTTTCTCCGTTGTCCGTTTTGCATTCCGGCACTCCTATCTTCTCCCGTGGTCCTTTCTACCTTCTTTTCGTGTGTGGGGGTTAAACATTTCTGGATTGGACCGAGACTTGTCAAGCGGCCTTGGTTTACCACCGGTAGACCGCCTGTCAAGTTTCGTGCCATTTGGACTTCGTTTGATACTCCAACGGTTAACCGAGGGACCGAGAAGGCCTCATGTGTGTTGCAGCCCAACACCCCTCCAATTTGGCCCATAACCCACCAAAACCCTCTCCATCATATAGAGCGTTCGATCATGATCGCGTGGCCGAAAACCGCACCTCATTTGGAGTCTCCTAGCTCCTCCTATGCCTATATATAGACCCCCCTCCGAAATCCCCGGGTCAAACCCTAACCCTCTCCTTCTCCTCGCGCGGCCGGACGAAATCTCACCGGCCGGACGTGTCCGACCCGCCCGCCAGCGCCACGTGGCGCCTCCCTATTCTCCGAGCCGCTGCGCCCACATCGCCGCGCCGCCAACCGCGCGTCGGCCCGCCCGACCCGCGTAGGGCCCCCGTGGCCCAGATCGGAGCGCCGCCGCCCGTCTCCTTCCTCCTCCCGTCTGGTGCCCGAGCCGCCCAGCGCCGCCGCCTCGCCGTCTCCGGTCGCCGCGCCGCCGCGCGCTCCTCGCCGGCCGGAGCCGAACACCGCCGCCGCACCTCGCCGCCCCACCGCCGCAGCCTCGCCGCCCACGTCCGCCGTCCCCGTCGCCTTCCTCCCGCGCCGGCGTGCGCCGTGCAAGTCCGGCTACCGCGCCAAGTCCGGCGAGCTACAGTGAACTCCGGCAAGCGCCTCGTAAACCGTGCCAGATCTGGATCTGAGAGTTTCGGTTGACTTTCCTCCCGAAACCCTAATTTATTTGCATTTTTCATTATGCCATAACTTTGCATCCGTAACTCTGTTTTGCGCGTGTAGCATATCAAAATGTTCGCCTCAGAGAGTACATTATTTCATCTCATTGCATCATTTTCATTTGAGCTCATCTTGATGCCCGAAATTCTGTTGGAAGAGAGCTATTTGAGATAATTGTCAGATCTGCTGCATCAAATAGCTATTTGTCATTTTTGCCATGATTAATGTGTGCATGATATGCTCCTGATTTCTACATGAGTTTTGTTATATGCCATGCCATCTTTACAGAGGTGCTTACCATGTATTTTTGTGATATGTGTGGTGACTAGCACAAGCTTGCAAAGTAGTGCATTCGTTAATGCTGATTTCAGGGACTTAGAATTTCTCCAAGTCCTTGATCTGATTTTATCAATATGTCATATGTTCATGTTGTTTCCTAGTGATCTGTGCCTCTTTTGAGGATGATCAGTAAGGATGATTTGTTAACATTGTGGTGATCAATCCATCCATGTCCTAGTTTGCATTTATGGAGCACCCTAGCTTGAGTCAATCGAGCTCTACTTTTGCTATTTCGTGAATCCTGGCAGACTGTCTACTTGTTAGCGATTTTGCCGAGGATGTTGTTGTTGATCCGTGCATGCTATGTTGTTGTTCTTGCCATGCCTAGCTTCTATGATATGTATTCTTATTGGGTATAGGGTTAGTTTGTCATTCCATGCTCCGTAGTGAGTGCATCAAGCTCGTAAACATGCCTACTCGTTAACATATTTGCATGCTCCAGTTTTTCACTAAGTCTGAGATCTGATTATGTTTTTGTCATGTTCACATGCTTGCAATTGTATTTTCTGATCCCTTTTGGCTCAAGGTCACTAAGGGACTTTCGTTAAGTGCTTTGAGTAGCTCCATGTCATGCCTTGCTTTGCCATGTTAAGTTCCTGTAGCATATGGTGTTCATGCTCCAAAATGTGCTACCTGAAGTTAAATTCCAGGCTTGTGTTAATTTCACTAAGTCTGAAACCTGTTTATCGTTTGCGTTTTTGCCATGCTTGTTTGAACCTGTTAATGGATGAATTGGCCGTAGCTCAGTGTTCATCTTTTGTCAAGCTTCATGAATGGATCCCTACCATGTATTTTGCTGCCATGTTTGAGTGTTGTAGCATAATTATCTAGATGCATTTAGATGGCTACGCGCTGCTTATCACAGACCGGTGTCATATTTGTTTTGCTTTCCATTTCCAAACCGTGCATCCGATTCCGGTGATCTTTATATCGATTTTAACCGAAATCACCTCACCTTTCCAGTGGCACTCTTGGATTTCCAAGTTGAGGCCAGGTTCAATCATTCCTTGTCAAATCTTGCATATGCATCACATATCGCATCCCGCATAGCATACCATGTTTGCATCATGTTGTTCGAGCATTTGCACATGGTTGATTGTGTTCCTTTTGCTTGTTTGTCTTGTTTGGGTAGAGCCGGGAGACGAGTTCGCTAACGAGGAGCCCGTTGAGTTTGCTTACGAGGATCAAGTCAACTCTGACAACTTTGCAGGCAAGATGATCATACCCCCGAAATCACTTCTATCTTTGCTTGCTAGATGCTCGCTCTTTTGCTATGCCTATGCTACGATGCCTACCACTTGCTTATAATGCCTCCCAAATTTCCATGTCAAACCTCTAACCCACCATGTCCTAGCAAACCGTTGATTGGCTATGTTACCGCTTTGCTCAGCCCCTCTTATAGCGTTGCTAGTTGCAGGTGAAGATTGGAGATCATTCCTGGTTGGAACATTGTTTATTATTGGGATATCATTATATTATCTTGTTATCTTGATGCATCTATATACTTGGTAAAGGGTGGAAGGCTCGGCCTTTTGCCTAGTGTTTTGTTCCACTCTTGCCGCCCTAGTTTCCGTCATATCAGTGTTATGTTCCCGGATTTTGCGTTCCTTACACGGTTAGGTTATAATGGGAACCCCTTGACAGTTCGCCTTGAATAAAACTCTTCCAGCAATGCCCGACATTGGTTTTACCATTTGCCACCTAGCCTTTTTCCCTTGGGTTTCGCGGACTCAAGGGTCATCTTATTTTTAACCCCCCCCCCCCCCCGGGGGGGCCAGTGCTTCTCTAAGTGTTGGTCCAACTGAGCGATGTCCGGGGCTACCAGGGGAAACTCTGGGCTGGCCTACCCAACGTCTTTCTCATCCAGTGTGCCCTGAGAACGAGATATGTGCAGCTCCTATCGGGATTTGTCGACACATCTAGGTGATGTTGCTGGTTTAGTTTTACCCTTGTCGAGGATGTCTTGTAGAACCGGGATGCCGAGTCTGATCGGAATATCTCGGGAGAAGGATTATCCTTCGTTGACCGTGAGATCTTGTGATGGGCTAAGTTGGGACTCCCCTGCAGGGATTTGAACTTTTGAAAGTCGTGCCCGCGGTTATGGGCAGATGGGAATTTGTTAATGTCCGGTTGTAGATAACTTGAACCTTAACTTAATTAAAATGAATCAACTGCGTGAGTAGCCGTGATGGTCTCTTCTCGGCGGAGTCCGGGAAGTGAACACGGTGTTGGAGTAATGTTTGACGTAGGTTGTTCTATAGTGTTTCGTTCGTGCTTTGCCTTCTCTTCCCGCTCTCTTTTGCGTATAGGTTAGCCACCAAATATGCTAGTCGCTTGCTGCAGCTCCACATATTACCTTGCCTTACCTATAAGCTTAAATAATCTTGATTGCGAGGGTGCGAGATTGGTGAGTCCCGTTGGCTCACCAGATGCAGGGCCCGATGATTCCGTTCCAGATGATGCGCTTGAGCTCAAGTGGGAGTTCGATGAAGCCTCCCGTCGTTACTATGTGTCTTTCCCAGATGATCAGTAGTGGGGCCCAGTTGGGGCGATCGGGACCATGTCGCTCGTTGGGGTTGATCTTTTATTTTGGTACCGTAGTCGGACCATGAGTGTTTTGGATGATTGTAATGTTATTTATGTACCATGTGTGACGAGGCGAGTGTAAGCCAACTATGTACCTTTTTCTCCTATTATCAATTACATGGGTTGTTGTGAAGATTACCTTACTTGCGACATTGCTTTCAATGCGGTTATGCCTCTAAGTCGTGCTTAGACACGTAGGAGATAAAGCCGCATCGAGGGCGTTACAAGTTGGTAATCAGAGCCTTCCCCGACCTTAGGATCCCCCACTGCTTGATCGAATTAGCTGACGAGTTGAGTCTAGAAAAATGTTTTGAGTCACTTAGGAATTATATATCAGAGAGTTTAGGAATTCTTTTTACTCCCCAGTCCCTTCATCGCTCTGGTAAGGCATCCTGACGTAGAGTTTTGACTCTTTTCTTCTCAAATTTCACTAAAAAATTTAGGATCACGCGGGTATCTTGGAATCGTTCCGATCGATTTGTGACGAGAACATTGTTCTTGGTGCCTCCTGTCATTTAGGGGTCATGGCAGTGTCCCGGGAAGTTGAGCTCCGAGGTTTTGTCGTCACAATTTTATCGTTGCAGTTCTGGAATACCTGAGTTTAGTTCGCCGACATCGAAAATCTCTTTTATGCAGTTGTTGGTGAGATAACCTCGACGCCACCCAGTACTGGGGCGGGAGTTCGGGAGTATTGCCATAACTTGTATAACGGATGCTTTTCGAAGGTTGAGGTAGACGATTTCCGAAGTTTTTCTCGGTTATGTGTTGAAGGATGGATACAGCTGGATGTAGGATTTGCTAGATTTGGGTGAGATATTATGCTTCCCCTGTATCCCCAACACCTGATTGCATAATCGGAAAGGTTCGGGAGTTTCATAGGTGGGAATTCTTGTAGCTCTAGTTCTTCTTCCACAGATATTTGGTTTGAGATTGGGTGATCCTTGCCGAGTATTTGTTCTTGTTCCGTACCTTGTTGATTTTATTCTTCTACATCAATTCTAAGTGGCTTCTCAATCTATGGATATGTGACTATTTCAATTGGAATGCATTCGTTCATTTTGTTCGGATGTGAAGGCTATATGTTGCAATTTCTACCCGTTTGGTTCAGCTTCAATAATTATCTATCAATGTGCTAATGGATGTCAACCTGTTTAGGATGGCTCCTCCAACGCGCACGACTCCGAATCCTGATCCGCCACCACCACCTCCACCTCCGGAGGCATGGCAAGCTGTGATGGCCGCTACCAATGCAAACACGCAGCTGATCATGCAAATTCTTCAAGAGCGCAACCAAGCGAACCAAGGCAACCAGGGCAACAATCAGAATCACTTTGCTACACTCAACCAGTTCCTTGCTAACCAGCCAAAGACCTTCAGCAATTGCATTGAGGCAACTGACGCTCATGATTGGCTCGTGGTCTTGTGCAAGCATTTCGAGTGCAGTAACGTCAGGCCTGAGGACTTTGTCAAGTTCACTTCCTTCCAACTCAAAGACCAAGCTGCAGAATGGTTTCAGTAGTACAAAGATTTCACAGGAGGCCGTGTGATTACCTGGGATGAATTCCGTCAAGACTTCAAAGCTCATCATATTCCTCAGAGCATGGTTGAAAGCAAGCGTGAGGAATTCCGCAACCTGAAGCAAGGCTCTATGTCTGTCTATGAGTACAACAAGATGTTTCAGAAGCTCGCCCGTTTTGCTAAGCAGGACGTCCCTGACGAGAAGAGCATGATATACCAGTTCAGGGGTGGTCTCAGAGAGGAAATCTAGCTAGCTCTTGTCCTCTTTGAGCCCATGAGGTACGATGAGTTTTACAACATGGCATTGAAGCAAGAGGCTGCTCAACTGAAGTGCGATGCTTCCAAGAAGCGAGTTAGAGATGCTACTACTTCTTCCTCAACTCAAGTGGCTAAGCAGCAGAAGTATTGGCTTCCTCCTCCTCCATTCCGTCAGCCTTATTAGCAGAAGAGCAAAGGTGGCAGTGGATCTTCCCACCCACCCAACCCTGGCTTTTAGAACAAGACTTCGTCTCAAGCTCCAAGATCGAGTGCTCCGTATCACCGTCCGCTTTTAGAGGTCACGTGCAACAAGTGCCAACAGAAGGGTCACTATGCCAACAAATTCTTCAATCAGAGGCGTCTTCCTCCTCCTCCTCCTGTGAGATTGGCAAGTACAGTTATGGTCAAGCATAACCCCAAGTCTGCTAAGGTCAACTTGTTGAACGAAGCTCAGGCAGAGGACTCGCCAGATGTGATTATGGGTAACCTTCCTATTAATGACATTCCCGCAAGAGTTCTTTTTGATACTGGTGCATCTTTCTCTTTTTAATCGAAGCCTTTTGCATCCATGCATGATGTGCATACTATTGATTTGCCTAAGCCAATAGCGGTTTCTTCTCCAGGCTTGTTCATGAACACCAAAATGTTGGCTCCGGATGTTACTATCACGTTGGGCGATTACAAGTTTCTTTCTTCTCCAATGGTCCTTGGAAACTCGAATATTGATCTTATTCTCAGAATGGATTGGCTTTCTAAGCACAAGGCGCACCTTGATTGTGCTGCCAGGCAGATTCAATTGACTCATTCGTCTGAGGATGTAATTGTCTTTGCCGCTCGTGATGATACCATCCGCCTGTTTTCTCTCAATGATAAGGGTGAACTGGATGCCATCTCTCAAATTCCAGTCGTTTGCGAATATCAAGATGTCTTTCCAGAAGAGCTTCCAGGAATGCCTCCGCACCGGCCAGTTGGATTCGTCATCGATCTTGAGCCTGGCACGGAACCGGTTTGCAAACGTCCTTACAAGCTCGGACCTGAAGAGTTGAAGGAGTTGAAGAAGCAACTCGATATTCAAGAGCGAATGGGTCTCATCCGACCTAGTTCTTCTCCGTGGGGTTGTGGAGTACTTTTTGTGAAGAAGAAGGATGGAACGGACCGACTTTGTGTTGACTACCGTCCATTGATCAAGAAGACTATCAAGAACAAGTACCCACTTCCCAACATCAATGAGCTGTTCGAACAACTCAAAGGTGCCCAAGTATTCTCCAAGCTTGATCTTCGTATGGGTTATCACCAGATTCGAATCCGTGAGCAGGATATTCCCAAGACGGCTTTCAGAACAAGCTATGGTTCATATGAATACACTGTCATGTCTTTTGGCCTCGTCAACGCTCCTCCGACTTTCTCTCGCATGATGAACTTCATCTTGAACGCCTACACAAATGACTTAGTTTTGGTCTATCTCGATGACATTCTGGTCTTTTTGAAGAACAAGGAAGATCATGCCAAGCACTTGCGCTTGGTGCTCGATAAGCTCAGGGAACATCAGTTCTACTCCAAGTTCTCTAAGTGTGAGTTTTGGCTCGATGAGGTTCTCTATCTTGGGCATATCATCTCTGCGAAGGGCATAGCAGTGAATCCTGAGAAGGTGTCTGCAATTGTGAATTGGGAACCACCTCAGAACGTGAAGCAACTCCGCAGCTTCCTTGGTCTCGCAAGCTACTGTCGAAGGTTCATTGAGAACTTTTCAAAGATCGCGAAGCCCCTTTCCAAACTTCTCCAGAAGCACGTCAAGTATGTTTGGTCTCCGGAATGTGACATTGCTTTCAACACTTTGAAAGAGAAATTGGTCACTACTCCAGTTCTGACTCCTCCTGATGAATCCAAACCGTTCGAGGTCTTCTGCGATGCCTCTCTTCAAGGTCTTGGTGCAGTGTTGATGCAAGAGAAGAAAGTTGTGGCTTATACCTCTCGCCAGTTGAAGCCCAACGAGAAGAACTACCCCACTCATGACCTCGAGTTGGCGGCAGTTGTGCATGCTCTTTTGACTTGGAGACATCTCTTATTGGGAAGAAAAGTGGACATCTTCACTGACCACAAGAGTCTCAAGTACATCTTCACTCAGACTAATCTCAACCTCAGGCAGGCTCGTTGGGTTGAAATGATTCAAGAGTATAATCCGAGTATCGAGTATACTCCAGGCAAGGCCAATGTGATTGCTGATGCATTGAGCAGGAAGGCTTACTTCAACAGTCTGATTATCAAGCCTTACCAACCCGAGCTTTGTGAAGCTTTCCGCAAACTCAATTTGCAAGTTGTTCCTCAAGGTTTCCTCGCCAACCTTCAAGTCTCTCCTACCTTGGAAGATCAGATTCGCGAGGCTCAACTTCTTGATGCTATGGTGAAGAAGGTGAAGATTGGGATTGCCAAGAGTCAACCCAAGTACAAGTGCTATCGCCTTGATAACAAGGATACTCTCTTCTTCGAGGATCGCATTGTTGTGCCCAAAGGTGACCTTCGTAAAGTTATCATGAATGAGGCTCACAATTCACTCCTCTCCATCCACCCTGGGAGTACGAAGATGTATCAGGACCTCAAGTAGGCTTATTGGTGGACTCGAATGAAGCGCGAGATTGCTCAGTTCGTGAATGAATGTGATGTCTGCAGAAGAGTGAAGGAAGAACACCAAAGGCCAGCTGGTCTCCTCCAACCTCTTGCCATTCCAGAATGGAAGTTTGACCACATTGAGATGGACTTCGTGACTGGGTTTCCAAAGTCCAAGCATGGCAATGATGCTATATTCGTTGTCATCGACAAACTCACTAAAGTGGCTCACTTTCTGCCTATCAAAGAGTCTATCACTGCAGCTCAATTGGCGGAGCTTTATACCTCTCGGATTGTCTCGCTGCACGGCATTCCACAGGTGATCTCTTCAGACCGTGGCAGCATCTTTACCTCCAAGTTTTGGGATTATTTTCAGAAGGCCATGGGCACCAACATCCGCTTCAGCATAGCTTTCCATCCTCAAACTAGCGGTCAAGTCGAGCGTGTCAATCAGATTCTTGAAGATATGCTCAGGGCTTATGTGATCTCCTTCGGTGTGAAGTGGGAAGATTGTCTTCCATACGCCGAATTCTCCTACAACAACAGTTTTCAAGCAAGTTCGGGCAAGGCCCCATTCGGAATTCTGTATGGCAGGAAGTGCCGTACTCCTCTCAACTGGTCAGAAACCGGTGAACGTCAACTTCTGGGAAATGACTTGATCACAGAGGCAGAGGAAATGTGCAAAGTCATTCGTGGTAACCTCAAAGCAGCGCAATCGCGCCAGAAGAGCTACTATGATAGTAAGCATCGTGATTTGACTTTCGAGATCGGAGACCATGTTTACCTCCGCGTCTCTCCAATGGAAGGTACTCGTCACTTTGGTATCAAAGGGAAGCTTGCCCCTAGATACGTGGGTCCTTTTAAGATCGTCAGCAAGAGAGGCGATCTCGCCTATCAACTCGAGCTTCCTTCAAACTTTGCAAATGTGCACGACGTGTTCCATGTCTCTTAGCTCCGCAAGTGCTTCAAGACTCCTGATCGCACCGTCAACTTTGAAGACAATGATCTCCAAGAAGACCTTTCTTATCGTGAGCACCCCGTGGCTATTCTTGAAGAGACTGAATGCAAGACTCGTAATAAGTCAATCAAATTCCTCAAAGTCAGGTGGTCACACCATTCCAACCGTGAAGCCACCTGGGAACGCGAGGATCACCTCTGTTCTGAGTACCCGGCGTTCTTCCAGTCCTAAATCTCGGGACGAGATCTTTTCGTAGTGGTGGAGTGTTGTAACACCCCGGATGTAATTTACCTTATATGTATCCCAACTCTTGTCGTTTCCGGTGCTAAGTTATTTTATTTTCCTCGGGTTTGGGTTTTTGTCTCCGCGTGTTGTTGTCGTTGTCATGCATCTCATATCATGTCGTCATGTGCATTGCATTTGCATATGTGCTCGTCTCATGCATCCGAGCATTTTCTCCGTCGTCCGTTTTGCATTCTAACGCTCCTATCTTCTCTGCTCGTCCTTTCTACCTTCTTTTCATGTGTGGGGGTTAAACATTTCTGGATTGGACCGAGACTTGTCAAGCGGCCTTGGTTTACCACCGGTAGACCGCGTGTCAAGTTTCATGCCATTTGGACTTCGTTTGATACTCCAACGGTTAATCGAGGGACCGAGAAGGCCTTGCATGTGTTGCAGCCCAACACCCCTCCAATTTGGCCCATAACCCACCAAAACCCTCTCTATCATCTAGAGCGTTCGATCATGATCGCGTGGCCGAAAACCGCACCTCATTTGGAGTCTCCTAACTCCTCCTATGCCTATATATAGACCCCCCCCTCCGAAATCCCCGGGTCAAACCCTAACCCTCTCCCTCTCCTCGCACGGCCGGACGAAATCTTGCCGGGCGGACGTGTCCGACTCGCCCGCCAGCGCCACATGGCGCCTCCCTATTCGCCGAGCCGCCGCGCCCACATCGTCGCGCCGCCACCCGCGCGCCGGCCCGCCCGGCCCGCCTAGGGCCCCGCGGCCCAGATCGGAGCGCCGCCGCCCGTCTCCTTCCTCCTCCCGTCCGGCACCCGAGCCGCCCAGCGCCGCCGCCTCGCCATCTCCGGTCGCCGCGCCGTCGCGCGCTCCTCGCTGGCCGGAGCCGAACACCGCCGCCGCACCTCGCTGCCCCACCGCCGCAGCCTCGCCGCCCACGTCTGCCGTCCCCGCCGCCTTCCTCCCGCACCGGCGTGCGCCATGCCAAGTCCGGTGAGCTACAGTGAACTCTGGCGAGTGCCTCGTAAACCGTGCCAGATCTGGATCTGAGAGTTTCGGTTGACTTTCCTCCCGAAACCCTAATTTATTTGCGTTTTTCATCATGTCGTAGCTTTGCATCCGTAACTCCGTTTTGCGCGTGTAGCATATCAAAATGTTCGTCTCAGAGAGTACATCATTTCATCTCATTGCATCATTTTCATTTGAGCTCATCTTGATGCCCTGAATGCTGTTGGAATAGAGCTATTTGAGATAATTGTCAGATCTGCTGCATCAAATAGCTATTTGTCATTTTTGCCATGATTAATGTGTGCATGATATGCTCCTGAGTTCTACATGAGTTTTGTTATATGCCATGCCATATTTACAGAGGTGCTTACCATGTATTTTTGTGATATGTGTGGTGACTAGCACAAGCTTGCAAAATAGTGCATTCGTTAATGCTGATTTCAGGGACTTAGAATTTCTCCAAGTCCTTGATCTGATTTTATCAATATGCCATATGTCCATGTTGTTTCCTAGTGATCCATGCCTCTTTTGAGGATGATTAGTAAGGATGATTTGTTAACATTGTGGTGCTCTATCCATCCATGTCCTTGTTTGCATTTATGGAGCACATCTGGGTGCATAATTATCTTGATGCATTTAGATGGCTACATGTTGTTTATCACAGACCGGTGTCATATTTGTTTTGCTTGCCATTTACAAACCGTGCATCCGATTCCGGTGATCTTTATATCGATTTCAACCGAAATCACCTCACCTTTCCAGTGACACTCTTGGATTTCCAAGTTGAGGCAAGATTCAATCATTCCTTGTCAAATCTTGCATATGCATCACATATCGCATCCCGCATAGCATACCATGTTTGCATCATGTTGTTCGAGCATTTGCACGTGGTCGATTGTGTTCCTTTTGCTTGTTTGTCTTGTTTGGGTAGAGCCGGGAGACGAGTTCGCTAATGAGGAGCCTGTTGAGTTTGCTTACGAGGATCAAGTCAACTCTGACAACTTTGCAGGCAAGATGATCATACCCCCGAAATCACTTCTATCTTTGCTTGCTAGATGCTCGCTCTTTTGCTATGACTATGCTACGATGCCTACCACTTTCTTATAATGCCTCCCAAATTGCCATGTCAAACCTCTAACCCACCATGTCCTAGCAAACCGTTGATTGGCTATGTTACCGCTTTGCTCAGCCCCTCTTATAGCGTTGCTAGTTGCAGGTGAAGATTGGAGATCGTTCCTGGTTGGAACATTGTGTATTATTGGGATATCATTATATTATCTTGTTATCTTGATGCATCTATATACTTGGTAAAGGGTGGAAGGCTCGGCCTTTTGCCTAGTGTTTTGTTCCACTCTTGCCGCCCTAGTTTCCGTCATATCGGTGTTATGTTCCCGGATTTTGCGTTCCTTACGCGGTTGGGTTATAATGGGAACCCCTTGACAGTTCGCCTTGAATAAAGATCTTCCACCAATGCCCAACATTGGTTTTACCATTTGCCACCTAGCCTTTTTCCCTTGGGTTTCACGGACTCAATGGTCATCTTATTTATAACCCCCCCCCCCGAGCCAGTGCTTCTCTAAGTGTTGGTCCAACTGAGCGATGTCCGGGGCTACCAGGGGCAACTCTAGGCTCGCCTACCCGACGTCTTACTCATCCGGTGTGCCCTGAGAACAAGATATGTGCAGCTCCTATCGGGATTTGTCCGCACATCTGGGTGGTGTTGCTGGTTTAGTTTTACCCTTGTCGAGGATGTCTTGTAGAACCGGGATGCCGAGTCTGATCGAAATGTCTCGGGAGAAGGATTATCCTTCGTTGACCGTGAGAGCTTGTGATGGGCTAAGTTGGGACTTCCCTGCAGGGATTTGAACTTTCGAAAGCCGTGCCCGCGGTTATGGGCAGATGGGAATTTGTTAATGTCCGGTTGTAGATAACTTGAACCTTAACTTAATTAAAATGAAGAGTAAAATGCATCACAAGTCCTAAAACTATTATAGGTGTGTCAGTTTAGTCCTATAACTTTCAAACTGCACTTTTGGGTCCTAAAACTATCGAAAGTATGTCAGTTTAGTCCTATAACTTCGAAACTGCACTTTTGGGTCCTAAAACTATTGGAGGTGTGTCATTTTTAGTCCCATAACTTCAAAATTGCAGTTTTGGGTCTCAAAACTATGTATGTTTGTTCATCTGAGGTCCTAATCTTGCATGGCCACCATCCATGGTGCATTTTTTCTAATGAGCCCTTTGTATGTGTTTATATCCCCCAAAGTGGTACATATGCTTCCACGTTGCAATGTGTCCTGCAACCTGCATGCCCACCACCTGCATGGCCATGAGCTGCACGGTAGCCTCCCTGAGAGGTTTGGCGTGACCATCGGGGAGACCCCGAGCTAGGCCGCCGGAGAGATCCCGAGCCAATTGGGATGGAGTACACCATCCCACCCCTCTCTCTCTCTCTGTTTGATGATATCGTCATTGGCCCAACACCCTTGCCGTAGAGTTGGCCGTGCAGGCTGTTGTTTGGGCACGAGCATGGTCATAGGTGGTGAGCTGTCGGGCGACACAGAGGAGTGCGCGGAAACTGCAAAGCTGGCGCAGAGGTCGTCGAGAGTGACACAACCCTAGCAGTAGCCATAGGTGGGTAGCAATTGGACATTGTGCGACATGTCGTTCTGCTGCTGTTGGGGGAGGCTGAGATGACCGGTCTACTCTCCTCGCTGGAGCTCAAACCATCATTCCACTGATGGCCTCTGTACCGTCGCCTCTGAGCATTCTGTGAGTGGGAGAAGACGAGCGCGTGAGAATGAGGCGAGACAACGCTCTAGTTTTTTTTGCATATTTACCTGGTGGGCCCATTGGGTCAGGTCAACGTGGCTACAATCCAAGCATTTCCAAGTGACTCGTTGGTGGGTCAATGCTAACCATGCAAGCTTAGGACCTAATAGGAAGAAACTTACACAGTTTTGGGACCCACAACTACTGTTTCAAAGTTATAGGACTAAACTGACACACCTTTGGTAGTTTTAGGACCCAAAGTGCAGTTTTGAAGTTATAGGACTAAACTGACACACCTCTGATAGTTTTAGGACCCAAAAGTGCAGTTTCAAAGTTATAGGACTAAACTGACATACCTCCGATAGTTTTAGGACTTATGATGCATTTTACTCTAAAATGAATCAACTGCGTGAGTAACCGTGATGGTCTCTTCTCGGCGGAGTCCGGGAAGTGAACACGGTGTTGGAGTAATGTTTGACGTAGGTTGTTCTGTAGTTTTGCGTTCGTGCTTTGCCTTCTCTTCCCGCTCTCTTTTGCATACAGATTAGCCACCAAATATGCTAGTCGCTTGCTGCAGCTCCACATATTACCTTGCCTTACCTATAAGCTTAAATAGTTTTGATCGCGAGGGTGCGAGATTGCTGAGTCCTCGTGGCTCACAGATTACTTCCAAACCAGATGCAGGGCCCGATGATTCCATTCCAGATGATGCACTTGAGCTCAAGTGGGAGTTCGATGAAGCCTCCCGTCGTTACTATGTGTCTTTCCCAGATGATCAGTAGTGGTGCCCGGTTGGGGCGATCGGGACCATGTCGCTTGTTGGGGTTGATCTTTTATTTTGGTACCGTAGTCGGACCATGAGTGTTTTGGATGATTGTAATGTTATTTATGTACCTTGTGTGACATGGCCAGTGTAAGCCAACTGTGTACCTTTTTCCCCTATTATCAATTACATGGGTTGTTGTGAAGATTACCTTACTTGCGACATTGCTTTCAATGCGGTTATGCCTCTAAGTCGTGCTTCGACACATAGGAGATATAGCCGCATCGAGGGCATTACACTTCGTATCCTCAGGGCCACCCCAAGAGAATTGAGTAAGATTCTTAGAGAATTAATGTTGATGCACCTAGTTCTTCTAAGAAAAAGAAAAAGAAAAATGATAGGACTTTGCATGCTTCTAGTGAACCTGTTGTTGACACACCGGAGAATCCCAATGATATTTCTATTTCTGATGCTGAAACACAATCTAGCAATGAACATGAACCTAGTGATAATGTTAATGATGATGTTCATGTTGATGCTCAACCTAGCAATGATAATGATGTAGAGATTGAACCTGTTGTTGATCTTGATAACCCACAATCAAAGAATCAACGTTATGATAAGAGAGACTTTGTTGCTAGGAAGCACAGTAAAGAAAGAGAACCAGAAACCCATGCCCTTTCCTCCTAAACCATCCAATAAAAAGGATGATGAGGATTTTGAGCACTTTGCTGAAATGATTAGACCAATTGAGGGAGTCCTGGATTAGGGGGTGTTCGGGTAGCCGGACTCCAAGACTATGAAGATACAAGATTGAAGACTTCGTCCCGTGTCCGGATGGGACTTTCCTTGGCGTGGAAGGCAAGCTTGGCGATGCGGATATTCAAGATCTCCTATCATTGTAACCGACTCTATGTAACCCTAACCCTATCCGGTGTCTATATAAACTGGAGGGTTGTAGTCCGTAGGCAATCAACTCCATATACAACAATCATACCATAGGCTAGCTTCTAGGGTTTAGCCTCCTTGATCTTGTGGTAGATCTACTCTTGTACTACCTATATCATCAATATTAATCAAGCAAGACATAGGGTTTTATCTCCATCAAGAGGGCCCGAACCTGGGTAAAACATCGTGTTCCCTGCCTCCTATTACCATCCGGCCTAGGCGCACAGTTCGGGACCCACTACCCGAGATCCGCCGATTTTGACACCGACATTGGTGCTTTCATTGAGAGTTCCTCTGTGTTGTCGCCTTTAGGCCCGATGGCTCCTTTGATCATCAACAATGATGCTGTCCAGGGTGAGACTTTGCTCCCCGGACAGATCTTTGTCTTCGGCGGCTTCGCTCTGTGGGCCAATTCGCTCGGCCACCTGGAGCAGATCGAAAGCTACGCCCCTGGCCATCAAGTCAGGTTTGGAAGCTTAAACTACACGGCTAACATCCGCGGAGACTTGATCTTCGACGGGTTCGAGCCATGGCCAAGCGCGCCGCACTATCTCGAGGGGCATGACCTAGCTCTGCCTCCGGACAGTGTCCTGGAGGCCGCACACGCATCGGTTCCGACCCCTAACTCGGAGCCTATTGCGCCAATCGAGGATGAGCGGTTGGACGTCACCTCGGGGGCTGCGATCCCAAAAGCGATCGAGCCAAACGCTAGCCCCGCACTCTGCACGACCTGTGACTCCGAGGATCCGGACTCCTCCCCAGACTCCGAACCCCCCGCACCCCTACCAATCGAATCCCATTGGGCGCCGATAATGGAGTTCACCGCCGCAGACATCTTTTAGCGTTCGCCTTTTGGCGACATCCTGAATTCTCTCAAGTCTCTCTCTTTATCAGGAGAGCCCTGGCCGGACTACGGTTAGCGAGGGTGGGATACGGGCGATGAGGAAATTCAAAGCCCACCCACCACCCACTTTGTAGCCACTGTCGACGATCTAACTAACATGCTTGACTTCAGCTCCGAAGACATCGATGGCATGGACGACGATGTAGGAGACGAACAGGAACCAGCACCTGTAGGGCACTGGAAGGCCACCTCGTCATATGACTATATATGGTGGATACCCCTAAAGGAAGTGACAACGAGGAAAAAGGGGATGGGACGGGAGATCGACCCCCCGGAAAGCAATCAAAGCGTCGGTGTAAACGCCGACCCAAGCCCCGCCTCGACAAAAACCTAGCCATAGAGCAGGACGAGCCGATAGACGACGAACAGGCCTTAGAGCAACTGTCCGAACAGGGCAACACAGATAGAGAAACCGAACATCCCTCCTCCGGCGAAAACAGCATTCCGGACGAACTCACGCCGAATAAACCTATGGAGCAGAAGAATCTCCATGAGAGGCTCGTTGCAACTGCACGCAGCCTAAAAAAGCAGAAGCGGAAGCTAAAAACAGCGGAAGATGCACTCCGGATTAGATGGAGCAAAGTAATCAATACCACAGATAAGTAGGGCGACAGTCGCCGCACTAAAAGCTATCCGAAAAGAAGGCTACTGCCTGAATTCAACGAAGAGGCCCTAGAGCCCTCGCATTCAAAAAATGAAAAAGCCACACGGTCGGATAGACGACCCCATAAAGCGGCAAGCGGCGCCGCACCTAAATCGGCATGCGACCCACTTAAGGATTCGCATCATGGCCCAGTCAGGTCCATTTATGGGCCAAGAAAGCAAGCTCTCGTAAGCAACGCTATGAAGCCATCATCAGAATCTAGCACACCCAAATACAGGGGCGTCGCACACCCCCTATGTTTCACCAATGAGGTCCTGGACTATGAATTCCCAGAGGGATTCAAACCCGTAAACATAGAGGCATATGATGGAACAACAGACCCTGGAGTTTGGATCGAGGATTATATCCTCCACATACACATGGCTAGAGGGGATGATCTCCACGCCATAAAATATCTACCCCTTAAGCTTAAAGGGCCAACCCGGCATTGGCTTTAAAGCCTTCCCGAAAACACAATTGGAAGCTGGGAAGAGCTCGAGGATGCTTTCCGAGCAAACTTTCAAGGGACCTATGTCCGCCCTCCGGATGCAGACGATCTTAGTCACATAACTCAACAACCCGGAGAATCAGCTCGGCAGTTCTGGAATAGATTCCTCACTAAAAAGAATCAGATAGTCGACTGTCCGGACGCCGAAGCCTTAGCAGCTTTCAGGCATAACGTCCGAGACGAATGGCTCGCCAGACACCTCGGCCAAGAAAAGCCAAGAACAATGGCCGCACTAACAAGCCTCATGACCCGCTTTTGTGCAGGGGAGGACAGCTGGTTGGCAAGGTGCATCCCCAGCGACCCAAGTACATCCGAAACTAGGGATGGAAACGGAAAACCGCGATGCAACAAGGACTGTCGCTGGACTAAGGACAAAAGTCCGAAGAGCACGACAGTCAATGCCGGATTCAAAGGCTCACGACAAAATCAGGAAAAATCGCCCCCGCAGGATAATAGGGACGATCCATCCAACCTAAATAAAGTCCTGGACAGGATATGTCAGATACACAGTACTCCCGGGAAGCCTGCTAACCATACCCACAAAGACTGTTGGGTTTTGAAACAATCCGGCAGACTCAATGCCGAACACAAGGGGCTCGACACACCAAGCGAAGACGAGGACGAACCCCAAAAGCAGAGCACCAGGAAACAAAAGAACTTCCCACAAGAAGTAAAAACAGTGAACTCACTTCACATAACAAAGCGTGCGGCGCCCGTAAAGGTACGCACCACACGGCCCATCCCCAAAGGGTCCTGCCACTGGTTGTCAAAACCGATCATCTTCGATCAGCTAGATTATTCTAGGAATATCAAGAATATAGGCTGGACTGCCTTGATACTCGATCCAATAATTGGCGGACTCCAGTTTTCAAATGTCCTTATGGACGGCGGCAGTGGACTAAACCTAATATATCAGGATACAATCCAGCACATGGGGATAAACCCAGCAAGAATCCGCCGCAGCAAAACCTCCTTTCAAGGGGTAATACCTGGTCCGGACACCCATTGTATGGGTTTTCTCCGGCTCAAAGTCATATTCGGCTCTGCCAATAACCTCCGCCGCGAAAAGCTGACCTTCCATATCGTCCCGTTCTCAAGTCGCTATCAAGCACTACTGGGACACGAAGCTTTCACTCGCTTTAACGCAATACCACATTATGCATCTCTTACGCTTAAGATGCCCGGTCCACGAGGCATCATCTCTTTGAAGGGGAAGCACTAAAGTGCGCCTCCCCAAGCGGAGGACTGTGTGGCCGCTTTGACAGCCCCACAGAAAAATGGCCTCACCGGCCAAAAAAAACTTCGAAATAGGTCATTCAAGACCACGAACGCGGATAGACGAGTTCGGTGCAAAATCATCATTGATGCAGGCCTAGAAGCCATATACCCCCGCACTAGGGGCTCCACGCATATACAATAAGAGACAATAAAGCTCAATCTTATATATCTTACTTTATACTTTGCTTATTTTAAACTTTTTCGGCACGACCCGTTTTCAACTCAGTTCCTCTCTTTTACAGATGAACGTCGTGCAGCGCCCGTCCAGGATACGGCACAATGGAGACACAGGCGCAGACGTGCAGTAGGGACCCGTCCTAAATGATTCTTTTCAGATTAAGACCCTGCGTAAACCTTTTTTACTATCTCTTGTTGCTACACATCCCCTGGTTTTTTTCTTTCTGATATAACCAAGGAGGAGGCTGGCGTCTTGGCATGTGGCCACATCAGAATTTTTGCACGTACCTGGACACTAGGGGCTTTTTTAATAAAGAGTGTTGTTTCGCCCGCACTCATAAAGACCGAACACCTTAGGGAGTGTTCGGCGTCGCGAGTTTTGGCATTATATGCATCAGCTCCGAATCATGTCTTTGGTCAAATGTTGGGTTGCCCGGCTTGTGAGTTCGGCTACCTTACGTTCTGCTCTATCGGCTAAGGTAGCAACAGGAGAACTACTGCAATTGTGCCTTGGTTTGGCTGGGCGAGCACCTCAGTAGAGAAAGCCGAAAACTGACTGTCATGATGTAGCGTGAGACTGGTCAGCCACTCCATGACCTATCGGAATCTATCGGATTCCTCCGCTTTAACGAAGGGCGCTTCCCGGTCAGGCACATACGTGCCACGAACTCGGACGAGCGCAGTTGCCACCAAGGGGCTACCTAAATAGTCTCACTGTCAAACTCTTATGGCTAAGTGAAAGTGTTAAAGCATTATAGTTCGGTTGCCTGGCCCGCTGCGCTATCACCTCCTTTGTAGGACCAAGACGTTGGGTTAAGTGTGAAAATGCGTCTTCTGCGAGCACCCCCGCACTATGTGCGTGGGGGCTGAAGCCAACGACTGCCATCTTTCAGATTCTATATATATATATATATATATATATATATATATATATATATATATATATATATATATATATATATATATATATATATATATATCTTAAAACGGCCGCACAGGAGGTGTTCCCAATACTTGGAGGCACAAGTATAAAAAAGGCCACTACAGTTTATCAAAATATTACTTTATAATTACATATGCTATCATAACATAGCATCTTTTGGGCACTGCGTCTCTATTACACGAGCGCCTTCAAGAACTTCCTGAAAATAGTGCTCGGAGGGTACTCGGCTTTTGTCCAAATCTCGGGACGCAACAACGATGGTCTCCATCTCTGCCCAGTATGTCTTAACACGGGCAAGAGCCATCCTAGCGCCCTCTATGCATGCTGACCTCTTCATTGCATTTATACGCGGCACCGCGTCAAGGAATTGCTGCACCAAGCTGAAATAACTCTTCGGCTCCGATCTCCCCGGCCACAGGTGACCCATGACATACTTCATGGCGAGTCCAGACAACCTATTCAGTTCGGCCCATTGAGCCAAACGATCATCCACTGCCAGTGGACGCTCTGGATTGTGAAACTGCGACCAGAAAAGCTTTTTCACTTCGCGATCTTTCTGTTCTCGAAAGTGTTCGGTCGCATCAGCAGCACTCGCTGCCAAGTCCAGATAGGTATCCTCCACACTCCACATCCGGTCCAACGGAGCAAACTTCGGATCACAAAATTTCCTTCGCAGCATAAAGGGCTTTCCAGCCGCAATCTGTTCGGCCTGACGCAGCTCCTCCTTCGCAGCTCTCATCGCAGAGCGCGCGTCCCTGGCATTGGCAACGGCCTTCTCTAAGTCCGTCTGTTTCGCCTGGTCTTCTTTTTCAAGAAGTCTGCAACGGTCTGTAGCGCTTTTTAACTTTTCGGCCATCTCGGCCATCTCTTCTTTGCTACGGCAATGAGCAGCCTGTTCGGCTCTTAGCTCTTCAAGGGCTTTCCTGGTGGCCGCATCACTTTCGCTGGCTTGTTCTTTAGCTCGGGCAAGTTCTGCCCTAAGACTCTCCATGGCGGCCGCACCATCTGTGTCAAGCACACACATTGTAAGACACAGGCATAAAACTGTTCTTACCTGATGCCGCCCGAGGAATTACATACCTTGAGCCTCATCAAGCCGCTTATCGACAAGCGTGATGTCGGCATCTGCCACGTCCAGTTGCCGCTTTAGTTCGACAAAATCGTCAGTTCGGCTCGATTCCGGACACCCTGCCGCCTACATTCAAAGGCGACATCTTAGACCTGGGATTATGATCCTCCGCGTGCCGTCATTTCTTGACGACGCGCAGAGTCTCAGGGGCTACTATCTACACAGGGCGCATCTTATTCATGCGCAACTGACAAAAGTATACATTATCTAATGTACCTCGAAACCCATCAGTAAACTTTTGACGGCCTCATACAATCCGCTCTCTACGGATGAAATCCTTTCAATCACCGTGCCCATCAATGCGCGGTGCTCCTCTGAGATAGAAGCTTGCCCCAGCAGAATCTTTAGCTCCTCCGGCCGAGCACCAGACAGTGCCGGGCTCGTCCCATGACCTCTTTCGAAGGCCGGATGCGGAGAACCTCGGGGGGCCGCATAGCCACCTTCCGCCCCTGCCGGATTTGGAGAAACCCTCCGCGACGACACCTCAGGGTCGCCCGCCTCGCAAGGCGGCACGGCAGGGGGAGGCGTCCCGCTCTCCATCATCTCCGGAAGGAGATCCCCCGAAGACGAGCTCTGCTGAGAAGGGCTGAGGTCCGAGCTACAAGATAAAGGTTTGGTTAATCTTCTCACATATAAATCAAGGACTTCCCTCATCCCTCAAAAGGAAAATCTTTTCTCCACTTACGGCTCGCTGGAGGGCTGATCCCCTTGAGGGCGTAGTCCGGCCGAGGAACTCCCCGGCGTCGGACCCTCTGACGAGGATTTTCTCCCCCGTTTCGAGGCTATGGTTTCCGGGTCGTCAAAGGCGGCTCTCTTCTTCCCCTTAGGAGAGGAATTGTCAGTTCCTCCCTTCGGAGAAGCATCCTTCGAGGAGGCCATAGCTTCCATGTCCTCTCCCTCCAAAGGCATTATCTCCAGCATCCTGACCAGCACGGGATCCGGCCTGGTTTCAGGAAGGGGAGTCGGACACCTGATCAGCTTCGCCTTCGCTATCCACTCCTGTTTAAAAGGACGGCTCTTTTAGGGGCAAGTTTATGAAAATTATACGGATAGGAGGTCCGGGCACAAGGTTGCTTACTTGAGTATCCGGGCGATTGCAGCTTAGGCCTGCGTCCTCGGTTAAATCCGGACACATCTCTTGTGATCCGAAGAACAGTCTATACATCTCCGCGGGCGTTGCGCCCATAAAGTTCTGGAGAGCTCGCGGTCTCTCTGGATTAAACTCCTACAGGCGAAGGGGGCGATGTTTGTCGGGCAATATTCGGCGAATCAACATGACCTGCATCACCTTGACCAAGCTGAGGTCTCCTTCCAAGAGATCCTTAATTCGGCCCTGTAACAGGGGCACGTCTTTGGGCAAACCCCAATCTAACCCTCTGTTAACCCATGATGCTAGCCGTGGTGGGGGACCCGAGCGAAAGGCAGGAAGCGCCACCCACTTGGCGCTCCGGGGAGCGGTGATATAAAACCACTCTCGTTGCCACAAGCCTAGCTCCTCTTGAAAAGAGCCCTCGGGCCATGGAGCATCAGCATTTTTGCTTATAACAGCGCCTCCGCACTCTGCGTGTCGTCCCTTGATCATCTTCGGCTCCACTTTGAAAGTCTTGAGCCATAATCCGAAGTGAGGGGTAACACGGAGGAATGCTTCGCATACAACGATACACGAGGAGATATGGAGGATGGACTCCAGAGATAAGTCATGGAATTCCAGCCCATAATAAAACAGCAGTCCCCTCACAAAGGGGTCCATCGGGAAGCCTAACCCCCGAAGGAAGTGAGACACGAACACTACGCTCTCACCGGGCTGGGGACTGGGGATAGCCTGCCTTTGAGTAGGCAACCTGTGCGAAATTTCGCCGGTCAAGAACTTAGCCTCTCTCAACTTTAGCACATCCTCCTCCGTGACGGAGGAGGGCATCTATCGGCCTTGAAGGTCGGAACCGGACATTGTCGAAGGTCTGAGGCGCCCGGAATCTGGAGCCTAGGGTGTTGGAACTCGAGGCGACGGGCGAACTTGTTTTTGGATTGGAGAAAAGGAGTAAGGCCCTGGTCTCTTTATAAGAGGTTGAATATCAGGAGCCCTCCCCGTAACCGTTTGGGACTCGCCTTTAATCGAGAAAACATGCTAACAGGCACGATGGGGTTACCCACGTCCGTATTGATGAGAATCTCGTAAAAGGGGGGCACACGATCTCTGCTTTGACAAGACGTGCCAAGGAAACCGCTTCACAAAACACGCTGAGGTGGACAAGTGAAAACGATTCGAGTGAAGGACTTGGCTGTAGTGTGATGATGCACTGCGGAATACGTCAACAGATTTGATTTGTGTTAATATTATTCTCTCTATGGCAATATGTGGAAGCTTATGTTGCAGAGCCGGACACTACTCTTGGTGTTTACAATCTTCTATGAAGGACTTGGAGGAGGAACCCGCCTTGCAATGCCGAAGACAATTTGCGCGCCGGACTCGTCGTCATTGAAGCCTTTTTCAGGGGCTACTGAGGGAGTCCTGGATTAGGGGGTGTTCGGGTAGCCGGACTATACCTTCAGCCGGACTCCAGGACTATGAAGATACAAGATTGAAGACTTCATCCCGTGTACGGATGGGACTTTCCTTGGCGTGGAAGGCAAGCTTGGCGATGCGGATATTCAAGATCTCCTATCATTGTAACCGACTCTATGTAACCCTAACCCTATTCGGTGTCTATACAAACCGGAGGGTGGTAGTCCGTAGGCAATCAACTCCATATACAACAATCATACCATAGGCTAGCTTCTAGTGTTTAGCCTCCTTGATCTCGTGGTAGATCTACTCTTGTACTACCTATATCATCAATATTAATCAAGTAGGACGTAGGGTTTTACCTCCATCAAGAGGGCCCGAACCTAGGTAAAACATCGTGTTCCCTGCCTCCTGTTACCATCCGGCCTAGACGCACAGTTCAGGACCCACTACCCGAGATCCGCCGGTTTTGGCACCGACACCAATCTTTTTGCGTATCCGTTTGACTGATATGCTTAAAATGAACCCTTATGCTAAGTACATGAAGGATATTTACAAATAAAAGAAATATACCGAAAGCTGAAATTTCCACCATGCTTGCTAATTACACTTTTAAGGGTGGAATATCAAAGAAACTTGGAGATCCATGAGTACCAACTATACCATGCTCCATTAAAAGAAACTATGTTAAAAACTGCTTTATGTGATCTTGGAGCCGGTGTTAGTGTTATGCCTCTCTCTTTATATCGTAGACTTGAATTGAATAAGTTGACACCTACTGAAATATCTTTGCAAATGGCCGATAAATCAACTACTATACCTGTCGGTATTTGTGAGGATGTGCTTGTTGTGGTTGCAAACATTACCATTTTAACGGCCTTTGTTATTCTTGATATTCCCGAGGACGATGGTATGTCTATTATTCTTTGTAGACCCTTTATGAATACTGCAGGGGCTGTTATTGATTGCAACAAAGGCAATGTGACTTTTTATGTTAATGGTAATGAGCATACAGTACACTTTCCGAGGAAATAACCTCAAGTCCACAGTATCAATTCTATTGGAAAAATTTCAACGATTGGAGGTTTTGAATTTCCTCTTCCTACTATCAAGAAGAAATATGATATTCTTATTGTTGGGGATGTGCATATCCCTGTTGAGGTAACCTAGTGTTATCCGAAATTTCTCTGGTTTCATGTTATTCGAAATGAGTTTGTTAACAAGACTTGATCAACCTTGCTAGTGGATTCCTTTTGACGAGCATGAGATGGATGAAGTTAGGAAGAACAACTTTCTGTACCCTCTTTTTACTTTCTGTTATTTAGTTTAAATAAAGTTAAAATAGTATTTTCTGTCTGTTTTCTGAATTATCCTTGCAATAAAAAATACCCTGAAAAATAAAAGTTCTCCAAATGCCCTGAAAATTTAATATGATTTTTTCTGGAATATTTAAGAATTATTGGCACTGAGAGCACACCAGGGGCCCTCACCATGTGCCCACGAGGGTGGAGGGCGCGCCCTACCCCCCTGGGCGCACCCCCCTGCCTTGTGGACCCCACGTGGGTCCCTTCCACTTATTCTTGCACCCACACATTTCGTCTTCCTCCAGAAAAAATTATCCACCAGCTCAAACCCGAGTTCTAGCTCATCTTGCTGCCATGTTCGACCTCCTTGCTCAAAGCACTATTCACAAAACTGCTTTGGGGGATTGTTCTTCGGTATGTGACTCCTCCAATGGTCCAATTAGTTTTTGTTCTAGTGCTTTATTTATTACAAATTTTTGCTGCTTAGGTGACCCTATTCTTGAGCTTGCATGTCAAATTTATGTGGTCAAAAGTAGTTTTAATGCATGATATGGCCTCTATGCACTTGTAGGAGTAGTTGCTATCAATCATGTTGAGTTTGGTTCAATTTTATTTTTAAGTCACTAAAATTTCAGAAATTTTTCAGAGGAAGAAATATGTTTAGGAAAATGTACCAAGGTGGTTCTTCAAAGAAGCAAGGACCCAGGCCCGCAATACGTGAGCCGGACTATGAACTACCAAGAGAAGCTCAACTACAGCCTTGTGAATGGCTGTCAGAAAATTTCATGGTCCAAGCAGGAATTAAGGAGGAATTTGAAGCATATGTGTGTAACGCTGAACTTGAGGGCTTCGTGTCAGATAAGTGCCCTGGTACCACTACCTAACTGATTCCTTTGTGAGAAGATTTAAATTTACATCATCACGCAATTCTCACACTGTCCTATTTGATCTTTATGATAAATCTTATACCATGGACTTAGAAGATTTTAATACTGCTTATACTCCCGCAATGGGGTAGTGTTAGTGAACCTCGCAAATCTGAATTTAAAGAATTTCTTGCTAGTGTCACTGTGGGGGAATCTAGAGAAATAACACAAGCTACCATAGGGGGCATTCATTTTCCTGCCATACATTATTTTGCTCTCTTTATAGGTAGATGCATAAACGGTAAGGATGAGGCATGTCATATGTGTGTTCCGGATCTTAGTGTTCTCAAGAGTGTTGTATTAGGAGATAGACAATATAACTTGGGGGCCATTGTTGCACGTAGGTTGCATAATAACAGTATTAATGGACATTTGTTCGGTGGAATTTATGTAACCCGTTTAGCTAATTTTCTTGGGGTACCCATACATGGAAATGATGTGGAGTTGCCCCCTGCTTATTTAGATTATAATGCTATGGTTCGTCATCAATTTGTTGAGAGGAACGATCAGTTCGTCCAGTACCGACTAATCTTTGACAGACGGCGCACCGTCCATGTTGCTCTCCCTGCTCCTACTTTCTTTGACTTTCAGACAAAAGGGAGATATGTTATAACAAGGGAGGAGGCGAAAGAGTATGAGAGGAGGACAGAGGCAGCTCGCCTCCAAGCTGCACCTCATGAGGCAATTGACGCTGCATCTTAGTACGACCCCAGCTACAACTTTGATCCATGGGCATAGACCAACTTAGGCCAAAAGCCTAAGCTTGGGGGAGTACGTATTTCTCACCGACATTACATTCATGTTCACACACTCATTCTAGTTGTCGGTGCTCATACTTTTTCATTGTATCATCCATGCTAGTGTATTTTCTTTTTAAGCTTTCTTCTTGTGTGTTTGAAAAACCTTAATAAAAAACAAAAAAATAGTTGTAGCTTTTAGCTAGTTTACTTTCCATGCATGTAGTATTAGTAGTAATTAAAAAGAAAACCCAAAAAGATTTCTCGTTCTTCTTTTGCTTGTTCGGAGCTTTCCCATGTAAATAGTTTTATTTCTTTTCTTGTTCTTTGGGGGTCGAGAGGAGAAGACCATGATTAAAATATTGAGTGGCTCCCATATGCATTATTGTTGATCTAACAAAGAGCCCATATTACCTTGTCTTCTCCCTTGAGTTGAATGCTTGCATATTCCAGCTTAGTGCAATGCACGTGCACTATTATTATTATCCACACTATTTGGTTGTGCAAGTGAAAGGCAATAATGACACTATATGATGGACTGATTGAGATGAGAGAAGCTGGTATGAACTCGACCTCTCTTGTTTTTGTAAATATGATTAGTTCATCATTCCTGATTCAGCCTATTATGAATGAAACATGTTTGCAATCACAATTAGAGATTATAGTTGCTCATGCCATGCTTAATTTGCTAGGAGTTTATAATGATTTACCTTGCGTGCCAACATGCTATTAAAATGGTTGTGATGTGGTATGACAGGGTGGTATCCTCCTTTGAACGATTCGAGTGTCTTGACTTGGCACATGTTCACGCATGTAGTTGAAACAAAATCAACATAGCCTCCACGATATTTATGTTCATGGTGAATTATATCCTACTCATGCTTGCATTCAATGTTCAATAATTTTAATGCATGTTCATGACTGTTGTCGCTCTCTAGCTGGTCGCTTCCCAGTCTCTTTCTAGCCTTCACTTGTACTAAGCAGAAATACTACTTGTGCATCCAACTCCATAAACCCCAAAAGTTATTCCATATGAGTCCACAATACCTTCCTATATGCGGTATCTACATGTCGTTCCAAGTAAATTTGTATGTGCCAAACTCTAAACCTTCAAATAAAAATTATGTTTTGTATGCTCGAATAGATCATGTATCAACTAGGGTTGTCTGTATCTTCCATGCTAGGCGGGTTATTCTCAAGAGGAGTGGACTCCGCTCCTCACTCACGAGAAAATGGCTGGTCACCGGGATGCCCAGTCCCATGCTCAAACAAAATCAAAATAATTGCAAACAAAACTCCCCCAGGATTGTTGTTAGTTGGAGGCACCTATTGTTTTGAGCAAGCCATGGATTGATGCTTGTTGGTGGTGGGGGAGTATAAACTTTACCATTCTGCTTGGGAACCGCCTATAATGTGTGTAGCATGGAAGATATCGAGATCTCTCGGTTGTTATGTTAACAATGAAAGTATACTGCTCAAATTATTATTCATCTCTATTTCAAAATCGAGCTCTGGCACCTCTACAAATCTCTGCTTCCCTCTGCGAAGGGCTTATCCATTTACTTTTATGTTGAGTCATCATCCTCTTATTAAAAAGAACCAGTTGGAGAACACCGTTGTCATTTGCATCTATTATTATTAGTTTACATTGACTATGACTGTGACTGGATCTCTTTTACCATGAATTACAATTTCCAGTCAGCCCTTGATCTTCAGGGATGCTCTGCATTTATGTTTTGCGGTCTCAGAAAGGGCTAGTGAGATACCATCTTGTTATATCATATTATGATTGTTTTGAGAAAGTGTTGTCATCCGAGATTTATTATTATTGCTCGCTAGTTGATTATGCCATTGATCTGAGTAAACATGAGACCTAGCTGTTATTGTGAATATGATTAGTTCATAATCTTTGCTGAAAACTTGAATGCTGGCTTTACATATTTACAACAACAAGAGCAAACAGAGTTTGTAAAAGCTTTTCCTTATCACTTTTAGTTTATCAACTGAATTGCTTGAGGACAAGCAAAGGTTTAAGCTTGGGGGAGTTGATATGTCTCCATCGTATCTACTTTTCCAAACACTTTTCCCCTTGTTTTGGACTCTAACTTGCATGATTTGAATGGAACTAAACCGGACTGACGATGTTTTCAGCAGAATTGCCATGGTGTTATTTTTGTGCAGAAATAAAAGTTCCCAGAATGACCTGAAAATCAACGGAGAATAGTTTTGGAATATATAAAAAATACTAGCGAAAGAATCAACGTCAGGGGGCCCACACCCTATCCATGAGGGTGGGGCACGCCTACTCCCCTGGGTGCGCCCCCTGCCTCGTGGGCCCCCTGACGCTCCACCGACCTCAACTCCAACTCCATATATTCACGTTCAGGGAAAAAAATTAGGGAGAAGGATTCATCGCGCTTTACAATACGGAGCCGCCGCTAAGCCCTAATCTCTCTCGGGAGGGCTGATCTGGAGTCCGTTCGAGGCTCTAGAGAGGCGAATCCGTCGCCATTGTCATCATCAACCTTCCTCCATCACCAATTTCATGATGCTCACCGCCGTGCGTGAGTAATTCCATCATAGGCTTGCTGGACGGTGATGGGTTGGATGAGATTTATCATGTAATCGAGTTAGTTTTGTTAGGGTTTGATCCCTAGTATCCACTATGTTCTGAGATTGATGTTGCTATGACTTTGCTATGCTTAATGCTTGTCACTAGGGCCCGAGTGCCATGATTTCAGATCTGAACCTATTATGTTTTCACGAATATATGTGAGTTCTTGATCCTATCTTGCAAGTCTATAGTCACCTATTATGTGTTATGATCCGTTAACCCCGAAGTGACAATAATCGGGATACTTACTGGTGATGACCGTAGTTTGAGGAGTTCATGTATTCACTAAGTGTTAATGCTTTGGTCCGGTACTTTATTAAAAGGAGGCCTTAATAACCCTTAGTTTCCAATAGGACCCCGCTGCCACGGGAGGGTAGGACAAAAGATGTCATGCAAGTTCTTTTCCATAAGCACGTATGACTATATTCAGAATACATGCCTATATTACATTGATGAACTGGAGCTATTTCTGTGTCGCCCTATGTTATAACCGTTGCATGAGGAATCGCATCCGACATAATTATCCATCACCGATCCATTGCCTACGAGCTTTTGACATATTGATCTTCGCTTATTTACTTTTCCATTGCTACTATTACAATCGCAACAAAACCAAAACTATTACTTTTGCTACCGTTACCGCTACTTCCATACTACTTTGCTACTAAATACTTCGCTGCAGATATTAAGTCTTTCAAGTGCGGTTGAATTGACAACTCAACTGTTAATACTTGAGAATATTCTTTGGCTCCCCTTGTGTCGAATCAATAAATTTGGGTTGAATACTCTACCCTCGAAAACTGTTGTGATCCCCTATACTTGTGGGTTATCAGGAAGCGGTCCTTGCGAAGGTGTAGCCACACAAGATCTCCAATGCCGAATATCATGGGTTGCTTATTGGGGTTGACCTTGGTCGCGAGTTGTTGTACTTGATGCTCAATGGTGTGCCTTGTATCTTCATGCATCTTCTTGAGATAGTAGACTCGGGCACTCGCGTCCATATTCGTTCGCTCTTGTAGTGGTAGAGGGAGAATGTCCAATGGTGACAATTGGTTGAAACCGTAGACAACCTCGAAGGGGGACTTGCCGGTAGTCGAGTGTCTTGCTCGGTTGTAGGCATACTCGACGATAGGTAGACACTCCTCCCACTCCTTGATGTTCTTCTTGATTAGCACGCGAAGTAGAGCGAAGAGTGTGCGGTTGGTCACCTTCGTTTGGCCGTCGCTTTGTGGATGGTACGCCGTGGAGAACAGTAGCTTGATTCCGAGCTTAGTGCATAGGGTCTTCGAAAAGTAACTCAAGAACTTGATGTCGCGGTCCGAGACAATCGTCTTTGGCACTCCATGTAGTCGTAAGATTTCCCTACAAAAGAGATTGGCAACATGTGAAGCATCGTCTATCTTGTTGCATGGTATGAATGCGCCATCTTAGAGAATCGGTCCACAACAAAAAATACCGAATCCTTTCCATTTCTAGTTCTAGGCAATCCAAGTACAAAATCCATGCTAATATCTTCCCATGGTTGATATGGAATTGAGAGAGGCATGTAAAGGCCATGGGATTGAGCTTTAGACTTAGCTTTGCGACATGTGAAGCATCGGTTGGTGAAGCAGTTGACGTCGCGGAACATCTTGGGCCAATAATAGTTCTTGGAGAGCATAGCGAATGTCTTGTCGCGTCCAAAATGTCCCATTGGTCCTCCTCCATGAGATTCCTGCAAAAGCAACAAACAAAGAGAAGACTCGGGGATGCAAAGTTTGTTAGCTCTCATAAGATATCCATCTTTGATGTAATAACGATCCCAAGAGGTATGCGTCGAACACGTGGCATAAGGAATAGCAAAAGTAGGATCATGCTCATACAAGTCTTTTATGTGCTCAAAGCCAATGACATACAATTCAAGTTGAGTAACAAGCATGCATATGCGGGAAAGAGCGTCCGCCACAACATTTTCCTTACCTTTAATGTACTTAATGACATAAGGAAAAGACTCAATGAATTCACTCCATTTAGCATGACACTTGTTCAACTTAGTTTGACCCTTAAGGTATTTAAGCGTTTCATGATCGGTATGAATGATAATTTCATGAGGGCGAAGTGTTCCCATTCATGCAAAATTCGCACTAAAGCATATAACTCTTTGTCATAGATGGAGTAATTGAGTTGCGCTCCAGAAAGTTTCTCACTAAAGTAAGGTATAGGGCGCTTCTATTGTGTCAACACACCTCCTATGCCATTACCACTAGCATCGCAATGAATCTCAAAGGGGTTTCAAAGTTGGGTAATGCAAGCACGGGAGCATGAGTACGCAAATTCCTAAGCTCATTGAATGCGGTATCTTGCGATGGTCGGTCCATTCTTCTTGCTCAAAGCATGCAAAGGTGAAGCAATGGTGCTAAAGTCCTTCACAAATCTACGGTAGAAACCGGCAAAACCAATGAAGCTACACACTTGTTGCAAGTTGGTTGGTTGTGGCCAAGTTTTAATAGCATTGAACTTAGAGTTATCAACATGAACACCCTTAGAGGATACAACAAAACCCAAGAAAACGAGCTTATAAACGCCAAAAAGGCATTTTTCCATGTTAGCATAGAGACGCTCTTTTCGAAGAGTTTGCAAAACGGTTCGAACATGGGTGACATGATCTTTGAGAGATTTGCTATAAACAAGGATATCATCGAAGTAGACCACAACAAACTCACCAATGTAAGGGCGAAACACATAATTCATAAGACGCATGAAAGTACCCGGTGCTTCTGATAAACCCATAGGTATGACTAACCACTCATACAAACCACACTTCATTTTGAAAGCGGTTTTCCATGCATCACCCTCTTGTATGCGGACTTGATAGTAACCACTTTTAAGATCAATTTTGGAAAAAATAGTGGCACCGCTAAGTTCATCAAGCATATCATCAAGGCGTGGAATGAGGTACCTATAGCGAACGGTGATAGCATTGATAGGTCCACAACCGGAACACATGCGAAAGCTACCGTCTCTTTTTGGCACAAGAATGACCGGAACGGCACAAGGACTCAAACTTTCGCTCACATGTCCATGGTCTATGAGATGTTTTACTTGGCTTTGTATTTCTTTGGTTTCTTCGGGGTTGACGCGGTAGGGAGCTTTGTTTGGAAGTGGTGCTCCGGGGATGAGGTCGATGCGGTGCTCGATGCCTCATAGTGGAGGTAGACCCAGAGGTAGCTCGTTGGGGAAAACATCTTGGAATTCCTGCAAAAGAGAAGACAACACTAAAGGTAGAGTGTGAGAGGTGTTAGATTTTGGTGCCTCGTCCTTGCACAAAATGATATAGTGTATCACAATAGATGGGTTTTCACACACTTCTCTTATCTCACGTTTGGTGGCAAATAGAACTAGGTTCTTCTTTTCGCTCATCGTGGAGGCACTCAATTTGGGCTTGTGGCGCTCACTCTCTTTTTGGTGGTTCACTCTCTCACTATTCTCTCCATGATGGGTGGTTTGCTTGTCGGAGATCACTTGGCTTGGAGACATAGGGCGAAGTACATACTCCTTTCCTTTCATCTTGAAGATGTAGTGGCTCGTTTGGCCGTTGTGGATGACACCTCTATCAAATTTCCATGGTCGTCCGAGAAGAAGGTGGCTAACGGTCATTGGACCGACATCAAACTCCAAAGTGTCTTCGTAAGCTCTGATTTTGCAGGAGACTTGCACTCTATGCTCGACTTGGATGGTGCCGGTGTCGCTTAGCCATTGACCTTTGTAGGGATGTGGGTGCTTCGTCTTGGGCAATTGGAGCTTGGAGCAAAATTCTTCACTTGCTAAGTTATGACAACTCCCTCAATCGATGATGACCTTGACGGACCTTCCATTGATGCCCGCCTTGGTATGAAAGATATGGCACCTTTGGTCTTCTTCTTGTTGATGTTGAAGAGTCAAGACCTTGGGGACAACTAGAGCAGGGCTTGAATCTTCATCACAAAAGTCTTTGTGATGCCCCGAGACCGATGCGCCAGGTGTCTTCCAGTTATTCGCTGTTGTTGCCTTGTCATTTTATTGCGTGTTGCATCTTGCCATGTCATCATGTGTATGGCATCATCATGTTTTCAAAACTTGCATCCGTCCGGGTTCCCCCAGTTTTTTTCATTGTCCGTTCTGAGCCAAGACACACTTGCATGCGCCCGCGGCACGTCCGAAATATTATTTTATAAGTGGCAGGAAAATGTTCTCGGAATGGGTTGAAAGTTGGCATGCGGTGTTATTATGTTGATAGTAGGTCCCTGCCAAGTTTCATCGCATTCGGAGTCCGTTTGACGCCCCAACCGTTAAACTACAGCGGCATTATAGCTGGTCTTTCCGTCAGACGTTTTTGGTCTCCGAAAACCTTGTCGAGCTGCATTTTCGTCTCTCTCTTCTCAGCGGAGACCTCTCCTACACAGCCCACCAACCTCCCTCTCGATCGGTGCCTTCGGATCTCGATCGGAGGGCTCTGGAAG
>NC_041392.1:381032730-381033682 GCF_002162155.2 Triticum dicoccoides | reverse complement strand
TTTCGGCGAGATCCACCCCTCCATCGCCACTTGGCGCGCCCCAGTTGGCTCCTCCGCCACCCAGCGCCGCCCGCGGCCAATCCCTATGTGCCACATGGCCTCCTCGCGTCCACCAGCCGCCTCCCACCACCTCACGGGCCTGCCGGAGCCCATCTGCGGCCCGCCCTGGGCCGATCTGGGCCCGAGGCACCCGCGCCTCGCCGCCGCCCATCCCTAGCGCCACTCACTGCCGCTTGTCCCGATCGCCGCCGCCCGTTCCTTCCGCAAGCCCGAGCCGGCCGCCGCCGCTCCCGTGCGCAGCCCCATAGCAGAGCTCCCGCACCTCCTCCCTGCCCTCGCGCGCGTCGCCTCCCAATCATCCCAGCCAGCATCCGTGCGGCACCACCCGTCGGCCGGATCCCGTCGCCGCCCCCGACGAGCTCGCCCTGCCTCATCCCACTATTGTCCGAGCTCACCGCCACCTCCCACCTCCCAGTCGCCGACCCGTGAGGCCCATCTGGAGCCCGCTCGGGCTCGAAGCTGCGCTACAATCGCGCGCCCGCAGGCGCGTCGCCCTGCGTCGAGGGGCTCGTCTCGCTCCTCCCTATGCTCGCCTCCTGGGTCTCGCAGCAACCCGACCCCGTTGCTTCGACCTCGCTCGCCGGAGCCATCTGTCGCCGCCATCGCCGGAGACGAGTCCAGGTATGACCTTGTCCCTCTCCTCTCCTTCCTGTATCTCCTTTCCTCTCTGTGTGTCTCTCTCACATCTCTCTCTCACAGGAAACCTCCTTGGCCGCCGCCCGTTCGTCGCCCCTCGCCGGATCCGCGACACCTCCTTGACCTGCTCCCTTCACGGCCAGATCCGCCGCCCTGGAGACCCGCATCTCCAACCGCCGTCCTTGCCTTCGTCCACCGTTGTCGTCCTGGTTCACGAGAACGAGCACGACCACGCGCTCGTCCCTGCTCGCGTTGA